>NC_067162.1:28229853-28599228 GCF_903995435.1 Acomys russatus
AGCGGGAAAGAGAGAAGCGAGAGGCCGAGAGGAGGAGAGGAGAGAGAGAGAGGGAGGGAGGGAGGTCAGGAGGTGAAAGCACTGGATGCTCTTCTAGAGGAGCCAGGTTTGTCTCTACAGGAGCCACATGGTGTCTCACAACCACCTGTAGCTCCAACTCCACGGATGCTATGCCCTATTCTAACCTCTGAGGGCACCGAGTGCTCACAGAGTACACAGACACATAGGCCTGGCTAAACATCAATAAACATAAATAAAAATAAACATTTAAAATGGGGGGGGGGACTTACTTGAGTCCCAGAGCAACCCTTTACTAGCTGTCTAACCAGAGAGTGCCAGTTAGCCACTCAGAGCTCCTGTTTCTGGTTCCACAACATGTGAGAATACTGGAAGACTTAAAACATAAGAGTTTACAGAAAAGCATGGCTCAGAGCCTCAGTTATGGGCATTTTTCAATATCCTCAGTGTCACAGGGGGCGGGGATAGAAAGAACTACCTTGATGCGTGGCTATTCCTCATTCCCCCTTTAGGTTGGGTGACATAAGCTCATCACTTAACTATGAGTTTCATTGATGACCTGACATATGTGCTAATGGGAGTCGAGCAGAAAAAAAATAAAGGGAGTGAATTAGTTAGGACATTTAAAAATGATTTAGGCTACACCTAATTTGAGCTGGCTTAAGGAAGGATGCAGTGTTCTCTCAGGAATGGTGATGTTTCCTTAAATAATGGGATGACAATTGCAACGGTGCCTAGGGAAGGGCCTGGAAAGCAGGGCTCAAGACAGAAATAAGCCCCATAATTGACTGTCTCGGTTTTCCATCCTCTCCCCTTTTCTGTGCTTGATTCATTGCTTCCTCTGTGTCTCTTAGCAGCATTTCTCTGCTCCTCGTCCCCACGGTGGAATACAGAGCCCCTTGCTACCCATTTGAGAAGCAGCCAGAAACTCCACCATCGACACCTAGAGAATCAAATCTTCTCAGAGCGGCTGGCTGCACCTGCTCTAACCACCTCTGGTCGGTGAGTAGACTCGCAGAGGATCAAACAGCCTTTAGAGGCTCTTGTGTATCGTCAGTGTGAGGTGGAAGACGTTTACGTTATCGGGACAAACTGACCCTCTGAGGAAGAAGGGGAAAAGAGAAGATCTTTCTGAAGTAGTGAAGTAAACATTGCTTGATTCCCTTCTCTGTGGGGCACTGCTCGCGGCTCAGGGTTGAATCTCTCACGTTGGAGAAGTAGCAATGTACCTATTTTTACGTGAGAAATTGAGCTGAATCAATGGTTCCTAACCTTGGCTTATTATCTGATGGACGTGGGAAGCTTTTGGAAATGCTCAATATTCAGACACCACCTTCAGATCAAATACATCTAAATCTCTAGCTATGGAATCCTGTTACTGATATATTTTTAAATGTTCTCTAGATTATCCCAGCCTCCAACTAAGGTTTACAAGCACTGGACGCCATTGGTGATTCTCAGATGAATCACCAGCATCTAGTGAAATTAAGGGCCATGACTGGAGGGACTCATGGTGGGGCCTGGGATTCTGCCCTGGTAACAAGCTCCTGGGTGGCAGCAATGCTGCCTTGCAGAATGGATTCCAACCATCCAGGCACGCCATCCTCTCTCAGTCCTGCTCTACTTCAAAGATGTCAGGAACGGACTGTTTAGCCCACACACCTTCCTTTCCATTCCAGACTTTGAACTAAATACCACGGCATGAAAGCTAGTGAGCATCTTCCAGAAAGGAGTTAACATGTAGTCTATATGGCTGGGGAGAAGTTGCTAAAATGCATTCTATGCACAGCATTGTTTTTGAGTTGTGTTTGGAAATCTGATTATTAAGTTTTGTTCTGTTTCATTATTGTCTGAAGAAAGAGTCTTTGCTGAAGAGGCAGCTGGCATCTTTGAGAGAAGGAACGCTGGCTCAAGCAAGGTACTCGGGCTGCTTGGCATGGAAAGAAGAAGTACTTTAAGATTTTTGACAACTTATTTTGAAATTCTAATATAATTACATAATTTCCCCTTCCCTCCAATCTCTCCTGTGCTCTTTCTCAAATCCATGACTTCTTCTCCTTTCATTGTTATTACATACATGCATACATACACATTTCTAAGTACATAAATTAAATCGTCTCAGTCTCTGTAACCTTTCCTGGATGTATAGTTTCAAAAGTACCTTCTATTCTCAACAGGCAGAGGCTACATCACAGAAAACCACAACTGACCAAAATGCAGATAATGAGGTAGTGTGGTGCACAGTCCATGGCTGCTAAGGTTCAGGGATTATTGCTGGACAGAGGGCAACAGACTGTAAGAGCCAGAGGAACAAGAAGTTAGCTGTGAAATTGTGACTTTTGTACATGTTAGTAAGGCTACACTCATGAAGTCCTATCACATGGCTGCCTAAACAAGACCTGAACAGCAATGATGGATGAGCTAACATGGGAAAGGATAATAAACAGGTAAAATATATATTGAGGATGGGCAAAGAGATATTCTATGAAGGAGCCTCCTCATTAGCTAGTGGATTTGATTGTCAATTAGCCAAACCCCTTCTAAGAGATCATGACCACATTTTTTAGAATATCAATGGAGTTCCTAATAACAAAACTGAAGTTGTTTCAATATTTTGTGACAACTCTACTTAACTACTTTAATCTACCCTGTTTTAGAGGCCAGGAAAGCATCCATAGTTAGGATGCCTTAATTACATATTATTGACTAAAACATATACACAATAGAGAAGAAAACACAATAAAAAAAATCACTGGGTTTTCACACAGCAGGTATTTCTTAAGTATCTACTATGTAGGAGGGGCATTTGGCTTATCAAAGTTATAGCTCTATAAAGTTTAGGATTATTCATATACCATTTCTATTGATTTTTAGAAATTCAGTTTTGTATAGTCACATTTTATAGTCATTGAAATGTGGGATCTAGGAATCAGAATGCTACATTGGTCTCAGTGATAGGGTTAATGGTGGTACATGTGAGGATGGTGGTAGTGGCATGAATGAGTGTGGTAAGGATGGGCACGGTAAGAGTGGGCGTGGTGAGAGTGGGCATGGTGTAGATGGTAAGGGTGGGTGTGGTAAGGATGGGTGTTTGAATACCCATAAGTAGGCTTCTAAATATGCAGAGAAAACACCCTACCACTGACTAGTTGAAGCTGCAGTAGGAAATCAGATGTTCAATCACCAAACATGGCTGCTTATCCTTTCCGCCATTCTGAGTGGTTAGCTTATTTCTAAAGTTTAGTTTCTGGTTGGCCATAGTAAGCCAGTGTTGGAAAATGACCCCCAAACCTCAGCCTCTACACAATCCTGTAGCTTCGTGTCTAAAAAGGGAAGAGCTTTAAGACAGCAATGTCTGAAGCAGTACCAACTCTTTGTTTCTAGCCTGCATCCTTCCCTCCTGGCAAAGAAGGCTGGAACAAGAGCTGGTCATAAGCGGAAGTGTTTCCCTGGGCTTTGCAGGTGCATTCTGATGCCAATGTTGCTTCTACCTTTCTAGCTGGCACATAAAAGAAGGTATTTAGATGGCATTTCATAAAAGTGAGGTTGACTTAGGAAGTCAGAGAGTTATAACTGCCTCCACTACCACCCCCGCCTCCCGCAAGAAAACGCCACACTTTTCAAACAGCTTCCGTTGCCATAGCCTTCCAGCAGCCCATCTGCTCACAGTCCAATCCAGCTCCACACCACAGCTGGAGTGAGCCTATTTGGAAAGCAAAGGCAACTTCCTCTCTCTAGAGAAATGATTTCAACATTTCTTTGACTTTCTGGTCACCAGCAGGAGTGTCAGGCACCTGAGCTGGATGCCTTCCATCACCTAGTTACTCGATTACTCCAGCTTTGCTTCTCTTCTGTTGTTTATATTTCCACGATATTCTATAGCGAAGGCAGATTCTGTGTATCTGCAATTCCCCCCCCGAAAGTCTGTCTGATGCTTCAAGACCTAGGAAATATATGGATGTCTCCATCAGCATGGCATCTCTGCCTGTTTCATCCTTCATGGCCTGCCTTCAAATACTTTGTAGGCCATTCTCAATGTAGTGCAGGTGTGCATTTACATTACCTCCTAGTAGGCTATGCCTCAACATGTGTGTGCTTTCGAGAAACCTCATTAGCCATCACTACCATCGTTCTTATCACTAAATGCCTATTAGGTTCCAGCAATGGTGATTATCGGTTTATATAACACAAATTCTTATGGCGCCACCCTGAGATCATGGATCAAGTTAAATTAACAGGCAAATCAAAAGAGCAGCCACCCTCCAAATGTGACAGCAAAAGGAATACATTAAACACAACAATCATTTGCTGCTCAATAATTTGTAAAGATAAATCAATGACTATTTATTTATTTATTTTTAGCCACAGGCTTCTTAAAAGAGGAGTTCTAGATTTACAAAGAAGTTGAGATAACTGCATTATTTCTACATACCCAGGACCAGTTTCCCTGTTAGTAGCAAACTGTGTTGTTATCATATATTTCTAATAATTAATATCCAATCAACACAGCTACTTAACTACATGCCAAGGTTCATTTAGCTTTTTTCACCCCTGAGTTATAGTATCTTCTACACATGGCTTTGGCTACAGAACTTCACCAATTTTTACTATCTTGAGTTTTAAGAAGTAGCAGGAAATATATTGAATTATCTTGTAGCCTAATGCTTTTCTTAAGATTGAAGTAGGATGCTGAGTGTGTGTGTATGCGTATGTGTGTGTGTGTGTGTATGTGTGTGTGTGTGTGTGTGTGTGTGTATATGTGCACTCAATGTACCCATACGTGCTTGTGGGATTGCAACCACAACTACACATGCATGTACTGAAGATCTGAAAGGTAATGTATCCTTCCTATCATAAAATATCGAGGGCACACTTCTGCGACTGCAGTTCATGACTATTGATGTTCATCTAGGTCACTAACTACAGTAGCATTTGTTCCATTTTTCTGGTTCCTGCTTTCACTCCAGCAGAATTAGAAAGAAATGACTTGTGACACAAGCATAAGGAGTGTGGAGTTCCTCTCCATACCTGGAGACAGAGCATCTAGGAGAATCATCTATTTCATCTTCTCCACGAAAGACTTATATTCCCTCCCCCATTTATTTAGTCAACTAATTATGTAGCTAAGTATGAACTCAAGGCTATTACTTTTATAATTGGGGTTTTCGTCCAATGGTAGCTGATTTTGATATTCAAGTTGTCACAACCTTGACCACCGGGTGCTCCTTCAATGGACTGCTGGATGTCTTTTCCAAAAGAAGAAATACATATTCTTATATTCTTAAGCCATTCCTACATTTTTACTCTCAGTTCATCTTTCATATTTCATGCCGGAATCCTAAGAGGCTTTCATTTATTCAATAGTTCCTGTTTTCTTTTACTGTAGTATGGTGTTAGAACCCAAGATTGGATACTAGCTGTTCACTTTGCCATTGAAGTGCTATTTCTTTCAGGCCTTCTCAATTGACCAAATAGAGCAAAATAAAATTGAAAACTCATGTGTGTGTGTGTGTGTGTGTGTGTGTGTGTGTGTGTGTGTGTGTGCATGTGCACTTATGTGTAGGCATATGTGTATTTATGTGTGAATATAATATATTCATATAAATTTATATTATATCTGCATTAAACACCAACTCTAATTCATTATGGCATGATTCATTTAACTTTCTCCAGTTGGTTATCTGTAAGTTTCTACTATATCAACAGGAAACCTGATTCACACCCTTTGCCACATAGTTTGCTTAATTGTTCAATTCCAGTATAAATATAAAACAGTATCTGAGTTTTAACCTGTAGCCCTGTACAAAACAACATTGTCAACCCACTTTGTGTGAGTGCTTATGTGAGATTCTTTTTGCTCTGGTCCTTACAGACAGTTTATCTCCAACAGTGCATTGTTTCAATACCTTTCTCTCTTACCCTCCTCAGTGAGGTTCATTTATGCATTTATTGTATGGACGCACTTGTTTGCCACAGCCTGTCTGCCTTCCTGGTATGGGAGTCTCCTAATATCTAAGATGAATCTTAAGTACATACATTAGTGCTCACATTTTGTGAATTAGAGTATTCATTCATTTCCCTCGTCTATTTCTCACTCATTCATCATTTACCCCTACTTGACGCACATGAAAATAAACTGAATTAGCTTAAATTTAGAAAATCACTCTCACATTGGACTCAAGTTCAGTCAAAAGGATCAGCATCTGGAAAGGAAAGGAATACAAAGTGGAAGTCAGCCCTGAGTCTCCTGCAGCGTCAATGATGACAAGAAGCACACAGCATGAGGTGCCTTTTCAGACCCCAAGTATTCAGAGTTAGCGATAAGGGAACCAGAGGAAGGTCTGTCTGGACTATGTGAGGTTGACGCAGGCCTTCAGTGGGAAGAAAATGTTCAGACTTAGTCCTTAAGTCCAGGGAAAGTTTCACTTTAAATTCCAAATGCTTTTTTTCTGAAAATATCTTCCCCAGAGGCCCACACAACACATGGCACTGAGAGGGAGTACTGTGTGTTGGCCTTTCTCATCACCGCCATGATGAGAGTCAAGAGCTCGTGTTACACGTTTGCTCATAAAACCCTTCTGGCTGCTTTTCTCATTCTCCTGCCGTTTAAAATATCTCCTGCCAGGTTTTCATTCATTCCCATTTTGCAGATCAGCAATCTGAAGGCCAGAGAGGACTTGACTTTCCCCTGACATCTTTTGAAATGAAGGGACTAAATTTTAGGACCCAGCTGTCCACGGCCCTCACTCATAATGACCTTTACCATTTCTATCTCTTTGTTACTTGAAGGCAGCACCCCAAATGCAGCTTATGGCAGATGGCAAACTAAAGCTATATGAATGGGACAGAATCTTCACTTCTGATTCACGTATAAATCTATATTGAAGGACCTGAGCTAAAATACAGGCATTAAAACTCTCCAAAGCTGTGATAGGCTGAGGCGACATTCTTTGTCCAGGAAAGCAGATGTTTGGTTTTGTTTTTCCAAGATGTTCTGGGGTATCCACGCTTCCTTAGATCTAACACCATTGTTAAAGCATCTAGATGCTAAAAGGTGCATTGGTTGCTTTTCTCATTCTGTGGCAAAACACCATGACCAAAAGCAACAAATGGAAGAAGGAGTTCATGTTGCCTTATGTAAGAGCCTGTCATGGTGGGAGGCATGGGCAACAGGCAGGCATGGCATCCAGAGCAGGAAGCAGAGGGAGGTAATTGGAAGTGGAGTGAGGATTTAAAGCCTGCTCTACGGTGAACTTCTTCCAACAAAGTTACACCTCCCTATAACCTCTGACAATGGCGCCACCTAGTGGAGACTAAGTGTCCAAAAGGCTGTGTCTGTGGAGGACATTTATTCTTCAGATTGCCACAAAATGCAAAGTATGACACATCATAGCAGCATTCCTGTGGACTCCTCAGTATTTAAACATAGTAGAGAATATTTGCTCTTATTTTACAAAGAATTCAAATGACTTTGATTGCCTGATATCACATAGTATCTTACAAAAAGTAAGTGAGGGGAGATAGAGTAGTTACTGCAAGGCTTCAACAGGAAGCTTCAGTGGGAATTCATCTGAAAATAGTTCAGAATCAAAGTGTTTGTGTGCCTCAATTTCCCCTGGTATTATTAATCATTTAAACACAGCAGCATAGTCTGTACTCGTAAATAGGTTGCCAAATTATTTTTTTATTCAAATTTATTTTGTTTTGTATGTTTTCTTTCAAATGGTGACACTTTTCTGTTTGTTTACTCTTAAGTTGTGCTTTATTCTAAGTAATTAACATAAGTAAATACTTCAGTATTCATCTTAGGAAAATCTTAGATCTATGGAAAGCAGGATAGCCCAGTATAACTCATTAACTCAATAAACATTTCCTGTGTGTAAATTGTACATCAGGAACCGAGGAGAAAGAAATAAACACTATCGATCCCTGTCTTCAGGAAGCTCAACATCTAATTTAAGAATTGTCTCTCGGGATCTGGATTGCTGAGGCTTTTTTATGGCATGAAAGGCTAATAGTTAAATCCTTCCTGCTCTATGAGACTTTGGGGGCTCCTGGAGGTAAGATGCATTGAATTAAGTCTTAAAGTTCGAGAAGAAGCGACAGGATTCATATATTAAGGAAGGAAGGAATCCATATAGAGAAAATTGAGAGTGGGGATTCTCCTGACAGGAGCTGTGATTATCCATAGCTAAATCAAACCAAGGTCTCAGACACAGAGAAACAGGTACCTGGAGACCACCAGGAACCAGTACTTCTTTCTCCTTCCCTTAGTTCCCTAACAGGTCTGCTGGAAACTGGAATCCACTGGTGTAGACAGTCTGGACCAGGCACAGAAAGCAAAGTACAAGAGAAATATATTACTACCACCACCATCACCACCACCATCACCACCACCACCACCACCACCACCACCACCATCACTACCATCACTACCATCACCACCATCACCACCATCACCACCATCACCACCATCACCACCATCACCACCATCACCACTATCACCACCATCACCACCATCACCACCATCACCACCACCACCATTACCACCACAACCAACACTAATACCAATACCAACACCAGCACCCTCACCACTATCACCACCATTCCCCCTACCATCATCATCTGGAATGGCAAACAGAGCCCATCCATTTGAACTAACATTAGTCATTCTTACAGAGAAACTACAGTGCTCTGCAGTGAAGGAGAGTTTCCTGAGCAGTCTGACGTTGTCCTCCAGATAGCATAGCGTCTCTGATTGTACTTGTCCTAGCCAAACCTTCTCCTGGACTGTGTTGCTTGTTCATGAAATTCCGTAATCATTTTAATGTCTGTGATAACTTACCAGTTTGTTCGAGGTGACCTTGATCATTACAAACTTTTTGTTTGCTAAAACTACAGTATAAATATAGATTTGAAATATCTAGGGAGAGTAATGCTGTTATTAAAATAAAATTAAATGAAAAGCATTGGGCTTGTTTTTAGAAATCTCTGTTTCTTATCAATTGGGTTGAGTGGACTCAAAAAAAGATGTGCGTCTTAATAACACCTCATATTTCATCTTTGTGAAATATAAATGATGAAAACCTCTCAGGCTCACAATTTTTTAAAATTTAATTAATTTATTCATATTACAATTCAATTGTTATCCCATCACTTGTATCCTCCTATTCCTCCTTCCCTCTCACTTTCACCCTCTTCCCTTCCCCTAGGTCTAAGACCAAGGGGGATTTCCTCCCCCACTGTATGGTCATAGGCTATCAAGTATCATCTTAGTAGCCTGCTTACTCTGACACGAACTCTGGTGCCCCATATTTACCACCTCCTCTTGGTGGGGAGGCCTGATGGCACTCAAAGGATCACAATTTTGAACATCTGAGTATACAAAGGAAAAGTCCAACATGGGTTGTATAACTTGTAAGAAGATAGTTACTTTGTGCTTGTTGTTACTTTGTTATATTATGTAATAAGGCATCACAGTGGTCAGTAGATCACGCTCTGGTCAGAATACAGAGGCTTTGTTCATTTGGACTTATTTTCTTTATTTATTATTTATTGAGACAAGGTCTCACTCTGTAGCTCTGGGCTGGCCCAGAATTTAGAGTTGTATATAACATATAGTATATAGCTCAGGCTAGCCTTGAACTCACAACACTCATCCTAATTGAAAGTGCTGTAATTGCAGGGATGATTTATCATATGTAACTGAAACAAAGTTTTCAAACTTGGCTCTAGAATCTCCTCTAGGTGACAATAAGCAAAGGTCACAATTTCTTTGAACCCCGGTTAGTCTATGTTGAGCTGAAATCACTGAAATAGCCAGGGACTGTGTCTGCATGACCACAGAGGTAAAGAATGTCTCAGGGTAGTGGGTGCACCCACCAGTCAATCATTAACTGAACAGCACTTACCAGGCCTTGTGAGGTGGCTCTGAAATTTATTATTGAGCTGGAAAAAAATGGCAACAGCTATACCTCTACTTATGAGATGATAACTATAAACTTCCGGTTGCCACTGCCTTCAAACATTCCTACTGAGCTCTCTGTCCAAGCTTCAGAGCCCTTTCCTTTGGTCTTATGAGTTTTGGGTATGGGCTAATTAAAATTATGGTCCAGGAATCTGGGACTAATACATTCCCCATCTCTGCCACCAACTAGCTCATTGTTCCTGAGAGACACTTAATTTTCTTGGGCCTCATCAAACTAATCTGAAAAAGGAAGGGAGGAAGAGAGAGAGGCAGGGAGTGGAGGAGGCAGGAAAGGAGACAGGGAGGGAGAGAGAGGAGAAGAGTAAATGAAGACTTTCATACTAGGTGGGCAAGGCACTAAAAGTTCTCATTTCCAAGATTCTGAATCCATCAATCATTCCTTCTTTATTCAAACACACACACACACACACGCACGCACACAGGCATGCACATGCACACACCCAGTTCAGTTAACCGCACTCAGAAAAACACATGCATACTAGCTACCTCCTATGCCCATAGCATGAGATTTATAGACAACAAATTCTGCATATCTCCTGAAACAGTGTTTTGTTTTCGATCCTCAGTCATCGAAACCAAGCACATGAGTGCCTCCAAGTAAAGTGGAAGAAGGGAACATAAAATCCACCTTTGCTGAATCCTGAAATGGACTGAACAGTGCCCAGAGTCCATGTGGAGTCACATTGCTGAGCTTTGACTTATGTTTAGCTTCCTGTTGTGGGCAGGAAGGATTGGCTGGAAGAAGATCTGGACCACAAAGACTGACACATGTGTCCTCTTGGCTAAGCTTTACCCTTTGTCCAGTTCTTAGTGGATGTGCTGGGGAAGGGAGCAATGGAGACCACATTGATCTCCTGTAAGAACAGCTGAGGGAACATGGTGCAGTTAAGACGGATGGAATGCTTTGGAAAACAGACAGAGAGTTGCTGTGTACATGTCAGCGTGATCTGGGCAGCCTGCTGATACTTTTCGTGGCTTGGCCTCTGAATTCTGAGGACAGTTAGCCAGAGATCCATCTACCAGCGCTGAAAGGTCTTTACAGCAATGTGTCCTTGGGAGGGAGGGGGCTGGCCTTATTCTTCCAGTAGAAAGCTATTATCTTCCAACAGCTGTTTATAGTTAACTGCAGCCCATACTTAAAGGCTGAATGCCGGAGCCATATTTACTGCCTGTGGATTTGCAGTGAACAGAGTCTAGCTTAACTCTTTCCATTCCCTGTACTTAATGGCTTCATGGGTGTGTGAGCTTAAAGGCAAGGCATACAGAAAGGGCAGGTTAGACGGGGGTGGGGTGGGGGGTTGGTTAGGGGTGGCACGGGCCAGTGGGACTAGCGGTAGATTCTAATTAGGATTATTGTTGACGTTCTAGTCTGTGTTAGCAAAGAGTTGAACGTTTTGCATTGGAAAATTGGTGCAGAGCATGTTTTTGATGAGTTGGCGGGGCCGGAACCCCAAGAGCCCCTCTCCAAACCTAGATTTAATTGTTCAGAATGAGCAGCATGGAAGCTGTGGTGGCAACAATATTCGGAAGGGACAAGGAAGATGAGAAAAGGTGGGCAGCTCTGTGACAGCCCGGAAACAGGAAATGGTGAGTGTTACTAGGTGTGGACAGTTGGAAGTGAATACAGAAGGTATTTCCAAGGAAGAAATACAAAGGATATTTGGTTCAATAGTCTCTAAAAACAAAAACAAAACAAAAAACAAAAAACAAAAAAACGAAGGAGAGGTTAAATTTGCCAGCAGGAAGTTGGATGGAACTCTGATCAAACCACCAGCTCAACCTCAAATGGCAAACATTCCTGTGGATTACTGGGCTACCCAGGGACTGGAGAGCAATAGCAAGACTCCGCCCCTCTCAGTCTCTCTCCTTCTGTGCCTGTCTCCCTCTCCCTCCCTCCCTTAACCCCTCTCTCTCTCCCTCTCTCCCTCCTGTCTGTCTTGTCTCTGTCTCTCTCTCTCTCTCTCTCTCTCTCTCTCTCTCTCTCTCTCTCTCTCTCTCTCTCTCTCTCTCTCTCTCTCTCTCTCTCTCCTTGTCTAGAACTTTTCTTCCCCTCTTTGCCTCCAGCTTCTTTGTCTGATGACAAAGCAAGCCAAGGATTTTTGAAGCCCATTGTTGAACACAAAGAGAGGTGGAGTGAGAATGGTGTGGGGAGGGAAAGTTGGCTGACTCCAGACTTTATTCTCTGTCTTGGTACCCAACAATTCACAGTGGGAGAGAGAGTGGCTTGCCAAAGGGCTCCGTGTGACTGAGCTAAACTAGAAGAATATGTAAAGTTCAAGATGAAAAGACAGCCCTCACAGCTGAAAACAGAGCCCGGAGCTCACAGAGCTTGGGAAAAGAGGCTTCACAAAGAAAAGTGCTTATTTGCAAACTCGTTTCTCTGCAGCGAATGCTCCCAGGACCTCTGGCAGGAGGGATTCCTGGACACAGGCCTCTGCATTGAGCTGTTAGTGATCTGCCATTAATTGACTCTCTCCAGGCTCCCTTCTGCAGCCAATCTGTGGGATGGCCCGCAGAGGTCTGGGGGAGACATTTTTGCCATTTTAAACCCCCAAGTTCAACAAAGTTAAAGGCTTACAAATGTAGAACTGGGAAAAATCTCGCGTCTTCTCCAAATTACTCTTTTGACCAGAGGTATGAGAGAAGGGTCAGGCAAGCAAATAGGGACAAGGGCCAGAAAGGAGGGAGAGACAGGCACCTTAGCAGCCTGTGAGTGAGCAGACAGGCTATGGACAGCTCAGCTGTCCTGCTCTTGTAGGGGAGCTGAACTGTCACTCTTTTGTGACAAAGCTTTGTCCTGGAGTTTTACTGCAAAGAGACATAGATTTGCTTCTACTGGCCAAATGGCCTAAGGCTATCAAGAGATGCAATCCTAGGCTGCCATTACTTGAAATAAAAGCAAAACAGAACAATAGATTTCCAAAACAGGAGGCAAAAATGTCAGATGGTTCTAGAGAAGCAGAAAAGAACATGTATATACAAGCACATACACACAGAGATACACACACACACACACACACACACAGAAAAGAACACAGACACAAGTCCATACACAGAGACACACAGAGAGACAAACACACACACACAGACAAGTGCATGTGTGCATACACACACACGCATACATATACACACACTATATGATATGACTTACATGTATAGTGGTGTACATTCAGCTATACTTTAGACCTCGGATTTTGCTCTTTTCATGTAGGCTAGTCAAATGCAGAGGGATACTCTCTCACACTGCTATTTGGTAGCAAAAAGCCCCAGGCCCTAGCCAGCCATGCATCCAGGAGACTAGTAAGCATTGGACGTTCTGCCGTGTCTGAGTGAGTAACTGCTAAGATTTAATAGTCAACAGGTTAGCTGGAGAAAATGCAATCATTTCTTATTATAGTTCTCATTTGTAGTGGCTTTAATCCCATTGGGCTTACATGTTAAGGAGCATCTGTAGGTACAGGCACATTATCTGTATGTGTGTACACACACACACACACACACACACACACACACACACACACACACACACACACACAGTAAAAAGAAAGTGAGGTTGCGAGATTTGATTGTTTTAAGGAATTGGCTCCTGAGACTTCTAGGACTGGAAAGTCTGAAATTTATAGGCCAGGCCAGCAGATTCAGGTCAGAGTTGATGCTGCAGTTTTGAGTCCAAATTCTACAGAGCAGCAGCCCAGAAACTCAAACAGCAGCATTCTTAATGTTCCCCTCTTGGGCAGAATCCCTGCCTCTCAGGAACCCTGTAACTTGCCTCTTAGGGTCTTCAATTGAGCAAACAGGTGGGGCCCATTGATGTGATGGAGAGAGACCTCCTTCTTAAAGCAATTTGACTATAAACTGTAGCATCAAACACCCTCCCAGCAAATTCTAGTATCGGACCAACTATTTGGTCCCTGTCGCTCAGCCACATAAACCTATAGAATTGCCAGTTGCACCGTGTATTCCCAAATGTCCAGGGAAAGCCAGCAGTCTGTGTGTGGGATGCCTATTGACAAAGGACTGATATCAATACAGGACAATGCATTCCTATCATAATGCAAACCACCTCAGAAAAATGAGCGAATGCCATAAGCAGCAGGCACAAGAGCTCCTCCCCCAATCAGTCCTCAGCTCTCGGCTCCCTCCATGTGCCTATGATGCCCACCAGCACATACACCTGAGACCCATTTCCTCTACAAGTTGAGCTGTCCTATGTACTTCCTAGACCCAGGCACCAGGCCACCCTGTGACCAGTGGCATACTCCAAGAAGAAAGGCCTTCCTTGGTCAAAGCCCCCCTCCTATTTTGATGATCATTTGTTTGTTTGTTTGTCTCTCCTGACCATGGTTTAACTCAGAGCATTTTAGTTGTGCCTACTGCCCTGCAACTAGCTTTCAAGAGGCCTTGGAGCCTGTGTCTATAATTTAGACTCACTCCCAAATGAAAGCTTATAGCAAATTATGAACTGAACAGCAGGAGCCAGGACTCCACCCCTAGATCAGGAACTCAGCACCCGCCTTGAATCTCGACCCACTCACTAGAGATTTTCACCAGTAATAAAGGGGTACCATATTCTTTCACCCCAGCTTTGGCCACAAGGTCAATAAACATAGGGTGATAAGGCATCCTTTCTGGTTTAGGGACAAAAGTCTATCTTGAGGTTTTTCAGACCTCCAGTCAGGGTGTTCAGACCTCATTTCTCAGTCTTGCCCAGGGAAGCCATCGTATTTATAAAGGCCCATGTGAATGTCACAGTGGAGGCTCCGGACTCATATTAAATGTATGTCCTAAGGCTACTGAGAACTCATGTCCATGAATGTTTCAACAGGATGTCATCCATTCCACAAAATTCTGTAAAATGTAACTAAAGTTTTAAAGTGTGGGGACTGCATTAATTACTTTTCATAGCTGCACCCAATACGCTTGAGAGGGATTTTTTTTTCACTTCACTTACAGTTTCAATGGGCTCACTCCAGGTTTTCTTAGCCCCAATTACAGCTAGGTACCACCTTTTGGAATATTGATCCCCTCTCAAAACAGTCACGCCACCTGAGGTTTTACAGCGTAACTCTATAGGAGATGCTTCACATTCAAACAGGGACACCACAAAGAGAATTTTTTTAAAATACCAAACATTTGAAATATGGTACTGGTTTGAACTAGAAATGATCATAATGAGTGAGTTAACCCAGAAGCAGAAAGAATCAAATGGTATATACTCACTTATATCTGCATACTAGCCCAAGGGGCATGTCCCACGAAAGCCTTCACTTACCAGGAAACTGGGACAGAGGGGAGGGCATCCTATTGGGTCTCTAAATGAGAGACGCATGGGAGAATAACAAAATAAAAGGATACAGAGGGGTCCTAGAAATCTACAAGTAGAACAATATGATAGGCAGATTTGGGCCCAGGGGTCCAGCTCAAACTAAGGCACCAGCCAAGGACAATACAGGAGGTAAACTTTAAACCCCTTCCCAGATCTAGCCAATGGTCAGAACATTCTCCACAGTTGAGTGGATAGTGTGATACGACTTTCTCACGTACTCTGGTGCCTCACATTTGACCATGTCCCCTGGAGGGGGAGACCTGGTGGCACTCAGAGGAAGAACAGCAAGTAGCCAAGAAGAGACTTGATACCCTATGAGAATATACAGGGGGAAGTAATCCCCCTCAGGAACAGTCATAGGGGAAGGGAATAATGGGAAAATGGGGGGGGGGGAGGAATGGGAGGATACAAGGGATGGGATAAACATTGAGATGTAACAAGAATAAATTAATAAAAAAAAAACATCATCTTGGCTGTAGTGAACAGTAAGGAATGAGTAGAAAACAGTAATACAGCTGATATGAGAAGAAGGTGATCAGTATCTGAGGTGAGCTAGGAAAGAGAAAAGCACGGGCCTCAGACAAGTGCAGAGGATAGAGCTGACAAGAGTATGGATTGCAGTAGCGATGCAGTGGGGGCTACATGTAATCACCAAGTTAAGGGAACAGAAAGCGGCCAAGTTAAATGTTACCAATAAGTGTGATTGAACCTAAAGCATCAGAATTATTATAATTTAAACATGAAACCACTATTGAAAATATTAATAAACTATTTTATAATGTTCAAAAAAAAAAAAAAGAAAAGAAATATGGTACTGGTGGCCATATTGGTACCACTCCCAAGTCCATAATCCTGTAATTATGCTGTTGCTACTATAATGTTTAGTTTACAGGCCTTCATCAAATGAAAGAGTGAAACCCCTTGAAAACTACAGTCAAAGTGCAACTTAGTTCTGTTGATGCTGGGTAGAAAGAGGCCTTCAGTTGACTTATAATGCACATGATCACTGGCTCAGAATCCCTTCAAGCTTGGTTTTTTTCTTTATAGGACTCCTTGCTGTTGTGGTGAGTAAATTCTTAATTATTTGATGTCTTTCTTCCTGGTGGTAATGAATTTGGGAAGGTGAAGCTTGACTCTTGTGTACTGACTTCTGGTCCAAATGAGGACGTCTCCTGAACCTTCGTTAGGTAAATCAGCATCAACCAAGCAGTAGTTAAGATACTAAATCTATCAAATGTGACCTGACACGCATTTCCATTCATATGCCTATGTCCAGTGTGAGTTACAGCAAATAGGAATCCAACATAAGTGGATTTCCTCCCCATTTTCTCTGTCTGCTATTGCAGTATTCATAGTGAAAAACTGTCCCCTTCTTTCTGGAAGGGAGGAATTCTTTGTTTTTGATGAATTCCTATAAAATAGCTGCCACTGTATCTGTCTTATCAACTACAAATCTTTTATCTTTCTTTCCTAAAAATCTCCCTTCAAAGCCTGAAGAAAAATGGTTGTGTTTTGTTTCGTTTTGTTTTGTTCCTCTGCTCACTTTTGTCCTTAGAAATGGAGTTGTCTGTGCCAAATCTCCCTTGTCTCTGTTTCTGTCTGTCTCTCTGTCATCTCTGTCTGTCTCTTTGTTCTCTTTCTTCCTCCCTCATTCTCCCAGTATCCTCTAGTCTCTCCAGCCTCATCCCATGATACAGTTAATGTCCCAGCTTACCACTGAATAAGAATACAAATTAATGGAGAGTCCATTAGGCAAACAGGTCTTGGGTTGGTCCTGAAAATTCATGGAGAACAAAACTGATATAGCCTCGGCCGTCATGCCCTTGCACATGATTGAAGAAGGCATAAGCTAAGCAAGTGGAACAAGAGTTAACAAAGAAGATTTTGAAAGGACCGTGGAAGCACAACTAAAAGAAATTTTGTCTAGCATGTCAAGACAAGCCTCACTGAGAATATGATATTTAGCCTGAAAATTAAAGGAATCAGTAGCTAAGTAAGCAGAGTTGCCTTAGGGATGCTGGTCTGGGCAGAAGAAAGAATGATAAAGATGATTCAGTATTCAAAAATAACTTATTACATCCATGTAAAGGAAAGAGTGTTAGCATAATGGGCCTTCAGAACATAATATACATAGAATTCTCTGTTCTTTGCCCCTTATTATTCCTTCGGTCTTAAATGCTGTTCTTCTCCTCATCCTACCATATACCTGGTTCAATGTTTATTTGTATTCTCAAGTTTTCCCAGCATCCCCTTTGATGGAAATTCTCTTTCCCTTTGTAACTCCTTACACAAACTTCTACCACAGTGCTAATCTGGTTCTAGTTTGACCACGTTACTCTCTGCCCTTTGTATGATGGCAACCTCAGTGTACTTTATTCCCCAACACACGAAGTAGTAGTGCTGAGAGGAACCCAATCCCTTTGATAGAGCGAATTATATTAAACTATTTGATTTTGCCTTCTTCAAAGTAGCAAGTGTTCCAGGAGGTTTGGAGCCCCAAGTCACACCTAATTCATAATCATTTTCTTCTATATTTCTGACAACAAGGCTTTCTATCTAATTGTTGTCCTTAAGAAAGCCTGCAGAGGGCCAAAGGGCATGTAAGCTTTTGAGTGTGGAGATATCTATAAAAGAACATATTGAGAGAAAGGTTTAACTCGTGCAAGAAGATTAATAGCCTAAGCTTAAAAGTCATTAAGAAAATGTAAGAGAGGGATGAAACTGGAATAAACAAAGCCACGTCTAATGAGACAGATTTTTATGTCAAAGGCAAATTATAAGCAGCGGACTGGCACTGGGTTTATGCATATCCAGGAGTGTCCTGGACATGTTGCATACGGAGATAGACCTGCCATAGAAAGTTCCAGCCACAGAAACTGGATCAGCATCTGAGAACATTCTAGAGAGGATTGTTCTAAGTGCTGGGAATCTGGGCCTAGCAACTGAGCATCCTGTAAGCCTCCCTTGGCTCAGCTTGTGCTCTCCAGCTATGCCTGGTTTCAGGGGAGGTGGGATTTAGAAGGCAGTTCTGTCTTTTCTACTCTGGACTCTTTCTTTCTTCTTCTAGGGCCTAACACAGAAGTATTCAGAATATGTAGGATAAGAAAGACAACCACAAAGCAACAATTCATTCTTTTAAGACCTCTTTACCTCTTTGCACTGCCCTTTTCCTTTTGTAAAATGAAGACCACAATGCTACCTCTGCGTAGGACATAGGATCGCCATGAGGAAGGGGCTCACATACTCACAAAGTGACCTCAGACATAGAGGCATCGGCACCACATTACAGTACATATAGAAAACATCAGTTCAGATTTTACTCACGTTAAGAAACCTGACTTCATTATATTCAGCCATTTATTTGATCATATACTCAGTCCATCATCTGCAGATGCTTATTCCACTAACTATCACTAATAATACACTATACTTTTTATTTACCACTAAACATGCTTTATACAACTGTCATGGCGAGAATCTTTGATTGTAAGTCAAGGCACACAGCTTTCTGGTTTGGAGGCTGTATGAGAAAGCACAGTTTGTTTGCTGTTTCCATACCACATAGCATGAAGAGATTTTCTTTTTCATTCAGCTGTCCTGGGGCATCTTGTTGCATTTCAGTGTTTACAACTCAGGAATGAGGCTGCCAATATTTTTATGGTGCCCCCTGGAGCAACACAGTAGGAGTTTGGGCTTTGAAAAATAGTGTATATTAAAATATAATATAGTGCATCCCAAACATGTCTTCCAAATTTCTGATATCCTATTGAATTTTTTTTATGAAATATAGTTGGCAAGCATCTGGAAGTTTAATTTGATTTATATGGACATTAGAATAGGCCTTGACTGTGTAATGCTAAACAAGGAAGCTCCGCCACAGACACTTGCTTTCCTGTAACTTATGGTATAAAACATAACCACAGTGTTAGCCAACTAAGCACAACTATGTGTCATACTCAGAGAGGAATGGGGGTATGTGCAAACTGACTGTAGAAACGCAGAACTCAGTGGAAGCTGCCCTTGATGCTACGAGAAATCTTTAGTCTCCAATGACCCAAAAGCACAAGGGTGTCAAGAAGAGAGCATGGCGGAACTGGGAAACTAGAGGAAAACTTCCATGCACTTCACTTTAAAGCTAGCATTCAAAGCTTATGCATACTTTTTATCTATTTTATTTGGGTTCCTTATATCTATATGTCCCTTCTCCACCCCAACACCAGATGGGAGAGAAAGAAGGTTAGTGGGGAGAGGGGCGTATTTCTTTACCTACTTCCTGTTGGTTAGTGTCTTCACCTTCTTTGCCTTGGCGGAAGTCCAATCATCATTTCAAGATGTCTCCAACCTCTTCTTCTCATCAAACTGCAACAACAGCCACCGGGAGCAGCAGGGGGAGCAGCAGGGGGAGCAGCAGGGGGAGCAGCAGCAGCCTTCTTTCTTGGAGCTCATTGTCCCTCTCTGAGCTCTGGAATTTATTCCCTCTCCAGAGTCCTCTGAATTAAACTATCTGCAGCTGGGAAAGATCTTGCCCCTCTCAGTGCCAACATGAGGCAGATAGTTTGCTGCTGTGGACCATCTGAAGCAGCCCCATATGCCACACCTGGGATTAAAACAAAAATATGTTTTCATGATATAACTGAGTTTCTAAGGACACTAAATTTTCCACTTCACAAAGTGTAGCAGCTAATGCTACCTTTGTTCAAGTCCTAATTTTCTATCTTAATTCAAATTATCTGATTTGGGGCAAGTTATATAGCCTTACTGCCTCAGTTCCTGGGGAGGAATGTCTTGAATGGATGTAACAACTGTCAATAAAGCACTGTTTAGCCAATAAGCTGACCAGAAGGACAGGAAGTGGAAGGTGGGACTTCTTGGAGAGAGGTGGAGAAGTTTAAAGGTTGAAAGGGGAGGAGGACAGGGAGAGAAATGGCCCAAGGATCACCATAGTGGCAAGTACTTGGGGTCTATGTATGTTATGAGGTTTAGAGTAGTTTTTTATGTTAGTTTAGGAGTAGATTTATATCAGTTTAGATTCTGCCCAGCATAGTGCTGGCAGCTTTAAAGTACGCTTCAGACTCTGTCATTTATTAGCCATCTTAGGCTGAACCGATGCTTTTTACTGTAACAAGTTCCCTCATTGATAAACTGTGGTTTGCAATGTCATCTTTTTTCACTTTTGTGATACTCCGAGTATTCATATATCAAAAGGTTCTTGAGAGACAACATAGCCAATCATGAGAGCCATGTGAGTTAGCAATCATGACCATGATTATAGTCATGACTGTCACTTTCTGATACGACTGCTAGTTAAGCCATTTCAAGAGGCCAATCATCACCAAAGCCTCAAATTTGCATCCACAGAACATTAGTACTTCCATTGTGTAGAGATGATTAGCTGAAATGACAAATTCACTGTAGATCTCTAGGATAGGCATCTTTGACTACTCAGCAAATACTAGTGCTACTAGAAATGGCCCAAATTTTCCTGGAGTCTAAGCCTTGACCTTGGCCCCAACATGACATTAATCAACTGTGTAGATGTGGGAATACTGACAGGAACATCTCCAGGTTTGGCTACAGCAAGGATCCCAAAGCAGAAGACAATAGATGCATCACCCTCCCACATGAAGATGGCTACCTCTTCTTAATCTTCCCTGTGCATCAAAGACCACTACAGGAGCAAAATACTCCCTCATGACTGAGCAGCTCTCTGTTTATAAGTTATTTAATCATGGGACTTCTGATGTCTCTGACCTTGGGCAGCTTTCTACATCTGTTTCTCTGAGCATTATTCTCAGTGAAGCAAAGGTCAGTGGCACTTAGGAGGTAGATGCAGTAGGAAACCTGAGTGTCAAGGAGAGATGCAATGACCTTGTGATGACTCTCTTAGGTACACTTGATGTCAGACAGTCTAGGAGGCTGCTCCCAGAAAAAAGGATCTATCACTCAGCCACCTTCCCAGGTTCCATTTAAAAATCTGACACCATTAATCTATTCTACTTTACTTTTAATTATGTAGAAAAGTGCTCCTGATCAAAAGTCCCATTGTGTAGCTGCCTGATTCATCACCAGTGGCTGTTGGGCCACACACCAGAAATTCATAATCAGTAGATATTATTCACCCAAATAACATCCAGGACTTGAAAAGCTTAGAATTATGGTCTCTTATTGGGAAGGCACAGCCATACAAGATGTAATATGCCAGTCACTCTGATGATTCATACAAATAGATACCCTTCTGTTTTACACTAAGGGATGACTTGCTAACTCCATTAAATATATTTGGAACATCAATTTTCTGAGGTTACCTCACACAGACCCCACATAAGAACTGAACATCCTACAGTTTGTATTAAAAAAAAAAAAAAAAAAACAGAGTTAGGATAGATAAAGTAACACCAATACACTTGTCCAATAATACATAAAGACTCTGAAAAGACACTGAGACATGTCTATTACTACATTGCATATTTAGAAGTTCCTTACTCTTTCTTCAGATGTAGGTTTTTACGTTAATACTTACTGAGTACTGAACCAATACTGAATGCTTTACCTAATCTCAGTCATCCCTTGCTCCTTCTCCCTCTGACTACCTCATACAGAAGTACTCTGGATTATATCAAAGACAACCAGTGCCAATGAACTATAGTTGGGCCTGTTCTCGGGATTGCTCTGTTCTAACCCTCCAGTTGATTGACTTTTCTTTCTTTCTTTCTTCCTGTCTGAAAAAAAAAATCCTAATTAGGTACTTGAAAGATAGAAAGAGATACATGCAATGTATTTTTGCCTGTATTAATGACATTATTTTCAAGCCGTCACAACTATGTTCCTATTTTAAAAATAACTTTAAATATATAAAATGTTTTTTTAAAAAACTGGTAAGTCCTTGCATTGGCTAGTTTTCTGTCAACCTGACACAAACTAGAGTCAACAGAGATGAGGGAATCTCAGTTGAGAAAATGCCTCATAAGATTAGGCTTTAGACAAGCCTGTAAGGCATTTTTCTTAGTTAGTGATTAATGTGGGAGGTCCCAGTGGGTGGAGCCACCACTGGGCTTGCTGTTCCTAAATTCTATAAGTAAGCAAGCTGAGCAAGGCCTGGGAAGTGAGCTGCCAGGAACCAGCATTCCTCTGCATCAGCTCCTGCCTCCAGGTTCCTGCCCTGTTTGAGTTCCTACCCTCACTGCTTTTGATGATGAATAGGATATGGGGCTATGAGTGGAATAACCCCCCTTTTCACTGAGTGAAAAAAGAAATTTTAAAAGGGAGGAGGGAAAGAGATGGCCAGTCCTGGGTTTTAGCACCAGATGAATGATAAATGAAATAAAAAGAAAACAGCATGATTGCTCCTAGGTGTGGTAAATAAAACGGGGAGCATAGTTAGAGGCAGGGATATCTGGGGGAGTCCAGAGTGAACATGACCAGATTTAGTGGGGCCCTGTGTGAAGAAGGGGAGGGGAGAGAAGAGAGGAGAGAAGGGAGACCCAGACCAAGAGGCCAGGAGGATAAATGGGTAGACAAAGGTGATAGACCAACAAGCCAGGTAACCAAAATGCTTGGATGAAGTAGGGAAGGGCAGTTGGGGATGGGCAGCCTACACCCAAGGCTGGAAAAGTTTGGGGGGGGGCATATGCCATCCTGGAGGGTTCGGTAACTAGTATAGACAGAGGATTGAAGGGAGAAACCTGGCAGCCACTGTCTGCTTTGACATGGTTAAATATAGGCATCTCAGCCTTTAACCCCAGGTTTGAGACCTAACCGTTCCCAAGGTGCTTTTGGTCATGGTGTTTCATCACAGCAATAACAATTCTGACCAAGATAATTCTTAATAAATAATATTTAGATCTATTCACATGGGTCCCTCCTAAACATGCCACAGGAAGAACTTCTTTGCTTCTGCTTAAACACCCTCTGACAAGCTCTTGTTCCCCTTAGATTTCTATCCCAAGCCCACACCCTTCAGGCTTTGGGGTTGATCTCACACAACATGGGCTCAGTTCTACAGTTTTCTAGCTTCAAACGACATGTGGGCTTAATTCTAGACTTTCCCAGCTCCAAAACTATTTCTACATTTGGTTCCTAGCCACGTAAAATAATTCAAACTCCTTCCAGAAGGATAACAATCTCTGAATTTATTAGAAAGTAATTCCAGCCTGATCAACTCCTCTGTTTTCTAGGCTAAAAATAATAACAGCCTTTCATTTGTTTCTCCTCTGATTTAACTTGAATGGTACTTCCAAGCTTTCCATTTAAAATTGATTGCCTTCTATATCTTGGCTTCATGGGGAAGAAACTGTGGCAAGCAGATCCAGCTGCTCATCTACCTAATGACTGAGCAAAAAAATGGAACTGAGCGGTAAACAGAAACCCAACGCATGGGCCCCATGTCCAATGGACACTGTTGTTCTGCTCTGCTTGCTTCAGCTTTACAATAAGGAATTTTGAAAGCTGAAGTCCTGCCCTGTCCCTTAGCTTCTTGCTTCCACCCCAAAGGTGACCAATACTTGGAACTGGATAGGCAACATTTCTGTACATGTTTTTCTACTGTGAATAGAGACTTCCATAATTATCACTATAGTATTGTTGCAATGAATTAATATTTAAATGAATGCCTCCACACCATGCATATGTTTTACACCTTACTTTTCACAGTCCATTATGTGTTTTTAAGATGCATCTGCATATGTACACTAGATTACTTTAGTTGTTCTGTAGCTAGCTATCCACTGTGTGAATTAACCATAGCTTACTTACTTAATATCATTATACAAAAGACTTACAAATAGGTTAAGCAGATTGCTTAAAGATATCTGAAATTACAATTTTACATCTATCTATATATGTATATGTGTGTGTATGTGTACGTACACACAGAAATGAGTACAAATAAATATGTGTATATACTCCTTGTGTGGATACGCACATATGTTTCTTTTTTGTTTGTATATATGTATAAACTATAAGTGGCACAGGCTGTTATAGTGGCACAAGCCTTTAATCCCAGTACTCAGGAGGCAGAGGCAGGTGGATCTTTGTGAGTTCAAGACCATCCTTGTCTCTAAAAAGAGTCCAGGACAGCCAGGGATACACAGAGAAACCTGTCTCAAAAAAACTTTAAAAAAAAAAAAAAAAAAAAAAAAAAAAAAAAAGACCATTACATCTTAAACATTGTTGGATATTGGCAAATTGTTCCCCCACACCACTTGTTAGTGCTACCAGGATGTATTTCACCTCAAATTGAAAAAGAAAAGATTTTATTAGTTACATTCTCCAAGCATAGTACAATCAAATTATAAAAACAAGTTGCCAAAAAACAAGTGAAAATCAAAATCACTTGAAACTAAAAAACCACACCCATGCATAATTGGGTGAAAAACCTGAATTGTAGCGAGGAAGCCAGCAATTCCATCCCAAATTCTATGAAAGTTAGATGAAAACTGAATTCAAGATGCATACCACAAATTAAACTCACAGATCAAAATGTTTTCAATTCACATGTGGGAGGCCCTAGATCTGCAAAACAATCATCCCTTTCACAAACAATGTATAAAGAACCATTAAGAAATGCAATACTCATCTGTATAAAGCGCAAGAAGCAGCAATATAAGTCAGGGAGAAAGAGGAACCAATGATGTTTATAATGATTAAAAATATGAAGCAATAATGATAATGACATCCAAAATGTTTCCTTGGAAAAACAAAAAGTAGACTGTAAGAGCACGGTCTGGTGCTTTGTGTTTGACTGTTAATTATTTTGCTCCCTGAGACCTGGTTGCTTCCCAGATGAGCACATTCATACACTTGTCTTTGTTGAGTAAGCGTGGCTCTACCTAATTTAAAGCTGATTGGTTAATTAGAAGAAGAAAATAGGCCTACACCTGGGCAGAGCAGACGTGAAGGGCAGAGCTAAGGTTTGCTGTTTGTGGAGGTGGGATGCTGTGGCGGGAAAGAGAGCAGAAGAATCTTGGGTAGCAGGAGAGAGAGAGAACAAAGTTGCCATGGGATGGGGAAGAGCCTTGTGAGCTAGGAAAAGGAACTCTAAAGTTCTGCATGGAAAGAAACTGCCCAGATGAACAGCATAAACAATTATTTTGGAATTATGGATGGGAAATAGCCCAGATAAAAATAAACTAAAGCGGATGGTGTGGGAAGGGGGCTGAGGGATAATGGGAGGTAGTTTGGGGGTTAATATCTGACTAGCCCCAGGTAAAATAAGGCTTATTCAAAAATACACAGGTATTTACATCTTTAATTGATTATGATAGCAGGTTAGATAATACTGCCATAATAATTATAGGCTAATTTAATAATAAGCATAATCAGTCTGTTTATTTATATTTTCAGCAACAGTAGACAAATAAGGAAGTTAGTTATAGAAAGAGAGATAAAAAATTACTAGGTAGGAGACCTACTACAAGGAGAAAAGAAATTAAAGGAAGTAATACATACAACTTAATGAAATTAGTTCTAAAACTTTGTGGAAGTTTATGATTTCCTAAAAAAAGTAAATGAACAAAATTAGCATAATAATAGAAAATTATATTATTTATTGTTGCATTACCATAATTACTACTGCATAACATAAAATATTTAAAAGGCACTCTTAAGAGACTAGAAGTGCTACTTAGTTATATTTGAAAATTATACATCATAGACATATATTGGTGATCAGATTGTGGTCGATAAATATGTACAATAATGTATCAGTCATGTTTTCAAAGGTTTAAAAAAATACCAAGCTAGAAATCATGTTGCATGCCTATAATCCTAGCACTTGGGAGTCTGAGGCTGGAGAATCTGGATTTGGGAGCCAGCCAGAGCTATATATTGATACCCTGTCTCAAGGAAAAGAAAACCAAAACAAAATAATAAATACAAATCTTTTGAAAAGACCTCAAAATTAAAATAAAAAAAGTCCAAACCTAGCTATGAGCTGCATCCACCAATGAGTAACTCAAATGTTATGAAAGCTATTTCAGATCTTAGGAGAAAAATCCAAACAAGATACACAAATGGGCAACAACCACATGAAAAAGATGTTCAACAGTATCGGCCATTGGGAAATGCAAATCAGGCTACAATTAGATCCCATTCTGTAGCCAGAAGAACGGTTTAATTTTAAAAAGAAAGTAAATAACAAACGTTGGCAAAGATGTGGAGAAATTAGAAGCCGTACTCAATGTGGTGGGAATGCAAAACAATGCAGCCATTTTATAAGAGTTTGCCAACTCCTCACAGTGAAATTCAGAATTACCATATGATCCAGCATTTCCACTTCTAGGTATATACTTAAGAGAAATGAAAACAGATGTAAACACAAGAATGTGTGTGCAAATGTTTAAAGCAGCATTATTCATAATGGCCCCAAAGTGGAGACAACCCAAATGTTCAACAGAAAGTGAATGGACAAGGAAAGTAAGGAATCCTCTTAAGATGCAAATAAGTGGTAATGGATAGAGTTCTGGTCCACATTACCACGTGGAGACAACCTGAAAACCTCATGCAAAATGCCAAGTCTGTGTGCATGGTTCTGTTTGGAGAAATAGGTTCAGAATGGCTGGTGTATAGACTGAAAGCTGGTTAGTGGTTGGGTAAATGGAGGTTTCTTTTGGGAGTGACAAACATTTTTGAAAATCAAATGATGGTGAGGGCAGCAGGATCCTATGAATACTCTGAAGCTATTGCATTGCATACTTTGTGTGAATAAAGCTCCTGCTATGTAAGTTATACATAAGCAGAGCTGTTAAACCCCTGCAAGAATGGGCCGGAAGTGTAAGGATCAAGCAGATGGACTCACACTTACGTGCTAGCATTTTTGAAAAACATCTTTTTATACCTGTGAGGCTTCGGGCTCATTTCCTGCTTTCAATATTCATAAAAATACCTAATAAATAGAGAATTAAGCCTTTTATTCTTCCATAGAAAATAAACTGTGAAAATTGCCATTCTGTTGGGGGAATACATGGAAATATCTCATTGTAAATGGTAGGTAGGTGTGTGCTGAAATTGATAGAGCCAGCTTTAAAAACAAATCATGTTTTAGGATTTTAGAAACAATGAAGTTAATGTAAAATGTGTTTATAACATGTTTGATCTTGTGCTAAACTAAGAAAATTAATTGTAAGATCATTTAGTAGAATCCTTGCAAGTGTATGCATTACACAGATATCTAGATAATTGTACATCTATGTGTACAATTTTCATCAGGAAATGTGCTCATTGGAAAAAAAAATGAACCTAACTCACTGACTTCCTGCACAGGTCTCAGCAGTCTAAAGTTGAGCATAATTTCCTTTATTTCAATTTGGAAATAAATTCTGGCCTGGAGTTATCCCGTTTATTGTAAACTTTAACTAGAAGTGTTCTGCAAAGCTAGTAATTAAGTATAACTGATAACGGAAAAAGAGAAGGACACATAGCAGGGCTGACTTCTAACTCAGAATCTTCTGGAGTGCATGACCAAATGTATGAAGTATTGGAAGTCTTTGCATGCACAGGGTAGCATAGTGGTCAGCGTTTCCTGGGTACTTTAAATAACCTTAATATTTAAGGTCATTTCATTTCTCTTCCTCCAAGTTGTACTGTCTCTCCTAAAAGGCCACTGCAATGTCCTTGACTCATATTGGTCATGCAGTTTCCCTTCAATGTGTTCTGACGTTTCCCTCAGTTTTGAAGCTCAGAGTCCTGATGTGCACTGTGTTGGCCTCCTGGTACACATTTGCTGCAAAACTCCAGATTGCACAGGTTTCTGCTGTTATGTGTTATGCCAGGGACTGCCGGTGAGAGTTAGTTGAACCCTCAGAAACCTAATCAAGCCGGTTCATTTCTCTGTCTCTCAGAGCTTCTGATTGAGACTACATGGTTCCATCTGAGTACATCCAAGTGTTTTCTTGTCTCTTAACCCTCCTGATGCCTTCTCAGTGTGACACAGGTGACAAGGCTGGCAACTATCACCAAGCACAAATCGGTGGGTGCTTCTTCTAGGTTTATTTTCCATCCTCTTCCTCTCCCATATGACTTTAGGCTTAGAGTTTCTGAATCTTATACAGAAATCAATTAGCAAGCCAGAGGCAAGTCTGAGCATTTCTCTTCTGCACCAGAGTTTTACTCAACCCGGACAAAGGTGCCTGTCAGGTTGCCTTCCCGCCTCTCTGTCATTCACACAGGTGTTTCAGACCAGGTGGGTCGGGACTTCGCAGAATGTTAGCACTTCCCAGCTTCCAACAGCGATTCTGACACAGGGGAAGTTTGAAAGCCTTACATTTAACACCTTCAAGGATTAGTCTAGAGTGTCAATAATTTCCCAAAATATCCCAGTCTTCCAATGACCATAATGACACGCACAGTTACTATTTCCACTGTGGTGAAAAGGTATTCACCATAGCTCATTCTCCAAACCCCACTTTTATCGTGTTTATGATACAGGACATACCAAAAGAGCCAAGAGAGAAACTGAAACCCAAACCAGAAACACCCCTGACAAGACATCAGAGTGTCTGTGTCATCACTTGAGTTTGGAAATGTGGTTTTCACTAATTTTTTTTTAAACATATGCAGAGCACCTCCTTGTTAGCACTTCCTATAGTTGAGTTGCAGCCTTTGGCTCTAGTTACCCAAAGCTATTCTGCTAAGGCCTTCAATTTGACTTTCCAAACACAGACAGGTTTACGACAAGACCAACAAGACCAGTCAGGAGTTCACCACTCCACTCCTGAGAACAAGGGCCCCAAACATGGGGAAGGCTACGTTGCTGCAATATACCTGAGGAAAATAAAACACGCCAAAAAGCACACTCATTGAGAGAATAAGAGGCAAGCAATGCCTGCAAAAGTGAAACGACGCTTTGAAAGCACCACTCATTGAAGAAAACTAGAAGAGAGATGACTTCAGGAAAGAAAAATCTAACTGAACTAAAAGTGTGGAAGCCTTAAAATACCCCCCTGTAAGGCAGAGGTCCATTCTCACTGGTAACAAACATTTCCCGACAGAGGAAATTTAACACATTATATAAATACCCCATCCGTAAATGCTCTGTAGGTAATAATTAGTTTTCTCTCCTTTCATCTCAGTTGTTTCTGCCCACACACATTTCCTATTTCAAGCTTTAGTGTAACAAATGCATCTTTCGAAGTGGAAGCCCACACCTTGTTTGCCCAAACACGGGTCTCTTTATCACCACGTGCAGTCTCTCTGGTTCACAGAGCTGAACAATGCAGCATTTTCTTCTCTCCCAGAGCTCTGACAGAATTCATTTAATTTCCATGTAAAATGTAATCTGCAGGTAATAATAGGTCACTTGCAGCAATTTCATTCAGGCTGCCAGATCACCCGTCACTGTGCTAATTATGGGATAGCGCAATGCTCGGCCAAGGCATGCACTTAGAATTAGGTTGGGCATTTTGTTTTAATGATGCTAGGAAGAACACAACAGAAAGTCTCAGCGAATACCATAGGCATTGCCCATCTCCTCTAAAATGACTGAGAAACCAAAGCAAGGCTTCTTGTGTTGAGCATCTTCAGCTTCAGTACCCTCGATGTCACCTGCAACACCTACAGGCTCATGGTATTTTATTGAGCATGGGCAGGTGCTGAAATACCCAGAGGTCCCTGATACAATGGCTTTGTGGCTTCTTGAAGAGAAGCTAAGAGCAGCTGGATGATTGCAAGGGCAGGTGGCATTCACTCACTGATTGGCTATCCCTGCTTTGAAATTATGATCACAAACCTTGCATACCTCCCTCTAAGCATCAAAGAAAAGTGAAGTGCTTTTCTGTGTAGCTTTCCTTTATGCAGAAACTCAAATTAGCCATGATGCTATATTTGTGTGTGTGCGCGTGCATTCGCGTGTGTGCGCACGCATGTGCGCATGTGTGTTGAGCGGTTTCCAAACTCAGGAACTATCACAGAATGTGGTAACATAAGTGGACCCAAAAGATGACTTAGCCCAAATTATTCATTTAATTAACTTCATCATAACTTACTTCCGTTTTAAAGAAACTTCAGGGCCACTGTAAATTATCTGGTGATGAGTTTAATATGAAATGTCTTCCCTAGGGTTGTGTGTTGAAGGTTTGGTTCCCCTGCTGGCCAGGTAATTTTGGCAACTGTTGGAAACTTGAGTAAGTCAGGTATAGCTGGAGGCAGTAAGTTCTCTAGGGACATGTCCTTGTGGGGCAGTGTCCTGTTCCCAGGTCATTCCTGCTGCCTCTTTTCTGTCTACCATAGGGTAAGCAACCTCTTCTACCATATGGTCTCATCGCCCTGCTAGCTGTCTCCTTCCAGGCCACAGCAATCTATCCAGCTGACCTTGACCTCAAGCCTTGAAACTTTAAGCCAAAACAACACCTCCCTCCTGTAAACTGAGTTTCCCAGGCGTTTATCACTGTGACCAAATGTCTGATTACCCTGTTTGGAAAGGGTGAAAAAAAAAAAACCAGAGACAAGCCCTTCCTCCGGAAAGACCAGTTCAGGTGTTGATGGTCAAGTCAGAGCAAAGGAAAATTATTCTTCCTCAGAAGGGAGTAATATGAGATGTGGGGGATGTGACTGCAAGGAGGTATAGAAACAAAAGCCTGAGGAGAGTGTGTGCCTCAGGGCTGCCTGCATCACGGCTGAGTCCTACCTACTTCCTGTTGTATAGCAGAGTGTATAATAATGCGGGGGATATAATAGGGAAGTGCTAAGGCAGGGACTCCAGTTCCTCCATAGCAACAAACAAACAAACAAACAAAACAAAACAAAACAAAAAACAAAAAACAAAAAACCAATGTAGGCTGCTGGCTCAGCACATAAGCTTGGACAGCATCAGGGATCTTGGCCAGATTTTCAGGTTTGGAAGAAATAACCCAGCAGACCGCCCCTCCCCCGCATTCCCTGATTTCCTTCTCCTGTTTTGTTTGGATATATAGAGAGACAAATTGTGCAGTCACCACCTGAGAGGGACAGAAAGACAGAGAGTATCAAAGTCCTGGGAGAAGAAACAAGAAGGAACTGTCTGAATAGAGGGAGGGACAATACAGAGACAGGCGGACGCGGAAACGGATGATAAGAGAATGGAGTGAGGAGAAAGGAGACCGAGACAGGCAAAAAAAAAAAAAAAAGCAGGGATCAGGGAAACAGAGGGAGAACGGCACAGAGGGAGAGGATGATGGAGAAAAATAAAGGGCAATGAGGGTGGCTTTAGAGAAACCAGGAGGAGATGCAGAAACAGACAAGGGTTGGGCCAGACTGAGCCTGATATTGTCCTTGAAAGGGAAGTATCTGTGTGTGTGTGTGTGTGTGTGTGTACATGCACACATGCAAATATGTGTAAATGAGTGTGAGTATGGATGTGTGCATGTATTGTATGTAAGCAAATATGCGTAAATGGGATGAGTGTGTACCAGTAAATATGGGTGCGTGTGTGTGTGTGTGTGTGTGTGTGTGTGTGTGTGTGTGTGTGTGTGTGTTGTTTATGAACCACTATGTGTAAGTGGTATGAGTGTGTTCAGGTGTGAGTATGGGTTGTGCATGTGTGTATGTGAGAAAATATATGTAATGAGTATGTATGGGTGTGAGTATGGGTGTGTACAGGTTTGTCAGTGTGTTTGTGTTTTAGGGCTGTGCAGCTTGGAAGTGGCCTTGGACAAGTCACAGTATTTTTTTTGTTGTTGTTGTTGTTGTTTTTCCGTTTTGTTTTCTTTTTCTTTTCTTTTTTTTTTTTTTTAAGATTTATTTATTTATTATGTATACAGTGCTCTGCCTGCATGTAGTCCTTGAGGCCAGAAGAGGGCGCCATATCACATTACAGATGGTTGTGAGTCACCTTGTGGTTGCTGGGAATTGAACTCCTGACTCTGGAAGAGCAGTCGGTGAGTGCTCTTAACTGCTGAGCCATCTCCCCAGGCCTTGTTTTGTTTTTCAAGACAAGGTTTCTCTGTGTTGTAGACCAGGCTGGCCTCAGACTCACAGAGATCTGGTGCTTGCTAGAAATGCCAAAATGCAGACACAGAAACACAAACAGACTCAGAAGTGCAAACGGAAGTCTGAGAAGCAGCTATTCACACACCGAGAGATGGTGAAAGGTTTCCTGGAGACTCAAGTCCTGTGACTGCAAAGACGAAATGTTTTTCATCTTCTAAGTAAGGAAAGTGAAGTCTGTAATATTTCTGGGGTGCTATACTGATGGCCCGGGTGGTAAAGTGCTCACTGAATGAGCATAAGGTTTGGAGCCCCAACACCTACATAGAATCAGGGCCTCGCAAAGACTGCTTACAATGCCAGTGTAAGAAGGGCAGGGGGATGCCAAGGGTTCACTGCCTAGCCAGGCCAGTCAGCACCGGAAGCTCCAGGTGTCATCAAGTCACTCTGTCTCAAAAATAAAGGGTGATAGAAAGAAAGGTTTCTTCCTAGATTACTCTCTCTGGCTGCGATAAACAGAAACAAAAAGCAGCTTGGGGAGGAAAAGGTTTACTTAGCATCCTGATCACAGTCCATCCCTGAGGAAAGCCAAGGCAGGAACTCGGAGGCAGGAACTGAAGGAAAGGCCATGGAAGAGAGCTGCTTACTGGCTTACATGTCCCTAGGCTTGTCTAATGGATGCGATTCCTCAATCAAGAATCCGTCTTCCCCAGTGACTCTGGTTTGTGTCAAGGCGACGAAAACTGATCAGCACAACACTCTAAACCAACAGCTGGGGTTCTGTACCTGTTCATGCATGCATGCATGTACACACACACACACACACACACACACACACACACACTGGGAGGGGGTCTATGAGTATCCCAAAGTAGCATGGCTGGCTTCAAAGTCAAGTTTAATGACCGAAAATTAAATTTAACCAACTGAAAACCACCACATATTTCATAGGTACTACATGACAAGCCCAGAGTTGGATGCTATTTTTATCTAGTATTTGCCTCGATCCTCAAAACAAGTTTTTAATAGTACATTTTCCTCAGTTTCACAAAGAAACACTCAAGAGTCCAGCCATTGCTTTCCAAAGCACACCGCTAGCAAGCGGCCCAGCTAGATTTTAAATGCACAGCTGTACACATCCCAAGCTCTGGCTCCCGTGGCTTTGCTGTTCTACATTTCTCTGTTCATTGCCTCTGCTTCTGAAGATGCTCAGTTGCCATGCTGTTTCACCTCCTGCTGACAGGGAGCCCAGTGCAGGCAAGGACCACAGAAGCTGCTCGTTAAGGGCAGATAGCAGAGGCCTGTGGAGCTTGCTGTAACCTAGCAAGGGGCACAGAGCTTCGACTAGGCATTTGGAACCAGTGATGCATGATATTGATTATCAACTTGATAGGAATTAGAGTCACCATGGAAACAGACCTCTGAGGATGCCTGTGAGGGAGTTTCTAGATCAGGCTAATTCTAAATTAGGTAAGGTCTAAATGTAGGTGGTACCATTTGTAGTGCCGGGTCACAGAACTGAATGAAAAGGAGAAATGGAGCTGAGTGGAACAGTCATCTCTCTGTGTCCCGACTCTACCACCTGACTGCAAATACAACGTACCAGATGTCTTACACCTCAGCCACCACGCCTTCCTTGCCAAGATGAACTATATGCCCTCAGACTAAACACCAAAACAAACTCTTCACCCCGAAGTGGCTTTAGTCACAGCAGCAGTAAAAGTAACTGGTGTGGGCTCTCACTTTCGGCTCAGATCTGGAAGCTGGCTTTCCTTCTGCCTGAGCTTTGTACTGTGTCCTTCCATGTCCATAGACTGACCTTCCCAGAACTGTCACCCTTGGAGTAAAAGACATCAGATCCCCAGGACATCCCACGCTTCCCCAGTACCAACATGTCTGAGGACTGGCCCGTGTGACTGTCTCTCTCGTCATCTTGCCACGGACTCCAGGCTGCATTTCCTGCCCTTGTAGCACTTGCCTCTGATGCAGGCAGCCATACAATTCCTAGCTTTTTTTTTTTTTTTTTAACTGATCTATAAAGAGCAGATGAACAGAAAAAGGTAGACCACCCCTGACCATTTCCGGTGTTATAGTCTTGATGCAGTAGGTGCTTGCTATGTGGCTGATGTTGGTCTCCGACTCACAACTTTCCCACCTCAACTTCTTGAGTGCTGGCATCACAAGTGTTTACCATCATGACCAGCTTCGGCTTTGAGTTTTGACTTCCAAACTCCCCCAGGCTTGCAGACATCTCTGCCTGCAGGAAGAAGCTCTCCCAAACACAAAGTGTATTTGCCTAAAGCAAGAAAGCTTGCCGTATTGCATTATACAAAGGCTAGCAAAACCCCAAAATAAATGCAGGCCAGTGACTCTGAAAATATCATGTACCATTGGGTATTCCCTCAGGGACACACGCACTCAGAACTCTCCGAATCCCAAGTCTGATTTTCCAAAACCGACTTTCTGATTCATTCCCCTGTTGAGCTTAGCTTGCCTTTGGGCAGCCTGGAGGCTGAGGGCCCTGCTCAGGTGCAGTCGCTGAGTGGAGCAGCCTCCTAATAAGGCAGGCGTCAGTCCAGAAAGAAATTCTTATCACTGATTGTTTATGAAGGATGCGACGATTATACAGTAGTTGGGAAGGGAGCAAGTTGTCTGTCCCAGTAGACTGTGATCAGAATATCAAATCCTCAGCCCTAGACGCAGTTGATGAGGAGAGGAGAGTGCCTGGGTATTTTTCTTAGAGAGCAAGGGCCAGAACCATCCTCCCAGTGGTGGTGGTGGGAGGGGCTGGCTCACGATCACCCAGTACAGAGAAGGTGAGCACCGAGGTACCTGTCTGCATGCAGGAGGCTGAGCATCACTCTGAGCATAAAAACATTGTTCAGCTCTGCAAATGCTTGGAGATTAGAGAAGCCCCTTGGCGGCTTTGACTCTAAGTGGAGATTGGTCCCCAGGGAGAAATCAGCTGCAAATCTGTGCAAGCATATGGGCATAAGGGAGGGAGTTGCTTGAGCAAGGTGGCTTTACCAATCTTCTGTGAAGTCAGAGATATCAAAGGGGTAAGTTCTAAGAGCTCTGTGGCCGGAAAGAGGCCCGAGAACACAGGAGTGCCGAGTTCAATGGCTCCTGTTCCCGAGGTGAGACAGGTAGGGCACAAGGTCAGAATGATAAAACACAAACGGATAGTACTGAGCAACCAAGAATCCCAGCTCAGAAAACCTGTCCCAACTCCGCCAGTCTACTTCCAAAGGGATTAGCACTTTTTGTGCCGATGTTTTTCTAACAGAATTATTATTTAACCACAACAAAACTCTCCAATTTTGAGTGTGCGGTAGATTGAATTTTTGACATTTGCATTTCCCCAGAAACCACCATCTAAGTAAAATATAGGCAATATTTTTTTTTATCACCTCAGAAAGTTTGCTTTCAGCTTTGGCGGTGTCCACCTCACCCCGCCCCCTTGCTTAAAGCTGTTCTGGCTTCTTCTTCTGACCACAGGGTTGCTCAGCTTATTCTGGAACTCCAGATCAATGAACTCATACAGCAGCTATCACTTCTGTCTGATTTGTTCATGCCACAGGACACGTTTGACATTGTCTCTGTTGTGCATCACAGAAGTGAGTTCCATTACAAGAGTAAATCACAGCTTGTTTACCCAGTTAACCGTACCTGGACAGTGAACTACTATCAATAATGGTACTGTGAACATTTTATTTTTAAATATATTTATTATTTTTTTAAAAAATAGTTTTAGGCTAGCCTGGTCTACAAAGTGAGTCCAGGATGGCCAAGGCTACACAGAGAAACCCTGTCTCGAAAAACCAAAAAAAAATTTTTAATAATAGTGTGTGGGGTGAGTGTGGGTGTTGTGGGGGTGCGTGACTTGTGGGTGTCAGCCAGAGGGCTTATGCATGTACAAGAGAGTGCCCACAAAGTCAAGAAGAGGGAGTGGGATCCCCTGAAAGCAGAACTTGGGGTCTTCTGGAAAAGCAGAATGAGATCTTTCCCATTGAGCCATCCCTATAGTGCACATGTGCACGTGTGCACATCCATGTGTGTGGTGTAGTGTGTATGGTGTGTGTTGGTGTGTGTATGTGTAATGTAGTGTGTATGGGTGTGTGTGGGTGGTATGTGTGATGTGGGATGGTGTGTGTACGTGTGATTTAGTGTGTGTGGGCGTGTGGGTGTGTGAGAGTGGTGTGTGTGGTGTGTGTTGGTGTGTGTATGTGTGGTGTGTAGTAATGGTATGTATATGGTGTGTGTGGTGTAGTATGTGTGTGTGGTGTGGTGTGTGTGTAGTATGTGAGGGTGGTGGTGGTGGTATGCGCGCACGCACGCGTGTGTGTGTGTATGTGTTCACTTACAAGCCATGGTGGAAGTCAATGGACAACTTTCAGAAGCCTATCACCATATACCCGTCAGTTATGGAACTCAAATCATTGAAATCAGATTGATGGCAAGCCTTTACACACTTGGCCATCTTGCCAGGCTCAACATGGCTTGCACAGTCTTTTCTGGAAATGAACATTCATTTTACTTAAGAAAATGAAAGCGGGTGTGGGTGTGTGTTTAATTCTACATAAAGTTACCAAGTTGTTTCTCAATGTGTCTGAGCTGTTTCACGTTCCCACCCGTGGAGCAGAGGCGTCCCAGGCCATGCCCCTGTGCTCACTCAGCCTGGGTATCGCAGTGTTTCAAACCTTGCTTAGTCTTCCATCTGTAAAGCACTGTCTTGCTTGGTTTCAATGTGCAATTCCTTGCAGACTACTCGTGTGCTGCACCTTGTAATATGCTTACTGCTGGCGGCCTGCCTTCTTTGCAACGCAATCTGTCCACTTTCTTACTGGATTACATGTTATTACTGAATCATATAAGCTCTTTGTATATTGTAGCTACAAAGGTACCATAATTCTATTTCCCAGTTTTTGACTTACATATGTCCTCTTTTGGTGGTATTGTTTTTCAAGAGCAGATTTTAGTTTTACTAAAGTCCAATTTATTGATTTTTTTTTTTTTTCATGATACGTGTTTGGCTTCGTTCTTTGAGAGAGGCTCTCAAGAGCTCAGGCTAGCCTCTCTCACTGAGGATGACTTTCAACTCCTGCCTTTTCTGACTCCACCTTCTGGCTGCTCCTAGCTGTTAGGAGAGCACTTCTCCAGATGGGCTCCATTCTAAGACCCTGATTGGTCCTTTTTAATGTCTAAAAGCATCATTATCTGCTTTATATATGAAGTTGTCCTCTCTGGTTTCTACCACCACAGGGTGAGTTTTGCTTGTTGTAGAATTCCATGTAAGTGAAATCACACAGTACATTTTACTCAGGTCTAATTGTTTCATGGAACACTCCTCTTTGCTGGAGCCACAGAAGTTAGTTTTGTTTGTCATTACATAAGTGAATCATGGTGTGTTTATAGATGCATACATAGATGGATATTGGGTTTCATAAAAGTTTTTAGCTATTATCAATAAAGCTATTACAAACATCCCCGTATAATTGTATTGTTTTCATTTTTATGATTAGGTCTATAATATAGCTCAAAGTAATTTTATGAATAACTTGTCAGGATTTAAGACAAGCTTTTTATCCACACAAATATGTAGTTGGTTGAAAATTATTTCCTAAAGATTTTTTTCCTCCAGTGAATTGCCTTGACATCTTTATCACATATATGTATACATACATATATGTATGTGTGCATATGTATATACATATACATGATAATAAGACATGAAATCTTAACCATGAGTGCAGATATGTATGCATATTCATTATGTAACTCATAGGAGTGCTCAGTATATCTTTGGTTCTAATATTAGTGTTTCACCCAAATACTTGGTTCCTAACAAGGAGCTCCTAAATCCTTCGTAGTTCCTGGGTGCCCTACATGAATGTAAGGCCATCACATGACAGAAGACAGAAGGGCCAGCGAGACTGACTCTACAGCAAGCCATGTGTACAGTTGTGTTCATGTGTGTGCAGGAACTGACTACAGGGCCTTGCGCACGATAGGCAGGAGCTCTACCTCTGAACTCAGTCCGTTGTCTTTCACTAATGAAGCCCTTATAAGGAAACGAATTCAGTCCACGGGAAGAGAACCCTCGTGACCCTGTCACTTCTTGAAGGGTCATCTCTTAAAACATTCACAATGCTTATTATGAAGTTTCACAACCTGAATTTGGGGGGAATACATTCAAATCATAGCATGCGGGGGGGAAAAGAATCTTAGGCATGGACTAGGCACAGGTGGTACATGCTCTAGTCCCAGCACGTGGGAGGTGGAGATCAGAGAATCAGGTGTTCAAAACCAACCTAGCCTACATAGTAAGTTCAAGATCAGTCTGGCTTACATGAGATACTGACACAAAAACTAACAGTAAATAATAAGAAATATAATAATAATAATAACTTAAAATCATAAATATAACTGTGTGCATAGTATTGTAGTCTGTGAATCATTAAACCTGAGGATAGTCTGGGCATGGGCAACCACAAGCTTGTTACTCTAGCATAATGTTATTAGTCATGTATATTTTCCATTTATCCTGTTTGTCTAGGAACCTTTAAAAGAACAAAGTCAAATTTGTTCACTGTACTGGATCAGCACTGGGCTCTCTTGATGTTTTCCTGTGTCAGGAAATTAAATTCTCTTTATGCTTTGTATGGTAAAATGGAGGTCAATTATTTAAAACATTGTTTTCCAATATCAGCATTGAAAGATACGCATTTATCTCTGTGTATTTGATGTTTCTTACAATATCTGTCTCTGTGTCTATGTCTAGGTCTCTGTTTCTCTCTCTCTCTCTCTCTCTCTCTCTCTCTCTCTCTCTCTCTCTCTCTCTCTCTCTGTGTGTGTGTGTGTATGTGTGTTTCATTGTCATGACTGTATGGGTACATGAACATGAGCAGGCATACAGAGGCCTGGGCAGGGCATCAAGTATCTTCCTCTGTTCCTCCCTGTCTTATTACCTTAAGATAGTGTCCCTCACTGGACCAGAAGCCCACGATTTAGTCTAGACTGGCTGATACATGAACTCCTGTCATCTACTCCTTCCCCTCTGCTACAAACTACTGAAGTTACAGGCACACAAAGCTGTATCCAGCATTTTTGCTTGTGTGCTGGAGATCTGAACTTGGGACCTCATGTTCTCTTAGCCACAGAGTCAACCCTCAAGGCCTATCACAAATTGTAATTTGAGTGTTTTAATTACTATCCTCTTAAAATTATTCAACTGTTATTTCCTCCTTCTGAAATATTTGCTTCTGACTGTCAAGATGCCCTCACACAGGAAGAACCCTTACAGTACTGTGCTTCGTCTCTCACAGTATTCTGTGCTGATGAGTCTGCTTTTCAGATACACAACACTGGCTTCCTCAGTATACTCATGAAGGTCTGTTCATGATGTCTCTGCCCCTTTGCTCTTTCCTCACTTTCCTGTTATAGTTAAAATATGTCCCTGAAAGTCATGTCTTTGATTCTTCCTTTAAGAGCAATATAAGGAATTGTCTTTGACTGTTGGCTCCTTTACCTTCCTTAGAAGCCCGGATGGCAGCTTCCTGTCTGTGGCTGTTCTGTGTTGAATATCTGGTTATTGTATATTTGTTTCCTGTCTTCTTTAGTTAATCAAGCTCTGGCCTGATTGGCTTTGTGTAGCCAGTCCTCTTGTTTGGCTTTTCTCCTGTGTTCAGTTTTTGGTGCTGTTGTTTTCTAGTGGATGTTTCACGGACAATAGCACAGCCTTAGCTTAGTTAAGTCTGTACCCGGCTGACACTGCACCTGCTCATGAAGAGAGCGAGCGTTAGGTGGATGGTCCCTTCCTGTTGGTTCTCTGTCCTCGCCTGTTCCTTCTCCTCAGCTTCAACTTCAGTTTTGTAATGTTTTCCCCTAAACAATGTGCTGCATTTTTACAACATTTGAAAGAGGGAAATGCAGCTCTTCATAGTCACTATTTGTAGTTCTTCCTTCCTTCCTTTAGAGTTGAGTGTTCACTCTGTGTCATTCCCCTTGGCCCTGGAATGCTGCTATTTGCATTTAGTCCAGTGTGAGCCTGTATGTATGCATTTTTTTTTTTTTTTTTTTTTAGATTCCGGTCGTTGGGAAAGCTTTATTCTTAGCTTGAAAGCTATTTGTACTGACTAAACGATCTGTGTGATAGCACTTCTCCACACACAACCCCCTACCTGACATTTTAAGATACTGTCCCTTTATCTTCTTGATTGCATTGTTTCTTTTTTTTATTTCAAAATATTAAGCCTCCTGCTGTGATTCTTCTTCATATTTCCCCCAAATTTTAGATATTTCTAAAGCTTTCCCTTTACTCCAGTAACATAAGTTTAACTATATCCTGTCCAGGTATGATTTTTTTTTTGTTTTTTTTTTTTTTTTTTTTTTTTTTTTTGTATCTGGAATTGTCTTGGGTGCTTGCTTCTGATCAAACATCAAAGTAGATTGTCTAATATTTTAAAAATAATACTGTCTGTCTAATTTTCTGCCTCTTCTTGAGAAACTCAGTCATGAGTCATGAGTTTCTGTTTTATTTTTCAAACATTGGTTTTCATCCCTTTAGTCTAGATGTTTTTTTATTACTCTGTCTTTAAATCTATGGGTACTTTCATTGGATGCAATATGTCACTAATCCTACCAAATCAATCTCCATTTCAATCTTCATTTCAATTGGTCCTTTTTGTATAAGATTCTCTATCTTAATTTCCTTTGCATATTCATTTCTTTAATATTTTTATGAAGGTTAAAGTAATAGCTAACTCTAATCCAGTGGTCCTCAGCCTGTGGGGCACAATCCCATTGGGGGTCAAATGACACTTTCACAAGGGACACATATCAGATATCCTGCATATCAGATAGTTACATTATGATTCATAACAGTAGCAAAAGTGCATTTATAAAGTAGCAGTGAAATAATTTTATGATTGAGGGTCACCACAACATGATGGACTGTATTAAAGGGCCATAGCATTAGGAAGGTTGACAACCACTATTCTAATCCCTGGTTATTTGTGCACCTGTGTACAGGTTTGTTTCCTTATGATCAGTCTCCATATATTTAGTACTAAAAAACAAGAAAAGATCTGCTGGGCGTTGTTGTTACTATGCTACAGAGACTCTGACTTCTGTTGCTTTGTTTGAAACAATGGCACTGGAGTATAGTTGCTAATACCTGGATGCTGCCGGGTTTAGTTTAACGTTTTTTAAGACTGTTACTATGTTGCTTTCTTCCTTAGTCCAGGGCAAATGTTTTAATTCTCAGAAGTGGTTGTATTCCCTAGGTTTCGCCTTTGTAAGTTTTCAGTACAGAAGTTGTTTAGCAGACTTAGCTCACAAAGAGGGATTCTAACTCGAAGCTCCTGGTGGGAACAGAGGAAATCTTGCAAGGATGTTTCATCCTCTAAACTGTTCATATCGCTTCTGGCATCCATAGGGTCTCATCATAAACCTCCATAGTTAAGACATCTCACAAAGATTCTTGAAAGATTGATATATGGACATTTGGCTCTCACTCTACGTGGCTACATACTTTCTGAGAAGGTCCTAAGATCTCAGGAAATTGAAAGATTCTATCTTTTGATTCATCAGATCCATAAATATGCAGCCTGGGGTCCAGCCCCCCACCCACTCTATTTCTTTCAATACCTTCCAGGGAAAAATAAATTCACTTCTCATGTCAGAGATTTTCCCTTGTTCAAAACTCAAATCTATAGTACTTTCTCCTTCCTTTGGTCACTCTTTTTGGAAACTTGTGATATGTTCATGTTTTTATTGCTTTCAATGGAATTAATAATCGGAAACAAACACAAATACCTAAACTTAAACTCCTTGAATAAGTTTATCTGGTCACTTAGTCGGCAGTCATTTATGAAGCCAGTCTTAGTCACGGTTCGATTTCTGTGAAGAGACACATGACCAAGGCAATTCTTACTTTAAAAAAAAAAAAAAAAAAAAAAAAAGCTTAAAGTGGGGGCTGGCTTACCTCTTCAGAGGTTAGTCAGCACTATCGTGGTAGGGAACAATGGTAGCAGGCATGATAGGCTGGTGCTGGGCAAGTAATTGAGAGCCATATGCTTATCTGCAGGCAGAGAAAGAGAGAGGGGGGATGAGGGAGAGAGGGAGCGAGAATAGATGTGTGTGGGCGTTTGAAACTCCAAAGCCCACCCCCAGTGACGTACTTCCTCCAACGGAGCCATACCTTCTAGTTCTTCCAATCCTATCAAAGAGTTCCATTCTCTAGTGACTAACATATGAGCCTATGGGGGGCCATCTTATTTAAAACACCACAAAGCCCTTACCGTTGATTTTGTGTTGGTGATGACTTTGGCAGCTTCAGGCACAAAGCTAGAGAATGAAAAGGGAAAGCCTTTCTGAGGAACATCACGCAGCAAAAGCCGTATATCAGGAGAACGTGTGGCTATGAGTGCCTGTAGTGGGCCAGTTTTAACCCATTAAAGAAAGCTGTGGAGGGGTCCACGGAGAAAAAGGATTTCAGGCTGCCGCTCAGGTGACCTATGCTTGTCCCTGCAAGAAAGGCCAGAACTGCTGGATACTGTGGTGCAAGCCTTCATTTATAGCCTATTCTAGATCAATGGCCTGTAAAAGCATCCTCTGCATCAGTCCTGCAAACTAGGAGTTCTCTAGTTGGAGTTAAGCAGGAGAGAGAAAGTGCAGCCAGATGTACCAACCGTTAATGAAGGGGAGAGTCAGGGACTAAACTTCTTGGGGCAATTCTAGCACCTTTAAATAAGAGTGTACTGAAATGAGATGGGAAGACAAGAGCAAAGAATCGCCTTATCCACTCAATAACAAAAAGAACTAGAGGGGAAAGTAAAAACTTCCTTCACAGATTAATAACGCTATTGACAGTAACAGAGCTATCAGCAAGGCAGGATTTTGTTCTTGTTCTTGGAGTCTGGAGATTCACCACCAGGGATTTCTGTTGAGGTCAGCAGGAGTGGGAGGCAAGAAGCTTCAGGGGCAGGACCCCCTGGAGAGCTGTGGGTGGGAGTAGAGCACTTTTACCTCAAACCTGGAGAAAGGGGTTGCACCCCTCTTTCACACTTGTCATGGTAACTACTTAATATTCTTTTATGTTGATTTATTCTGAGTCCTGTCAACTTATGGTAATGTTTTCTCAACTTCTTTTATAATTATGAAATAATTACAAAGGGTTGACACGGATACTTAGTCCCGCTTTTTCTTTCCATGCAGTGGTAGGCACTCTGCCTGAAACTCAAAGTCTGATTAGCCAACCCTTGAAATAATTTGCCTTTCGTAAATCCTCCTGGTCTAGTAAGAAAATGAAATACATCCTTTAGAAGATGCTCATTATCTTCGTATTAATTATATTTGACTTAACAGCACTTCTGATCTTATGAAGAAATTTTAAGAAAACAAAGCAAGACAGTAAAAAGAAAGACAGAAAATATTCACAGCCTTTTACTTAAAGCTTACCAATGAGGACATTCAGCTTTAAAGGTTTGGTATCTTTTAGCAGAGGCGTATGGGGTGAATTTGGGAATGAATATAGGCCTGTGGGTGATTGGAGACGTAGATTAAGAAGTGATGACACTACAGATGTTTACTGTGGACAAACCATTTACAGCCTTTTAAGATACACTAAACACCATATACCTTATTCCTAAAGCAATGAATAACCACTGAAGGGTTTGTAAGCAAAGAAGATTATAAAATCATATTTGTGTTTTTAAAGTACTCCATATTGCTGGATGTAAGGGCACATGCCTTTAAGGCCCGCATTTAGGCGGGCCAAGGCAGGGGATCTCTGTTAGTTTGTAGTCAGCCTTGTCCACATAGTGAGTTTCTGGGCCAGAGCTACATATGTTGTCTAAATAAATAACTAATCCTTGATACATCATAAAGAATGCATCCAAATGGGGATCCAGCCAGCAGGGATTTGAGGGAAATGCCACTGACAGGCTAATGTTGCTGTTATCAAAATGGGAGTTGACAAGAATTGGGACAGAGATAGGAGTGATGGGAGAAGACAGCATTTCACAGGATAGTTAGAACAGTCAGGAGAGATAAGAAAGATGAAGAAAACTGTCAAGTAACAGTTACAAGATTTTCTTTTATTATTATTATTATTTATTATTATTATTATTATTATTATTATTATTATTATTATTAGCTTATGCATAGGCTTCTCTTTTCTTAATAATGTTACCTTAAATGCAGAAATATTGTGTTACTCATTTTTGACTTAACATTAATACCATATTTGCTTCTTCTTCTTCAGTGCTGTTAAATTCAGTGTGGTGATTCCTTAATTTATTCAGGGGAGTTAACCCTTCACCTGCCTAACGTGGGAGATTAGATTGTTCTCCAGGATTTGCTAACACATGTAATTCTGCAACTGATCCCTTTGGGCATGAAGAAACTTCTTTATGTTTTAATTCTTTAGAGTCAACGCTCACAAGTAATTTACTGGGTTAGGGTATATGACTATACTAAGATTCTCATAGCAGCAGATGCATGGCTATATTTTATCATCTTAATTACTTTGTTCAGATCAGAGAAAAACCATCGCCTATCAGACTGATTATGTCAAATCCCTTTCCTCAAGGAAAGGACAACAACAGTTTGCCCTTACTGGAACAGCTCCATGGTCTCAATACAGATTGATCTTTTCCACCCCAGTGTACTGTCATACTTGCCACCCATAGGCTGACAGACCATGTAGCCACCCTCAGAGCAACACGCAGAACTGCAGATGAATGGTAACTGTTGGTTTGTTCTTAAGGAATTCAATGGGTTTGACAATGAAGTCCTCTACTCAAAAGCATACCATGGCCTGCTGAGTGTTCAGTTATGACACATACTGAGAAACAACATTTGGCAGGTCAGCAGTGTATCTTCAAATATGCAATATATGCGTTGAAAAAGCAACTAATAGACAGCAGCATTTCTTCTACAGCTACAAAATATGTGTCTGGAATCCCAGGGATAAAGGTGAGAATGAGTCCTTCCATAACTGGACTCATGAAAATTATCTAAGCCCTGTGCTACAACTTGGAAAGTTTTAGTTAGTAGCGAAGAAATGTTTCCCACAGGGACCACGAGGAGTCACCATTGAATGAGCAGCCAGCTGCCTAGTTCAGGCTTGCTGTATCGCAGAAGCCAGTGTGTACAGAAGGACAGAATGCCTCGAGTTTACTATCCTAGCTAGATGATTGGCCATGACCACAAGAGACAAAATCAGTTGCTCCTTGTCATCAGTCAGAACGAACTATATCCGTAACCTTGAGACGTCATTGAACATGCTGTAATAGCCTCGTGTGTAATTACAAAAGTTAATAGGAAATAACAGCAACCAAAACAGAAGACAAAAAAAAAAAAAAGAAAAGAAAAAAGAAAAAGAATTAGACGATAGAGGGCTTAACGCTTGAAGCTACATGAGTGATAAAGAGCAGTAATTAGGGCAGAGATGGAACAGGGGAGGGTTAGCATAGAGGATAACTCAGCTTGGTATAATAAACTAAAGCGGCCCCTCTTTGTTCATGAAGGACACATGAGAAGACCCCGAGTGATGCCCGAAACCACAGAAAGTACTGAACACTGTGCATGTCATTTTTTCCTTTACAAACACACCTAGGATTATGCTCCTAAAAACTAAAAGAATTATGTTAAAGCACATTAAGAGATGAAGAGCAATGGCTTGTAATAAAATAGATTGTATAACCACACACTGTAATAAAAGTTATTTAAATGTATTAATTTATATCTGGAACTTTTCATCTTAGACTTTGGCTTCCCAAGGGCAAGGGAAACTGTGGAAAGTGCCACTATGGGTAACGGGGAACTACTGTACCGATAGCACCTAAAGGGCAGTTCAGAAAGAGACACACATGACACAGGCACACATGCGTGCTTTTATGTTTACATGTATGTTTCATATTTCTCTTCATCTTTTCACCCCACTGTTTTATATAAAGCTTATTAACATGGTTCACAGCACAAAGAATATCCACTTGATTTTAGAAAACTCGTCTTAAGTGGTTTCACCATGCATACCAACCAAAGCAAGATATATGGAATGGAAGCATTTAAATAGTAAATGGATAAAAAATTAAAAGGCTCTCCTGCCTTCTGGAAGGATTGACACAGTTCAAAAGATGTATTCCTTACCCGAATGAGAGACACAGAATGAGAACTAGGCTGAGCATAAGAACGAACTTTCCAGGTGTTCACACTGCACAGCATTAAAATGTGTCTCATTGTCAATATAATTTGCTCCCAGCCCTGGGAGTCTCAGTGATATTCAGAAAATTTAATGTACTACATAAGAGACTGTGGGGCCAAGTAGGGTATCACTCTTCTTGCTTTGCATTTGATGAAATGATTCTCAGAGAGGTGTTTGAATTCACCTCACACACAGTTCACAGTAGGCTATCTCCATCCAGTACTAAAATCTTGCTTTCCCCTTGCTGATGACAAAGGATTATGGGAAAGTTGTTAGACTTCTCATTCTCTTTCAGCTTCTCCTATGGAGCCAATGTCGTTTGCATCTGGAGCATCGTATTTGGATTTACCTTAATATAAATTCAAAATGCATCACTGAGTGAAATTTTAGACTAATTATTTACTCCATTAACCTCCAGAAATTTATAGTCTACTACCGATATTATTAGTGTAACTGAAAATCAGTACCTGTTAACAGTATGTCTCTTCTATGGCCCTGTCTTCTCCACCCCTAGTCATATACCACTTGCAATACCACCAACATGCACACTCACACACACACACACACACACACACACACACACACACACACGGAGGGAGGGAGGGAGGGGGAGGGAGCAAATCCTGTTTTCATAAACGTGTTTGCATTTAACAGTTTTCCTCTTGTTTAGCATCTGATTCATTCTTGAACGTGAGAGACAGCCAACTGATTCAGATACTCAGACATTTACGAGTAAATGAATGCATCTAAGTCTCTGTTACATCCAAGAACATGGAAAGACTATGTTTCTCTTGACTTTTGACATACATGGTGATATTTCTACTTTACAAAATGAAGTGTGACTGTAAGCTATCTAAGTTACTCTGAAGACTTACATTGAAGTGTTGATTTCTATTTCATAAGATGGTCAAATCTCCTTCTGATTAGATCCTTCCAGAATATAGAAAGCAGAAAACTCACTGAAACCTGACTAGAAATGTACATTAAAAAATAATCACTTGTCCTAACCTACTTAGAAGTGGCACCTGATTGTTACTGCGACAGAACCCAAGTGATGCTAATACATAAACCTACTAATCCCTGTGTAAGTTTGATTCTGAACAAATATTTCTGAGAGATGGATATATGATTATTTTCATTTTAAATCTGCATGATTTGGAGTTTCATAACATGTGCATGTGCAAGTCATTCAATGATAGAGATTTAAAAAAAAAAAAAAAAAAAAAAGGTGATCTACACTCCTGGATAAGATGAGTCTTTGGTTTTCTGCTAGAGAATTAGTTGGATTCTCCAGAGAGCAACTTTGAGTTTTTCCCTGACTAGGATAGTTTCTTCCACAACTGCCCTTATTAAGAGATCTTTGGAAGAGACAGGACCATATATGGAGGTAGTTCTACATACAGTATCTCCCAAGGTTGAGATCCCAACTGAGGTCCAGTGAAATGACCGTGATGAGACCAAGTATGTGGGAAGTGCTATACTGAAATAAAGAAGAAGTACCTTTGAAAGAAATATCTCCTCTGGGAAATAAACCCCGCAAGCGGTTGTAAATACATGCTAGCGGACAATGGATATATCTAACCTGTCCTAAATATTAAATGTGTGGACTGTGACAACAGCACCTCGGGAGGAGAGGAGGTCACACAGGAGAACAGGAAGTGCTAGGAAAGAAAAGATAGAAGTGTCCTGGCATGGTCTGGTGCTTTGTATTTGATTATTAATTATTTTGCCCCATGAGGTCTGTTTGCTATCTTGTAGGCACAGACACTCATGTACCCCAAAAGGACATTTGTTATCCTTGCCTCCAAACTATTCCCAATTGGCTGAATAAATGCCTACACGCCTACCCCTGAGCTACCTTGTGAGCTCTCAGCCCCACACCCCATGGCACTTGCTTTAATCATTTCTCTCTGGGCTACTTCCCATCCAATATTCCCACAAACACCTGCACATGCTTTCCTCCTGGGCCGCTCCTCTACACGCCATCATCAGAGTCCATTCCTCCCAGCCCATGTGGTTCTTTACCTATCCCATGGTGCCTCTCCTTCTTTCTCCCTGACCTATCTTGCCTTCTCTCTCATAAGCCCTTCTCTCCTCCAAGCCACGAACTTGGCCATGCTTACCTCATTTCTGCCCTGCCCAGGTGTGTAGCCAATCAGGGATAATTTGGAGGCAAGGATTACAAATGTCATTTTGGGGTACATGAGTGTCTGCTTGTGAATGACAATAAGGGGCAAGACAGTTAACAATCAAATACAAAGAGCCAGACCATCCCCTTACAATTTCTTTTTTTTCTATTTAAAAAGACTATTTTTAACTATGTACAATAAGAACAATTATGAAACAATTATAAAAAAATCAACTGGGAAGACTTAACACACAAAATGTCTAGTCTACGGGTATTTGGCAACCTTGAAGAAAGCACTACTTATTCTATCTTGGTGAGTCTAAAGTTTTGTACCTAAATTATTTTCTATCATATCTTGTATCTATCAGCCTAAAAATGTCTATCTAGGCCTTAAAATATCTTCTTAACTACTAATCAGCTAAGCTAAATTGTAAAACTATAACTATCTAGTCTTCAACCCTATCAGAGACTTCAGAAGGAATGGAATTTATTACCTGAGTAAGCAGGGAGTGCAGGCTAACAGCTTCCCAAATAAAAATAAATATGACAGAGACGGTTTGCTGCCTGAACAGTCACCCAAAATCTCATTGGAGCATCATTTTCAGCCGTCTGGCCCTGTATATCCGACATACACATTTGTGAAGCAGGCACTGCTAAGGATTTCCTTATCCTGTCTTGGCAGAGCTCAACAGTTGACTTGGCCTGCATCCAAGCTTGCCCATTTTAGGCAGAATTCTGTCTGTGCTAGAAATGAGGCCATTTTCTTTGCATAGGTGGCTGGCTTGCTACACAGAAGCAGCTCCATGTGGAGGTTCCCCTCATATCTTCTGTGAGGTAGGCTGAGTGCTGCGAGGAGTTGAACTGTCTACTGTCAAAGAATCCTTAATAACACAAAACATCTTTAAATATCATATTCTGTCAATCTCTGAGGTTTTTGAAAGCTTTATCTATTTATTCACTTTTCATAATCCATATTTATATCTATCAATCTTTCTATCTATAATCTATCTCGCTATCATCCGAACAGCCACTTTTTGCTTGTTTTTAGCTATTTATTATCTGTTTAACCTAGGGTGCTTATTATGTGATAGGTTAGACTAGTGGTTGACATGACCATGAGTTGATCAACTAACAATTAGCTTGCATTACTTAATTATCCTAAACAGTTTATAATAGCAGCTTTTAAATTACTGGAAGTAAATCTTGTATCTGTAAATGAGTTGTATGGGTACAATACCTCACACCAAAGTAAAAATATGTGTGTGTGTCATAATAGAATATTTATACCAATGTATCAAAATAAGCTTATTTAAATATAATAATTTCTCTAACTTGAAAAGTAGATTCAATAATCTACCTTTTGTTATACTATTTCTATAAGCTATTTCTATATTTCCCCATTTTCTTTTCAAGCCTTTTCTCCTTACCTAAAGAAGAAAGAAGGATAGAGAAAAGACAATGAAAATAGAGAAATCCCCAAGTCTAAGTGTTTATAGCTTGTTTTTTTCCTCTGAATAAGACAATTAATAACTTATAACCAATCCCTTTAAAACAATAAGCATCCATTACCCAAATATCTAGCCACCCCCACCTTAAGGGAAATGACATATAATTCTTCTTTTCTTTTTTAATTTTTTAATTTTATTTTATTAATTTATTCTTATTACATCTCAATGGTTATCCCATCCCTTGTATCCTCTCATTCCTCCCTCCCTCCCATTTTCCCCTTACTCCCCTCCTCTATGACTGTGACTGAGGGGGACCTCCTCCCTCTTTATACGCTCATAGGGTATCAAGTCTTTTCTTGGTAGCCTGGTGTCCTTCCTCTGAGTGCCACCAGGTCTCCCCATCCAGAGGACGTGGTCAAATATGAGGCACCAGAGTACGTGTGAAAGTCATACCCCACTCTCCACTCAACTGTGTAGAATGTCCTGTCCATTGGCTAGATCTGGGTAGGGGTTTGAAGTTTAGGGGAGGACATCCTATTGGGACTCTAAATGAGAGAAGCATGGGAGATGGCAAAGTAGAAGAATCCAGAGGGTTCTGGAAACCTACAAGAAGAACATTATGATAGGCAGATTTGGGCCCAGGGTTCCTGCTCAAACTATGGCACTAGCCAAGGACAATACAGGCCATATAATTCTTCTTAAGGTGGCTTCCTGCTGATTTGGAGGCATACGCTGCCTTTTCTGGTTAGCAATAACATTTGTGATACAGTCTGGAAATGTTGAGAAAATTTTAGGCATAAGTGAAGTTCTGTTTGCAACAGTCTAAAAGGCTGGACCAATTGGAATCATTAGTTTTCTTTGAGGCTGTCCTGGAAGCAGGCTTTGATGGAACAGCAATTGAAGCAGCTGAGGCTGGAACGTGTGGGATGCTGGAATATCTTGTGTTTGCATTTGATCCAGCATCATTGGTGCCCATGTTGTTATTGTTGTTCTGGTGGTGATTGTTGTTTTGATGATACATAATTTCTCACAAGTATTATACAATCCTAAAATTATAAATGTATGAGGTATGCAGGATGCACAAATCAGTTAAAGATGGTTCTCTGCTATTTGTATGAGCAGAAGAAAGACATCTATAAATCTTGATTCATGCCATATGAAAGGACGGCATGTAATAATAAGTAATGGGGATTCTGTAACAAACAAAAATTATTGGTTACTCATAGACATTCATGTCTCAGACAGTCTCAGAGCTGTTGCCATGTAGTGGGATCAGCAATATAAGTTATCTGCTTGTTCTGCAGTTTTAAGTCATGTAAGTATAGACTAATTTAATTTAACTCTCTATTTTACCTTGCTCTGTTTCATTTTGACCTCTCTCAAAGAGGATGTATAATATCACCATTACCATTGAACATACAATCATTTTCATGTTGAAATCAAAACAAGACTGTATGATGTCCAAATATCCTCTTTGGGGCCCTTGGGCTCCGTCATACCAAGCTGAGCCACCACCTGTCCCCTGCGAGTGCCTCACATCTGCAGGGATTGGCCAGCTGCCCAGAGCAACGGAAAAGGCATTACCTTTTAAATCAGCTTCACTTACACTCTTTTCTCACTTTAGTATTCAAGCATATCCTTGGCATCTTGTACCTGTTTAGAGGTTTGGGCCTGGGTTTCTACATTTGCCTCAGCTATCTCTGCCCGACCCCTTTCTTCGCATGGAATGGGGAGTTCTGCCTCTCAAACACAGGAATTGTAGCCTTTGTGTTTTGGGACCTAACTTAGGCTCAGGTATATTTCATCACCCACCTGTATTGTCTGTCCCCTGTGTCTCTCTTTGCCTCATGTCTATAGGGATAAGGCAGCTTCCCAGGGCAGCGTGACATCTCACCTCAGTGAGTACTTAATAGCTTTTGGCTGCGGGAGGCATACAGCTTGTATGTTCATCTCCCAGCCTAACTTTGGCTCCTTACATTAATTAACAGAATATCTCTTTTAGGCCAAGATGTCTTCTTTGCACCAGTTCCCCCATGGGAGCCCCACTTCCTAAGAGACTGTCTGGCTTTCCAGGGCAGTGTGATGTCATCCTCTCCTGACATAAACCTAAGATTGATGTATGTCCGTCCTCTAAACCAGTAAAAATGTTACTGTTCATTATTAAGAAAAAACTTACATAGTAACTTTAAGGGAAAATGTATCATTTTGAATATTAAACTTTCTTTATTAGACTTGGCTTTATCTTATTAGCGGGGGTCCTGCTCTGAATTCAATTTTTAGACCAAGCTGGTCTAGAATATACAGAGATCCACCTGTCTCAGTCTCCTTTGTGTTGAGATTAAAGACATGTGCTACCACTACAGTGCTCAAATATTTCACCTCAATTCCATATCATTGTAACTCTTGGTTTTAGAAATTTTAACTGCCACAACATTTGAATTTAGTTAAAATCTTTAAAACACTGCAATATTTCAGTAATGTCAAACAATAAAAATATTCTTTCTATTTCCCACTATAGGGAAAAACAAAGACTTTCAAGCAAAATAAAGCAAAGAAACAGGAAAGTTCTAAATTTGGGGGCCAGTTGTGCCATCTCAGGCTACAACAGCAAAGCCCTGTTCAGCATTCCTTAGCATTTAGTTGCTGCTATATTATATTGGCAGGCACTTACCAGAGAGACTTGAAAAACATCTAGTAGCTAGAGAGCTCTGAGTTCCAGCTGCTATCAATTTTTCATTTTCTATCAGGAAGAGTCCTTTGAGACAGGTGGGAGAGAAAGAAGGTGAGCCTCCATGGGATAGGTAAGGAATCCGGTGGGATGGGAGGACTGAACTCCAAGAATGGCGTGGAGAGGAACGGCCCAGATGGAAAGCATGTGCAAATGTTTACAGGAATATTGGATTGGAAGTAGCCCAGATAGGAATGATTAGAGCAAAGGCCATGGGATATGGGGCTGAGAGCTAACAAGGTAGCTTGGGGGTAATATCTGCCCAGCCCCAGCTGAAATAAGTATTATTTAAAACTCTATCAGGTGTCTGTGTCTTTTATTGATAAGGCAGCAGGTTAATAATAATGATGGTAATAATTATAGGATTTGAATAATAAACATTACTAGCCATTTTTTAAATTTCTATAGCAGGAAAGAGAATTTGAGGTATCACCATAAAGTTGTGTTACAATCAAGTTCTACATTGTCCAATGAAAAATGACAAAACTTTGCAAATTTTAAGGCTAAGTGGCCTGCTAAAACCCACTCTTTATCTGTTCTTTTACAATAAACAAACGATGATGGCGATGCGGCTTCCTACATAGAAAATAAGAAATAGAAATGGCCAAATTCATCTTTTTAACATGTGGTCTCATCTGTAGAAACAAAGGAACAACGGAGTCATTACCCCTTACCTGGTGTACTCCCTAACAGATGATGGAGCCATATGGTCCCTCAACATGCACTGCCTTCTAAAAATGAGCTACATACGCTGGTTGTTTTTTACAGAATAGAAAAAAAAAATATTGTTCAGTGGAACAAAAGTATTTTCCCGGCCAGACAGCTTGAAATGAGAAAGAACTAGAAAGAGGCGGGATTCCCCCTCAACCCTGCCTGTCAGCACCATTGGGTACTAGATGAGGTGCCATTTTACTTGTTGTTGGGACCCACGCTTGGGTGTTCACATCTTTAGCTGGAGTACTAGCCACTGTCCTTGAAGTCTATCATTTTGTGCACCCTAGAGCTGCTTTTGCCACCTCTACATTCGTCACTCTATCTGCACTTCCCACAGATGAGCCACAATGCTGATTTTAAGCATGCCCATAGTTGCCCGTTGTTCCATTTAATAATCATACAAGAACAAAATATCCCATGGCAGAGAGAGCCCATCTGCTTTGTCTTATTTTCTATAATGTTTCTTGAACAACTTTCTATCATTAATCTCACCCTTCCATCCCTTTCACTTTCCAAACTCCTACTCACCCTTCAAAGCCCTGACCTCTTCTTGCTTCTGATTCTACTCAAGTTTGCTGGGAAGTGTTTGACATTTTGTTTTAATTCCTTATTGACTTGACTTTTACCATCAGTAAATTGAAAAGGCACTGAGACTAAGGAATCAGTCTCACTGATTTTGTATCACAGGATACACAAACATATAAACACCATGTAAAAAAGAAGGCCAAGAAGAATTAACAAGAATGTAAGGAAAGAAAAGTAGGGCTGGAGAGATGGCTCAGAGGTTAAGAATGTTGCCTGTTTTTTCAAAGGTCCTCAGTTCAATTCCCAGAAACCACATGATGGCTCATAACCATCTATACTGAGATCTGGTGCCCTCTTCTGGAGGGCAGGGGCACATGCAAGTAAAACACTGTATACTTAATAAATAATTTTTAAAAAGAAAAGTAGAGTGGGAAAAAATACAGCATCTCTGGTATTCCCTGTCTTTTAATCCATGGCCCCTTTCCTTACTTGTGGCTATTTCATGAGACACTCAAAAGTAAAATGAAACTAACCATGCAAATGCTTGATCATTAATGAAAAGAAAAATTATTTTCTTAATAAATAAACCTATTTTATTTATTAAAATAAATCTTAAATATTTATTTACCAATAAATAATTATTTATTATTTATTAAGAAATATTTATTAAACAATGAAACATTAAAATAAAATATCTATTTAAATAAAACAATTTATTTAAATCTGAGTAGAAATTTTAATATAGAATAATGGAATTTCTATAATAAGGGACTCATATTTAACTTACTGATATTTGAGGCTGGATGTTGAAATAATGTAACCATCAAACATGGCAACAAATTAATTTCTTAGAGCATTACATCATCTTTAAGTAATAGTCTTTTCTGTAGTGTTGAAAAGTATCTGATCTGAAACGCTAAACTGGGCAAATGTTACTGTTTCAGTTTCCTAGAGGAAGAAATGGAGTTTTGGAGAGGAAGAGATTCCTCAAGGCCACCTTTCAAATCAAAAAAAAAAAAAAAAAAAAAAAAGCCTCTATGCAAATCCCTGAACTTCTGGTCATTAAACTTCACTTTCTGCACACCCTGCTGAGTTACTGTGCTTTAAATAAAAACTCAAGGAAATTTCCTTGAACTTGCATGTCACCCTGGGCTAAACTGCCCTTTGTTTGGGGAGTTTTTATTCAGTTTCTTATACAAGTTATAACAGCACAGTATGGACCTAATAACCTTCTCATGCCGCAGGAACAGCAATGATTTCTTTGTCTAACATTTTTCCACCTGTGATCTCAGAATGACTGTTTGCAAATGCCTTCCCTGAAATTATGAGGGCCAGAAAGGGGAAAGAACGTGCCGATTCCCTGGCACCAACGCTCTTCTCTCAGACAACTTTAAATGAAGATTTGAAACACACTTTAAAGTTATGAAGAATTGTTACACGCCTATAAGTAATTCTTATGCTAAAATGTGTAAGTATCCCCCAATTCTTTACAGTTTACAACTGCTTACTTCAGTGCACTCATTCAATTAGCATTAAATAAACACAAAGGTCCTGAACAGAGCCAGGCATTTCTTTACAGACAGGCTTTATTTATAAGCTTAAGATTCAAAATCTGGGATTACTTAAATGTAGGTGACTCTTCCTCTTCTTTCTCAGTTTCCTTCTTCAATTCTTTCTCCATTCTCCTCTGCTCAGTTTTGAATTGCTGTACTGATGAGAATCCCATTACTTCCTGAGGTCCCCAAGGTTCAGTACTTTGCCACATCTAAGGGACAGGTTCCTGGGGGCAAATACAATTCCTTCACTCTTGGGGCATGGCAGAAACATGGAGAGGCCATCTAGTTAGGGGCCTTTGGGAAGCTCCCCTGTGGTCCTGCATTAGACCAGCAGACTCTAGACTGGTTTAAGACAAAAGAAATCCAACCATAATTAAATAGTCATAGAAATTCCTCATAGGCTTCTGCTTTTCAACATTCAGAAGGACACTAATTAGATGGGAGCCCTTCCCTGCCAAGCTCCCCAGCACAGAGGGAGGGCTGCCCTCTAGGATTCCTCTCTAACTAGAGGCAGTGTGTGACCCCCCTCATTGATTCCCTAAATTGTGTTTGCCCCACTAATAAAGCCTAACGGTGGGAGCGGGCAGACTGCCTGCCTCTCTCCATCCTGGGGACACCGCTTTCCCCAGTGTGCACGGCTGGGCATGAATGACCCTTTTGTCTTCATCGCAAATGTTTTGGCAGGGCTTCTGAAAACAGCAGTGAATGAAAAAGCCACATGGTTCTAATTGTTTTCTCTGGGGTCACACTGATTTCCTTAGGGTGTCCATCTCACAGGGGAGATGCCTCTGGTGCCCAAAGATCTGGTGCCCAAAGAGATTTTCTTTAAAAAAAAAAAAAAAAAGGTATGAAAATATACACAATTTTACTAAAAAGGCATTTGCTCTCTGGCCCAGTTCTAGTGATCATCCAGGAGAAAGCCACAGGGTGTGATTTCACTCCTGGTTAAAGGATACGCCTATCTCGGGGATTCCACTAAAGCCTCCTAGAGAGTCTTGCAGTGTCTTGAATGAAGGAACAAACAAACAACTGAAGGCTGAAGAAAGAAAGGGAACATGGGGTGGAGAAAGTCGCCATTCTTGCAGTGTGCAAACATTGCCTTGAGTGGTCACTTCATCACCAGTACTTACTTGGCCAGGGTTTCGTGAGAGTTGAGATTATAGCTGGGGTAATTTTGTGTTCCAGGGCCTTTCCTGAACATTCTGGAGTGTGTATCAGCAGCCCTATCTCTACCACTCGGGGCAGGTAGTAATGTCCCACCTCCTGTTTCAGTGATCAAAGGTTTCTCTAATTTTGCTGGAATAGAAGGTTATATTTATTTAAGTTTGAGATTCACTGAAATTGCTTCATGAAAAAGATGAAAACAGTTGCAGAAACATTCAGCATAAATTGGTTGGCATCTATAAAATACTCTCGGCTTAGCCTAATACTAACTGTGACTTCCGCCTGACTCCCACCCTTCCTCACTATAGCATAGAACCAGGTACACAAAGGCCATGTCCTAAACAGCCAGGGCTGTGGACATTGTCCTCAGGAATTTTTGACATTTGGAAAGATGACAGACCTCTGGCCTGAGCCTAGAGAGATTCTGCTTACACATCCCTGAACTCAGTTGGTGCAACTCATGTCCATCATCAACTCTGCAATTGCCTGCCTCCACACTTTAGTCCCAGGAACAGCAGCAAGTGGGAACTCTTTCACTAGCCATGACCCCTTGGCTCCCTCCTGGGGTGCACACATGCCAGGGGGCTGAGAAAGAAGGAGGTTTCCCATGAAAAGCAAGGTTGTTAACATTTTAGCAACCACATTTGGCAACTATTTGACCACTCAAGGCCAGAGGTCAGATCCCTGGCACTGACCTTCTCTGCTTTGTGCAAAATGAAAATCCTTAGGGCCCCAAGGGATACTTCAAGCCACTGGTTATACCCTGGGATGGATAAGACATATGGGCAACCCTATGTCCCCCAAATTCTTATGTACAAAATGATGTGTCACACATGCTACTGGCCTCCTTCTTAGCAAGGCCCAGGGCTACCCCTGTTTGTGTTCACTGACTGCCAACATGAGGATACCCCCCTCTGACTTCCATGAGTGACTCCCCGCTCTCACCTTTATGATCAAGCGACATCTCCCCGATGTTACCTGAAGTCAAGGCTTGCAGCAGTGTCTCCACAATCCCTTCCCTCCACCTATACAATGACCAATCTGTATTATTTTTCACAGTGTCCCCTGCTTAAAATTCTTCAGTAGTTCTTCCATTTCTTTTGGACTAGAGTCCTCAGCTTGCTACCACGATCACCCCCGTGGTTTTGTCTGCTCCCCCTCCCCTCTCACGCTCCAATCACCATCTGCCCCTCAGAAAATTGAGCCCAGTGGTATTTTCCAAATCTCTCGTCCTCATTCTCAGGCTCAAGTCAATCTGTTCGCACAATAGAATGCTCAGGACCAATGAGAACCCCCAAAAACTTCAGGAGCCAACAAAACGATTTGAAGTGTCGAGGGGTTGATTCCGTGGATAAAAACAAACAAATGAAAACAAAGAGAATACTTGCTGAGAAAGTAGGAGGACTCAGGTTGGAATTCCCAGAATCCTCCCCAAACCAGGCATGATAGTTCAAATCAGTAGGGCCAGTGTTTCAATGCTATGATGGAGGCAGAGAAAGGAAAGTCCTTGGAAGTGAACTGGCCAGTTAGCCAACACACCACTGAGAATAGCAATGAAACCCTGTCTCAAATTCTGTGGAAGGAAAGGATCAACACCTGAGGCTGTCCTCTGACCTCCACACATGCATCAGACATGGACATAGTTGTGCTCACATGAACACATATGCATCTCTCTCTCACACACACACACACACACACACACACACACACACACACACACACACACACACAAAGTATTTCATTCTTGGAAAATATAAATGCATTGGGCCATATAGTTGAAAATATAATTGAAGTCAAAATGAATAAATCTGGCTTGGAGAAGCGAAGCGTGCCTGTGATTCCAGCGCTCAGGAGGCAGGGCCTCATGTGGCCCTGGCAGCAGCCAAGGCAAGATCCTAACGTGATTTCTCAGGCTTGAAACAAGGAACCAGCTATATTACAACCTCTGCAGCAATGAATAGGTTTTGTGGTTGAGGGAATGGCAAGGCAGACAAACCTTCCTGGCCACTCTCTTTAAGCGTGTTACAACAATTTCACAAGACCCTGTTTCTTTCTCCCTTGTTAGAGAATGTGGGGGTGAGAGGCAGGGGATAATGTTCTTGCCTCACAAACCAGATGCTCTATTTCTTTATCATTACACACAAAACCAGAGCAAACAAACGGAGGAAGCAGTGTCTGGAGCTGGGAAAGAGATCGGCTTTGATGTATGTGGTCCAGGCTTTAGTTGAAAACCTGGCTCTGCTACCCTCTTACAGTCTGGGTAATCTGGGAACAGATCACTTAATTCTACTAACCGTCAATATCTGTAGCTGGATGGAAACTCCTTCCTCACAGACTGAGTATGGGCTCTACTTACTGTTCTTATATGCAAGACCAACCATGAGGGCTCCCTTACGCTCCCTTATTCCATGGCTGACCTCATGCACTAGGTAAAACTAGCCCTGATTTCAACACCACCAATGGTGCCACCAACATTCTCCAGCCTAAAATGTATCCTTCATCTTTGAAAATGCATAAGTGCTTTCTTGGGGAGTCTAGCTCATGGTGACCATACTTTGAAGCAAGCCGTGTCAACATGTCACACAGCAGACCTTACAAAGGAATGTAAGATTTCATCCAGTTGACTAAAGATGCTTGCTTGTGGCTTCTGGGGGGAGAAACTGGGGCATAACAAAGTATGCAAATCTGAGAGTTTGTACATAAGTTCCAAAGACAAAGAAACCACCTACCCACTAGGCAGACTAGAGAAATGGGAGTAGTTACAGGCCTGTGCAGCTTTAGGAAGACATACCAGTTATGAAGCCCTTTAACAAACAGTACAGAACATTACTTGAAGAGCTGTGTGTGTCTATCCTGAACTAGGAGGTACACCAGCCGTGTTGCTTTTGCAGGTTCACTTTATCTTTTCAACAACTGTCTTGGTTCCTTTGTCACTGCTGTTACACGGTACTTGACAACAACATCTGGAAGAAAGTTTTTCTTCTTGCTCCCAGTTTTATGGTATAGTTTACTGGGGCTGGAAAGTCATGGTGGTAGGAACATGAGGTGGTTGGTCACACTACACCTATAGTCAAAAAACAGGGAAGGAGAGAAATGGAGGCTGGGCTTATCCAGCTTTCTTCCTGGGACCTCACTGGAATGGTGCTGCCTACAGCTCGGGTTGATCTTCCTGAAACTCCCTCACAGACATGCAGATTTGTCTTCTAGCTAAGTCTAGATTATGTTAACCAGCACAGCAACCCAACATTATCTTGGCTTTTACATATAAGGAATTTTCACCTCAAGGTCATGTAGTCAAAAAAGTGACTTGAGGATTTGAGCCTCCAGATCTGTCTGATTTTAACTGCTCTGCCCCACTAGACTTCCTAGGCCTCAGAAGTATGGAAATAAAGCAAAGTAAATAAATATCCAGTTAAACTTGTTTCTCAGATAAGCAGCAAATCATTTTTTGTATAAATATACCCTCACATATTTCAGGATAAGTATATCTCAACTAGTGTACCTTCAAGTCTCTTTCTTAGCTATCTTCCATGACAATTTATACGAGCATCTTGCATTTTACTTGACAGTGCTCCTTGGGAGGCTCAGGTGTCAGGAACAGATGACAAGGAGTGGCATGTCAAAGACTCTTCAGAAATACCTTCATGAAAACACACCTTTCAGAAGTAGAAAGCCATGTCTTTCTTACTGAAAGACTTGTAGAAACCTATGAGTAAAGCTACCAGCCTTACTTTTACAATTTTAGAAGAGCTCAGAACACTGAAAGCTACAGTGTCTTTTAGGATGATCTTTCTCTGTGACTCTGACCTAGGCGTAGACACTTCAAGGGTGTCCAGAGTGAGAGATGCTGATTGGAGCTGGCAGTGGAATGTTCAAGGGGCAAAAAGCATTGTCTGAGAAAATTCAAATGCACCACACTCATCTTTCTTTGAGGAGCCATAGGTCTCATTTGAAGTACCAAACTCACTGGAACATACCTCTCAGACAGCAGCCATGTTGGTACTTTATCCATGGCATTCCATTCAACCTATTAGCATTGCTGTGAGGTGGATTGACTATCCCACTTACTGACTGGCAGATGTGGATGACAGAGCCAAGGCCACAATACATGAGTAGGAGAGACTAATTTGATACAGATCCATTTATACGAACCAGCCACTGTCATATTATATCCATGAAGTATGAGGACCAAGACTTTGTAGATATGTAGTTGGATTTTCCAATAAACACGCTCATGCCATGCTCTCTGAGGTCATTCTGCCTGAGTGGCTGGCTGCCTGCTTATCCGTACACACTGTGACTCATCTCTCAGGCCCTGGGTCATAAATGGTGATAATTATGAATCTTATCTGATTCTTTCAGTGAGATGCAATGCCTCTACTCTCTACCCCAAATCATTCTCTAATTTGTCTTCAGATTTGAACTCTCACTGTAGAAACTAAGAAGTTTCTTCCCTGTTGTATGTGTAATACCTCCTGCTATTACTGCAGATGTGGCATCTCACAGAGGTTATAAATGTGATCTACGAAGCCCTACTTCTAGGTCACCATTACTGGCTTATGAGGCACTGAACAAATTGCACAATGTCTCCAGGCCTCAGTTTACTTGACTTATATAATTAAGACTATAACTCTTACCCAAAGAAGCAGAATAACTTAAAGTTCATAAGCCACTTAAGACACCATCTATTGCAATGTAAGTGCTCAATATATATTTTATTGTTAGTATTACTACTTACGATAGCAATCAGGATTTTAATTTTCAGTAGGTGCCAGGCACAGAGATAAACTTACACACACTAGCTAGGGTAATTCTTACTTACAATAGCTTTAAGGGTTGGTTGAACTAGCATCAGCTACTGAATCACAGAGTGAACAGGCAAACATGGGCTAACTAGGGAGCCCATATACCTTCAGTCCCAGCCCTGGACCCTTGCAGATTTCCTATCTATTTATTACAGCTTGTTGAATGTGCTCCAAAGTAGCGGCTCACTTGAATGTTGTAATTTTCTTTCTTAGTGTAACACGTGACCATTACCAAATCTAAATCTTTTGTGAACACATATAAGAATTTGAATAGCAAGAGTTAAATGCGATTATGATAGCAAGCCCAACTTATCTTTTACATTTTCACTTTTCTTTTCTGTAGGTATGCGGTGTGCATGCAAGCATGCATGGGTAGGTATTCCCAGGGGTGTGGATACACTTGTATTCATGTGCCTGTGGACACGTGTGTACATGTGTTTGGAGCCCTAAAGTTGATGCCAGGTGTTGTGCTTGATCACTTCCTGCTTGATGTATTGAGTCATGGACACTCACTGAACACAGCGTTAATCAGCTCTTGGTGGCATTACCATGCCTGCCCTGCTTAGAGGCCAGTTCTGGAGAACAAAACTCCAATGTCCATGCTTCCACATCAAGTGTTTCCTCCTCTGGGTCATCTCCCAACCCTCTGATGCAGGCCTTGCATTTCATCCTAAACCCGAAGAACATAAGTGCAAATTAATTGATTGTAGAAGAATCTTACATATTCAAATCTATTATCTTTCATTTTTTCTTTAAAAATAATTTTTAAATGTTAACTTAAAATATTGTTTGGCTAGCCCTAACTTGAGTGGTGAGTAGAAAACAAAATTAAAGGAGATATTACTAGAGACAGAACATACCAAGTAATGCCTGTCAGGGTCTGTTTTCCTGATGACCCTCCAAACATCTTGTACCAACCAAACCATTTACTTTAAGCAAACTTCCCTTTAGGCGACTTTGAGATCATTGAGATGTTTGTTGACATCTTGAGTCTACAAAAGACCCTAGACTGATATATTTTTTAATGAATGGGAATTCTTTAGGGATTTGCCTCATCTATAGGTAAACAACTTACTTAAACACTTTATTCTGTGCCCTCCCCGTGCCCTTACAAGGAGCAATGTCATAAAGTACTGAATCCTCAGGGGCCTGCAAAGAGGAAGTTTACATTTATGGAAATTTTGTGTGGCATACGTAGATAAGACATGTAATTTATAACCCATCTTGGGGTATATCCAGAAAGGCCATGGTTTTACCACTTGACCATGGGCAGACTTCTCAATTTTTGTGGACATCAAAATCTATACCTATAAATTTGTTAAAGTCTTTTTCCTCCAAATTGTGACAGGTTGTCAAGAGAAGGCATAGATGTCCAAGTGTATGGTATGACTAATTTTCACTGACATTGCCATTGGTCTGTGAGCTTGATTCAGAAGGGTCACTCTCATCTGTATTCAGAGCACACTGATGAAATGATGGTTCTTTTATGAAATTTATAACTTCTTCGACCATCAACATTCAATGACTCGCATTCTTTGCTATTGAATATTGTTGATTTGCTAGGGTTTCAGCTATCTGAGTAAAAAAGATCAGGCTAGAGCTATAAAAGCATGATTACATTGCTTCTGCAACTTCCCGAACTCGGATGGTTATAAAGTGATGCAGGGCATTCGCCTTCTAACTATCTACTGCTGTTTTGATTTCATAAAGCCACTAAAAACATCCTACACTACTTCTATATACAGCGCCACTTTTATAGCTTTGGGGTTGTAATAAAAGACAATTTGTTGGAAGCGAAGGATTTTTGTGTTGTGTTGTTTGTGAATGTGTGGTTGTTTTTCCAGCAGGGAAAAAAAAATAGCCAACTAGGAAGAAGACATTTCTGTCTAGTCCTTCTACCCACAAATCCAATCAGTTCACATTCTTCTAGGATGCCAGAGTGTTCTTCCCCAAAAGCTACTGATGAAACATTGGGCTGCCTGAAGGTCAATGATTCCCCATTGGTTGAGGGGAAAGCGTCATGCCCTTGGCCTGGAATACAAAATTGGCTAGTATTAGATCTCATATCTCACCCACACAAGCAAAACTGAGTAATTTCTTCTTTACCTTCTCCAATACTTATTGTGTCAAAGTATCACATGTTTTCTCTGCCACTTTAATAAGCCCCTCCGCCTTGATTCTGTACTTCATTGTCACTTGCAACTAAGAACTCATCTTCCTTTGATTTAAATTTCTGTAATACTGGCTGTGCCTAGAGATATAATGCCTGCTAGAATAACCCACTACCACTGAGCTGTGCCCCTAGCCTTTTTAAGTTGTATCTTCAGACCAGACCTTGCTAACTTTTCTAGGCTGGCTTTGAACTCACTTTGGATCCCATGCGCTTCTTGAGCTTATATTATTCTTGCCTTAGCTTCATTGAATAACTTGGGATATAGGACTATACCACCAGATCTGGATTTAAAATGAAAACAAAACAAAATAAACACAACAACAACAACATCACAAATCATCTCTCTATCTACCATCTAACTAATACTAGCATTCCTTCCTTTTTTTTTATTAATTTACTCATATTACATCTCAATTGTATCCCTTGTATCCTCCCATTCTTCCCTCCCTCCTGCTTCCCCCCTACTCCCCTCCCCTATGATAGTATTCTTTCCTTGAACACAGCCAAAATATGCCATGTCATTAAGTTCTGCCTGTTGAGTTTAATCTTCACTCACATGATTCTCCAAACTGAAATCCACATTTACCTTAGATTAGAAAATGGATATGTTCTTTATTCTGCAAAGCACCTGTAGCCATGTTGTGTGATGCTACTTTATAAAAGAAAAAAGGTACTGTGAGGAAACTAATCAAACCCAGCATGATTTAAGTGACTTGGACACGGTCACATGGAAGTTCTGACAGATTATTTGTATCCTACTACAGTGTGCTTTCCTGGAATAATGTAAGGAGGAAGGGGACTGGATGAATGGGTGGACGGATGGATAAATGGATGGATACATGCATACATGAATGCCTGTTATCATTTATTTCAGTGGAATAGAAATAAATGATCCCTGTAGGAAGAGAATTAACCAAAAGCTCTTATCATTAAGAAAACGACAGTTCTGTCTAGCTGTGATGTGTAGAAACTCCCTCTGGTTCCGACCACACTCAGTATATTATCACCCACTAACCATTGGTAGAGTACCCAAGAAAATTCTAGGGAAAAATTATGCTTTTGATTTGTAGACAACAATGAAACATACTTATCTAGAATTAAACTTAATTTTATTCTTTTACTTAATTCATTTATATGTGTGTCTGCATGCATGTATACACGTGTGCCCATGCTGTAGACATATGAAACTGATCGGACAGTTTGGAGGGGCAGGTTCTCATCTTCAATTTCTTGGAAGCTGAACTCAAGTCATCAGGCTTGGTGACAGCAATTTACCCATTGAGCCATGATCTCACTGTCTCTACAATTAGACTTTTAATCAAGGCCCTGGCCTCCACTATTATGTTCTACTACAAAGTAAGTTCTCAGCTCAGGAAATTACCAGTCTAGACACTTCTCACAAGGTCAGGGTCCCTAGCAAATGGCTGCAGGGACCTTGCTAGAAAATATCCAGTGACAATGCCCACTGCCACAAAATTCCTATGGATAATTCGGGTTTTTACCAAGTTCCTGGTCTAACTTCAGTTCCTCTGTCTAATAAGTTTAAACAAAGTTTTGGACTTTGTTTAATCACTATTTAATGTCATTAGCTGATGGCGGCTGGTGTGACTGACATAATGCCACACAGTGAATGTGTGGCAACGACAGGCTCTGTCTACAAGACACTTTCAGGCTAGGTTAAAAATGAAGGGAAGAAATCTATCACTCTATGTCACATCTCCCCATATCAAGTCATAAATCTAACTGAACAATTTGTACCAGTGGATAATCATCCTCACAGTAATTTGGAAACCATATAAGCTTCATGCATGCTCACCTGCCCCTGACTATTCTAAGTTCCCTGAGTGCTCCATGCATTGGAGTGTTTTCTATTGTTGATAATACAGTACCCGTGCCATACGGTTTAATGAAAGGAGCATTCTTCTGCCTTGTATGAGTAGACATCACATATGGTGGATGCCCTCTTAATTACAGAGCTCCGAGGCATTATATAACATGAAACAGAGTCTCTCTCTCTCTCTCTCTCTCTCTCTCTCTCTCTCTCTCTCTCTCTCTCTCTCTCTCTCTCTCTCTCTCTTCCTCTCTCTCTCTCTCTCTCTCTCTCTCTCTGTGCCCCCTCTCACCATCCCTCCTCTTACCTTGTTCTTATACCTCTCTCCCTCCCTTTCCCATCTCCCCGACTCCACGTTTCGCTGTCTCCCTCCTATAAAATACCATCTTTCTATCTCACTATAAGGTTTAGCTCTAATGTAAGTCAGAGGGAAGAAATCATATTCAAACCACAGCACCCCCATGAGGTTTCAGGTACATCAGAGCTTTCTGGAAGGGATCCCATTTTGGATCCAAATACAAAGCTCTTCCTAAGACACTTATGTCAATCAGCAGCATTCCTGAAGGAGGTGACTGTAACCTTTAACGGGGAAATGTACTACTTAACCTCCCAACTTGTCTTCTTGTACCCTGTACCTGGAATGCATAAATAGTGCTTTACAGGAGATTAAGATAAGACAGGGCCTGGAGAACCAGCTGTGTGCTCTTACCTAGTAATGCTGTGAGGAGTCAGAATGATTCACGCCCCAATGGACTGCTTTCTCTCTAGCTCTGAGCTTAGTTTTGTAGTACCAAGATGAACAGAGGGCATTCCAGCAGATACAGTTGGAGAAGGCTGTATAAACACTTACTCTCACCTGTTCTCCCATTTAAAGAAATACTTGGCATTCTGGTGTTAAGACAGAAAATAAATAGCTAAAAGATGCTAGCGAAGGTAGAGTTGGGCTTTCTTGTGCTTCTGTCTGCAGCACATTAGCCTTGGCAAGCTCTGTGATACTTCCAGAAAACGTACTGGTTTCTTCTCATCATGTGACAGGGGTGAAAGAAAGAAGCATCTTGGAGGCATCTTCTTACATATTTTAAGTTGGCATGAGGTAAGTAAGAAAGTCATACCATCATGTTCCCAAACATGAACTCTGCAACCAGGCAGATCTGGGCCGTGATTTTTCACTTACCCAACTTCTACTTCTGTGACCTTGGATAACCCAACTGTTTTTTCTTCTCTCATAACATCATGTTAACTAAGACTTATAACACTGATTACATGGGGCAAGGTGTCAGTGAGAAGAATTGAGTGCACATAAGCCTGAAGAACTATTATTGAAGGTAGGAAAAGAGCAATCTGCCTGTAAGATGGGGCTCCTTCCCCAGGTTTCCCTAAGAGTCAACAGCTTTCTCCTTCTACAGTTGTAATATTAGTTTTAGCCACAGTTGCTATCCAAGGCCCAGACATTCAACAATACATGTCTAAATCCAGACTTCCACCCCCACCCAACAAATGTCCTTCTTATCTTTTAAAATGTAAGCTTTGTTTGTTTCACATTTCCCCCAAAGTATTAAGCATATGGTATTTCATCTGCTCCCATAAAATCCAAAACCCATGCAGATGTTCTTCCCTCCAAAACCTTGGACTTAGAGCTAAAGGACATGGTTGTCAGTTCTGGCTTTCCTGCTTAGTAACCATAGGAACTGAACCAACTGGCTTCCTCTTGTTAAGGCTTGGTGTTCTGTCACCAGTTTCCATCAGTTGTGGGCACAGGATGATAATGACAGTGGTCACAATGATGACAGTAACAATGATGGGAAGACAAGGGCACATGTTCTTCACAACTTTATTAGGAAGCTCATCCTCTGTGTTAGATAGTAATGACTGGAACCCTGAAACTACAACATCTCTATCAGCCTTAGTGCTTGTGACTGGGAACCCAAACTCATGGAGATTATAAGTGGCTTGAATCCACCAACACCCCTCGCCCATCAAGTTAGATTGCAACACCTTTCAATAAACTAACCATTCATACAACATCTGGGATCTGTTAGCCTTTGACCTGTACCTGGTCTGACTTCAGAATGAAATGCCTACATATTCACTGAACCACATCAAAGAAACTTATCTCTGGAAGTGTGAAGAGGCAACAGCTAATAGAACAGAAGCAAACCTAAATGTCTCTAGATGTCATTCAAATCTAGAGGGAACAGAGGGACCGAAGGAACACTCAAGTTAAAACTGTACATTGTCACAAGGCTATTGAGACTGGCTGGCTGCACAGCTTTTACATTTTGCCAGGGGAAAAAATGAAGACGTAAAACATTATAAAGTAAATCTTTCAGATCCCCAGGCTAATGCTGTGGGTCTCAAGTGACTTCCTGGCAGGCATAAGTCACCTTCATCATGCTATTTTCATATGAGGTGTCCCTGGGAGTCAGTGAGATGATTTGCTTGGGCTGTCAGATGTCAACTCCACCTTTGTCAAGTCCTACTTCAGTGGAACACCCATAGGCAAGGAGAGACTCAACAGCTTCCCAGCTGAATGCTTTAATGTGATGGAAATGCATTGTTCCACAAAACGGTAGTATCTATGTTTTTATTTAATGGATACCATTCTATCCAAGGCCCTTATGGCCAGCCAAAATCAATCAGGGGATTTATTGAAAATTGATATGGTGGTTGGCCCCCAGAATTTGGTGAGGGAGATAGCCACGGAGACTCTAAATCCTCCCTTTGTCAGAGAAGGAGCTCGTAGATTTTTAAGTTTAGAACTATGCTGTCTAGTTCAGGAGCCACTGGGCATAAAGTATAAAGGAAGAGTAATTAAAATACAATTCAATGAGATTAATTGAAGTAGAAGAAAATTTTTATTTTGGAGTTGATGAGATTTTTTTAAAAGCAATTTGAACTCAGTTCCAACGCTTACTGAGCAGGAACCATTGCTCATTTTCACAGATAGGTCTGCTAAAGACCCCTGTTGAGGAGCTCTGCTGACATACTTAACCTCCTCTTCTGTACTTTTAGGATCTATGTTTCCTTCCTCCAGTGCCTTAATTTTCAGAGGAAAGAATTTGATGAAGCAGATTTAGATTCTGGAAGGACCAACTATGATCTGGGAGGATTAGATCATTTAATGAAAGCCAGGCCTGGCCTCTGGCTCAAGGGCTGTGATATAATAAATGAATTTTCCCTACAGATTGTATGGGAACCCCAGGCTCCAGACCCATCAAAGGTAGTGTATCTGTGTGATGTCTCCAGGAGTCTACCTGTTCATCCTACATAATGCTTACAGTAGTTTGAGACTCTAAACTATAGACTAGAAATAGAGAAAATGGTACATGAGATAGCAAGAAAAGTTGAGCAATAGACTCAGGGCTTGAGAACATTTACCAGTGTTTTGTCTATTACATACAGGATGCCTTTCGTGTCTTTTTGTTTTATTTTGTTTTTGTAATTTAATTTTTTCCCTTTTTAAAAAAATTTTTATTAATTTATTCTTGTTACATCTCAATGTTTATCCCATCCCTTGTATCCTCCCATTCCTCCCCCCCCCCCATTTTCCCATTATTCCCCTCCCCTATGACTGTTCCTGAGGGGGATTACCTCCCCCTGTATATTCTCATAGGGTATCAAGTCTCTTCTTGGCAACCTGCTGTCCTTCCTCTGAGTGCCACCAGGTCTCCCCCTCCAGGGTACATGGTCAGATGTGAGGCACCAGAGTATGTGAGAAAGTCATATCCCACTCTCCACTCAACTGTGGAGAATGTTCTGACCGTTGGCTAGATCTGGGTAGGGGCTTAAAAGTTTACCGCCTATATTGTCCTTGGCTAGTGCCTTAGTTTGAGCGGGACCCCTGGGCCCAAATCTGCCTATCATAATGTTCTACTTGTAGGTTTCTAGGACCCTCTGGATCCTTCTACTTTGCTATTCTCCCATGCAGAAGCAGAAAGAATCAAATGGTATATACTCACTTATATCTGCATACTAGCCCAAGGGGCATGTCCCACGAAAGCCTTCACTTACCAGGAAACTGGGACAGAGGGGAGGACATCCTATTGTAATTTAATTTTTTTAAAGGTACTTTTATTTTATTTCATTATTGTTCATTTGGGACAGCATTCTCGAAACATCCCGATGTAGGTTACACTTCTTTAAGGAGTCTTATAGGACAAGTGACCAAGAGAAAAAGCAAGGGGGAAAAATGCTTTTGTGCCTCCTTATCTCAAGATGTGACCCAATGTATCTGAGGCTTGGTGGCCAAAAGGAAGCTTTATTTCAAATCTAAAGACAGCTCTGGATGCATGGTGTGCCTTTCAGAAGGCAAGTTCAAAAGAAGAACAGGGAAGTCAGGAGAGGCTCCATTCAGAAGCTTTTGTGCAATCTATGAAAAGAGGCTATCCAAATAACAAAGAAATTGAACACATAAAACTAATTATTGGAGTCATTTTTAATTAACCTGCCAAGATAAATAATCCCTGGAACATTCGTTCAATGTAGGCGTTTTATCTCAAGGAGCAAATAACCATTGGTTTTTTTTGTACTCATTGGGTCTATATTGACTAAGCATCGTCAAATCCTTTTATTGAGTGGTTGTGCTGGTAAGGCAGTGGAGATATTTAGTTTCTCCCACAGCTTCCAGTTTCTCACTCATTGTCTCAAATTCCTCACAAAATATTTGTGTCTTCTCTAGCTCCTGAACAGCAATGTTTCTCGCAGTCCATCCATCCATGCTCATCCCCTGAGCCACAGTGCATCCACCTGTCTGGACAGCAGACTGAGAGCAGCACTGTGGTGGCTTCACCCATCTGACAGCTTTTGAAGGCCCGGGAATCTCAGCCTTGCCTGAACATTAGAATCTCCTTCAGAGCTTTTAAAAGGACCCAGTCCAGCTGCACTGCAGACCGATTAAACTGGCATGTCTGAGGATGGGACTAGCATCAGTAATCTTTAAAGCTCCCCAGACGGCTGCAAAGATTACTTGAGTGGCAAGTTTGTGGACAGCAGCAGGAGCACAATTCAGAGCTTGTTAGGAATACAGAACCACAGCCCCACACCCAGACCTCCAAAACAAGAAATTATTCTTCCCTGAGACATCCCATGCGACTCATTTGTACATTAGGAATTAAAAAGCATGGCTGGACCAGTGGCCCTCAAGCCTGAGCATACATCACAAGCACCTAGAAATCTTGAGATGACTGGAATGACTGCAGCCTATGCCTGGAGTTCGTGATTCACCTCATCCAGGCTGAGACTTGAGAATCATCATTTCTACAGTGGCATGTGGCTGGTAATCCCAGGTGAACACTTCAGACATCATGTTAATTCCTACTAACCATCATTATTATTTCATTTATTCAATTTTACTCAATATTAAATAAATTCAATTTATTCAGTATTATTTTTAGATTGTGGTAATATTTGGGGACAGAGAGGATATCGAGAAGGAAAACACAATTCCCAATTTTATGGAAATTCTTAGAAACCCTAGAGTAAGCAAAAAAAAAAAAATCCCATTTACTAAAACATAAAGCAGAGATCATGTTAAGTGTTTATGAATAAGTATACTGAGAAACAAAGGAGAAGATGACAAAAGGTATCATTGTAGCTTGAGTGGTTTGGTATATACTCTCAGAATGACAAGCAGTTGAGCAAAGGGCTTAATGGTTGATTTACCAAGACAGGCAAGATGAGGTTTTTATGAAAAAAAGAAAAAAAGAAGAAAATGTTAATGTCCCAAGTCAAAGTAACATCCAAAATTCCAAGTAGGGTGGAGAGGTCAGGTGATAGGACCATCCTTGATCAACTTCTACTCACACAGACTTCTGTCTGTACAGTTTGGCGAAAATTCTGCTTTTTATTTCCTATCCCATTTACTCATCAAGATTCCTTTGTGGGAATCCTTGGAAGATTAAATTTTCATCAAGGAAGTAGTTCATGCTCTGTGCACTCCAAAGTTATGCTTGCTTGCTCAACCCAGATCTCCAAGGGGGGAAAGCAAACACGCTTACCAACAGTAGGTGAGCCATCCATCTTTGCTGAAGCCGGTAATAGAGACATAAGAAGGATGAGATGTTTTCTCTGTTCTCAGGGAAAAACTCAGCCGCACAGGAGGAAAACACAGCAGGAGGGAAATGAAGAAAAACTAAGACACACAGAGAGCAACGCTGGATGTGAATTGTGGCATAGACAACAGAGGCATACCCCAAGGACTGGGGCAGATCTTCAAAGAGACAGAGTACCAGCTAGACTTTAAAGGAAGCAAAGAGTGATAAGAAAAGAACCCTGTACGTGTGCCTCCATGTTTTATTAAAGAGCTAGATGCCTAAGTCTTAAGAAGATAGGAACAGACTAACTTTAAGCACCTTGTCATTCAGATTTACAGACCTTATCAATTATACAAATATTTTTACTCTTCCTTTATCGCCTTTATCTCTTCCATGAACTGAACTGCATTTCTTCACAGTTCCTGTGTTGTGGCTTTAAACCCTCAGACTACTGGATTTAAAGTTACACCACTTAGGAGGTAATTGAGTTTAAGCCAGGTAAAAAGAGTGAGTCCCTGATCCAAGGGGACACATGTATTTATAAAAGGAGGTAGAGAAGTGAAAGTAAGCCCATGTAAGCCAAGAGCACCCAATGAGAAGGCAGGAGGCCATATGCCCGAAAGATAGCCTCTTTATCCCGTTAACCATTGGTTTTCAATGAGACAACTTCCAAAATGATAGGGAAAGAAATTTCTCTTGTTTAAGCCACCTAGAATGTGGTCACGGTATAGTTGCTCAAACTAAGACAAATCTGCAGAAGTAGAGATGGAAAATTAACACCTAGTTAGAATAAGCATCAACATTGTAATATGCAGTTTTCATTTGCTTATCTTATGGATAGGGAAGTAGGTGGTGGAGTGTGTACATGAGTGCTATGCTCACATATAGAGGTCAGAGGATAATACATATGAGTTGTTTCTGTTCTTACACCACTTGGGTGTCAGGGATTGAAGTTAAGTCATCGAGCTTGAGAGCAGATACCCTAACCCCGGGTAAGCATTAGTTTTAGACTGTCCTAAGCAGTAAATTTTTGGTTTGGGGTTCAAGCAAGTCTACATTTGAACATTCCTACTTCTTATTTTTGAAGAACCAAACAAGCCTTGTGATCACGATTACTAAATAACCATTTGCTCATGGGAAATGAAGGGTTTTTTCCCCTAAAATGGTTATTTTATAAAGGGTGTGTGTATGTGTGTGTGTGTGTGTGTGTGTGTGTGTGTGTATGTGTGTGTGGTCACATTAGGAAAACAATAACATGTAGAAGCAGGAGAACTAGCTCTTAGCACATGAGGGTTGCTCCACAAGTACCAGTTCCCTCTCTGACTAGTCCTGATTTACCATTGCTACCCTGGTCTGGAAACAGACATCCTCCATATGACCAGAAGATGAGAGCTAGGTTTAGGCTTAACAGATGCCCAACAACTAATAGGCTCCACCACAACCCTCTTTACAAGCCGCGTAAGAGATTTCCAGCCAACCCACATTTCCTCCTGAAATTGTCCTGAGGTAAATAACACCTGTCATGGTCTTCCCTGGGCTCATTAGAGAGAGTTAATTGTCCAAGCCCTCTAGTTACAGGACTATAAATGAGATAGCCTTGCCTACTTCTGGGATATTTTTGAGCTATGGCTTATGGGTCCTGGGACTGAGGAGGGTGTGGGCAGAGCCTCTAAAGTTCCACAGGCCCCAGTGAGATCTCTCTCCTTTTTATGTGGGTGCTTTCTGTTACTTCTTATATTTGGAATATCAGAGGCTATTCAATAATCCTATTTTCTTTCCATTGCCTTTAATTATCTGTGATAACAAAAGACCCATCTTTGGTCAACAGCTGTTTATGATTGGGTCATAAAAAAATATGTATTTAGAGAGCTCTGGAAAACTCTAGTGAAAAGTCAAGAGCTAAGAAGCTATGACTACCCTTGGAACTCCAGCCAATCCTGTGTTTCTCCCTCCCTCCTCCTTCCTCCCTCCCCCTTCCTCCCTCCCCCTTCCCCTCTTCTTTTCTTCCTTCTTTGCTCTTTCTCTCCCTTCTTCTTTTTTTAACTTTGTTTCTCCACTTTTATTTCTTCTTCTTTTCCATTCATAAAGATAGGTAAATATCTAAATTTATAAGGATCTTTGGCCCTGAAGAAACTACCTCCACCATGCCCAAACTCCAGCTCCAATCCCCAGAGTGAGCACATTAGTTTCACATTTGGAAGCTAGTACATGTCCAGGTGGCTCAGTGACAACAAAGATACAGATGACAAATTAACACCCAGAGGCCAAGCAAAGAGCCTTCACTGGGGTGGACATTTGAAGCATCTGTACTTGGCTTTCATGTTGTCTACTTCAGAACATTTGTTCCTGGGGCTAATTCCTGGAGTTAGGTCAGCTTCGAGGACACATCTGTGGGCTCCTGGTGTAAGCAGCAGTTATAGAGTCCATGTGTGGCCACTGCAGATGCTGGATGTAAACTCATGACAGTCTTTGGTACATTAGGACGGCAGATGTTTTGGGCATCACTGTGTCACATCCTCTTGACCTGCCTCTGATCTCAGTCACAGCTGTGGTGATCAAATCTATTTCCTTTGAAAGCTTTCACTGTAATTAAAGCATAAAGCCGAGAGTATAGACACAGCACAGCACCCAGCCGAAGAGCACGATTCTACTCAAATGTTTACCTTCCTTTCCACTGTCTTCCCCTTCCCTTCAGCTCCCTCCCCGCTTTCTCTTTTCTTTCATCTCCCTCCCAACCCCCTCCTTCTAATTCCATTTCTTTCTTTCTCCCACTCCCTCCATCTTTTTCTTTACCTTCCTTCTTTTGTCCTTATTTCTTACTTCTTCTCTCTCTTTCTAGTCATATAGATAAAGACTGTTGTGTGAGATTTTCCTAGAAAGACAAACATCTGTTTGCCCTAGATGGAGCACCAATAAACAAAGAAACAATCCCACTAAGTATAACTTGATGGGGCAGCGAGCTTAGCTAGGGTTACTTTCAGGAGCATAGGTAAGAGCTATTCACAGGAGCACAGAAATTTAGGAGCAGTGACACTGCTGAAGACTGTCAACCATTTATATACCCTCCAGAAGGGATGGATATCATAAGCCCACCCCTTCTGTCCAACAAAATGTTAATCCGTCCGATCTTGTGAGAGGGCAGCACTCCTGCAAATCACAACTGCTGAGAGTAAATGGCCATGTTGTGCTAGTAGGACATTATTCCACATTAGGCATAGCTCTAGCTGCAGGTCAACAAATAGCCACATGGATGCTGATGTCAAGAGTGCCTGTTGTGGAGAAATAGCATCATACATTTCACATAGGATGCTGTTCAAATTGGGGCATCTGGGGACCTGTATTGGCACTACTGTACATTTGAAAAACATCTTCTGATTTCTCATATGAACACTAGAGTATTTCATGGGTGGAGGAAAAGATGAGGCCAGGAAGCCTTTCAACATCCTCCCTAAATCACCTTTCATTCTGGATAACGATGGCTGGCCTAATGCGAACTGAATTACACCAGAGTCTTTAAACACAGGGCGGAAGGGATTCTCTCCTGATATTCCCCATGCTCTAGTTCATTGTCAAACGCCAAGAGTCATTTATTCAATCAACATGAAGAACAAAGTTCCTCTCAACAACTGAATGTAGGTTCATTTTGGTACTTCTAAACATCCTCATTGCCAGAAAAAAATAAATTCCTGAGAATATCCTACAGCCACACAAAAGTAGGCATTCTTGAGGGGGAAAATAAGAGCCTTAATATAATCACTTTTCATTTGCCCTCATGCAAGAAGTTGCCAAACGTTTACATCTACCCATGCAATCAAGAAGGTACTTCCCCCCCTCCCCCAACAACTAAAATATATGATAGCTGCTCCACTAGCCACCTTGCGACACAGGTCAAGACACTAAGACTCTTCTAGTTATGTCCTCAGTTATAACTCCAAATTTAGCTGTTGAGGTGGGATGCATTTTACGCTGGAATCTGAACCAATTCCTGATTTTGCAGCATACACATAGACATAAGCAGACACAAAGACTCAGCTGTGCATATGAATGTACACACTTTAAAATAAAAATAAATATTGACACTTCGGAGGGGGGGTTGTTTTAGCCCTACCTACCTGCCAATTATCCAGCTAGTGGTTTTTCTATTCAGTCGCTGACCATTTGAAACCAAAAACATTCACTTTGAGCAACATTCAGGCTACTTAATATGCAATTTCTACTTATTATAAAAGTTTTCCATCGGCTCTGAAAGTGGAGGCTGGCATCTGGCAGTGTCCACCAGCACTAAGAATTGTTCATTCCTTCTTTTGAGTTCTGACTAGTTTTTCCTTTACTTCACCTGTGACCATACACTCCGCTGGGCACTGTTTGGCAGGCTTTCTTTGTAAATAGCACTGTTTCTGAATCCCGAGTGACTTGTTCCACTCTAGCTTTGCTTGCTTCGGACTCAGCAAAGGGAAAATTTCCAAATAGGGTCTAGAGGCTGCACCATCCACCCTCTAGGCCAGTTTAACTTCTGCTCTTGTAAATCATCCTTCACTGCGCAGGTTTATAGGAACCTGCCTGTTTACTTAATCACTATGGGGATATGACTGACATCATATAGAGGTAAGCTCCAAAAATTAAAAGAGGAGGGAAGTCACATCACCTCTTTTTTTTTTTTTTAACTTAAAAAGATTTCCTATAAATACACATTCTACATCAAGCATATTTCTCCAACATCCTGTTACCCCCACACACACACCCACACACCCACACACACACCCTTTGTTTGCCATCCTCCCTCCTTTTAGTCCCCCTTGGTCACCTGGCCAGTGTGAATTCTGCACACTGCTGGAGGGAATGCAGACTAGCCTGCCTTCTGTGAAATTTAGCATGACCAAAACACTGAAACTGCATTTACTATATGGCCCAGTTATATCAAAATGTTAAATAATATTTATTCCTTAAAAGTCTATGCATTTATGTCATGTGTATATTGATTGCCCCTATCCTGTTTCCTCCAACCTCTACCCCCTCCAACTCCCCGCTAGAGTCCCCTACCCTATTTCCCTCAGTTCTGATCCCCCTCCCAAGTCCATAAGGTGGGCAAGCCTGGCACCTCCAATTTCTTTGTACAGAACTAAAAATAAAAACAGAAAGAAGAGTGAGAGGATTGAGGGGTGAAGCGGGGATAAGGGAACAGGAATATGGGAGGGAGGGGGAGAGGGGAGGGGAAGAAAGGAAGAAAAAAGAATGGAGGGGAGGTGGAAAGAAAAGGGAAGGATGGGGAGATGAGAGAGGGAAGGGATAGTGAGGAGGAAAGTAAGACAGGAGAGAGGAGAGAAGAAGAGAGGAGAGAAGAGGAGTGGAGAGCAGAGGGGAGTAGAGGAGAGCAGAGGGGAGTGGAGGAGAGCAGAGCAGAGGAGAAACTTGTTTTCCAGTGAAGTCATCCTTTTAAGGAACTTATGATTTGGTCTTAATGATTTCATAATGAAGAAAAATGTGACTGACCCCAAGAAGGACATCACACCACTGTACTGCAGACCATTCTAGGGTGGCTTTGCTGAAGAATCAGGCAACTGTGCACATGCAAATGGGCTCGGCAAAGTCATAGGTCTTCAGTAAACGCCATTTCTTGTGCTGTGGCTAGTATGTATAGAGCACTGTTATTTATAGTGCTAGTCCTTATTTTCTTGGTGGTATGTTTCTTGCTCTCTATTTAAAATAGCACACACGCAGCCTATTTGGCCACTAATACATTGTGATAGCTTCAGAGTATATTCCCACAAATGGACATTGCTTTTTAATTATTCAGAAATATGACAAACTTATCATCATTTTCCAGGCCTGTGTTATCCTGGGGCTTCAGCAGCAGTTCAGATATTGACTCCAAAGCCACAGCCACTTGCATAAGAATTATGGGTCCCCAGTAGACCCCACCGAGACTAAATACACCCTACAGGGTTATGTCTCTCTTTCTGTTACATGCAAAGGAGAAGGGTTTTCCACTGGTGTTATGAGGCTGGGGAAATCCCCCCAACACATACACACTCACATATTCTCACTACATACCCATAGGGTAAATAATCTGTTTGTTTAAGAAGCTGACTGAAAAAAGAGACGATCTCATTTTCTACCTTGCCATCAAAAGAGACAAACATGCTTGCCTACTGCCTTCAACCAGTTCTGAGTTCAGGTCATACAACTAGTGAAGCCCACGCCACATCTTGGATCTTATGAATCTCTCAGCATTATATGGGGAAAAGGGTGCATTTAGGATGTGGAATCAAGGGAACAATATTCAGATTACTGAGAGCTGTGCTCATAAAGGGGACTGTGAGATCCTGGAGCCTTTCTCGTTCTTTTGTCCCCTGGCTCTGAGGTGAGTGTTTGCTGTAGATATAAAATGCTGTTCCCTCACAAGGGCCAGTCAATCATGGGCTGGAACTCTAAAAGATTAGATACAATAAATGTTTGGTCTTTTAAGTTGATTATCTCAGACATTTCTTACACTGAGAGAGATGTCCCCAATATAAACCCTAAGCCTTTCTCTGGCCTTTCTTCATAAGTATCTATTCTCTCTGTTTGGAGCATTTAGTCCATACAAAGCTCTGGAAATAAGCATGACTAGAAAAGCCACATACTATCCCCTAACAAGAGACAAAAAAACAAAAAACAAAAAACAAACAAACAAACAAAAAAACAGAATTCCAAAATGGCATAGCTGCACAGGGGACATGTCTGCTCACCAGTCATACCCTCTCCTGATCACTGCCTCACCACAGGCTATAAGGGGCTCTATTTCCTTCCCAGTTAAAGAAATAGTTAAGAGTTTGGTTCAGATAAGGGCAGAGTAGTCCAAACTGCAGCCATCACCCCATCCATCTAAACAGACGTGACCACAGAGGATGGCCCCCCAAAGGAGATGGTCAAATCAAAGATCCTCAGTCAGATTTGCCAGAAAGATAATGTCTAGGGTCAGTCCTGAAAAGAACTTAGGAACTGGGAATGGCAAAAGTGGAGACAACACTCAGCAGAAAGGCATGGACCAAGACATGGCAGTGGGAAGCCCAGGTCAGTCTTCTACCTGCAGGTTGGTCATCATGGCTGGAGAAGGAGATATAGGAATGAGGGAGCAAGGTAGAGGAGTCAGAGGGGCAGAGGGATGGACCCATCCTTGAAGGCAGTGATGTGGCAATGGGCTGGAGTAGATCCAATTTGAGTCCACTATCACTTTCTCACCTTAAAGTGAGTTTTCCTCTCTGCCACGTCATATAGCACATTCAAGTGGTCACAGAGGCACAGAAATGGCAAGAAGAGCCATGTAGGTTTGAAGGAGGCAGTATTTTAAATGCTCTACACTTGAGCTGTCGCAGGATACTTCAACATTCTGTGTTTTAATGCTGAAGAAGCTGAATATGTCAGGCACATGGAGCAACAGCAAGACGTGTCTCTGCAAAACCAGAATGTCCTGGCACCTAATGGTCATGGGGACATGATGATAAGGAAAATGGCTAAACAAGAAAAAGCAGCTCAGAAGTCAGCTCAGTGGCCACTGGTGGAGCCTGAACCTTGAAGAGCTGAGCCCTTAGCTCACCTTCTCAGACTGGAGATCTGCAGCTCCTGTCATAATCAATGAAAGGAATAGGCCAGTGGGCCCTCACAGACCAGCGCTGCACATAGATGCTTTCCATAAATGGAAGCTCTTCACACAATGTGCCTGTAATGCTCTCTAAGTGAGCGTGAAAGAGAGAGCTGACAGTTTTGGGTCACGGGCAGCATCCCTGGGGGTAGACATAGGGAATGTGACCTGGGAAGATTGTGGGAGGAGGTGGGGACCTACATGCCTGCAGAGGGCTGAGCGGGGAATGACAAAATCCAAGGGAGTTAAGGGGGAGATGGGCACTCTTTCTGTCTACAGGGAAACTTTTAGGAAACTGAACCAGGAAGCTTAGCATGACACAAAGAGGACCTGCTGTGACGGAGGTGTCATGGCTCCAGAAGAAATGGGGAAATTTCATAAACTGAGTTTCAGCAAAGGGAGATAAGAGCTGGGATAAGGTATAGAGGCAGAGCTGCAGCTAAGCTACTCTGAAGGAAATATAGAAGGTTCAAGAAATGGGAATGTGGGCAGATCAGGTTTTATCTTCCACCAATCACTTGGTGTGTTACTCTTCAAAATGAGAACTTACTGTGCCTCCAGCGAGCCTCTGGCCTTGGCCCAGCTCCTCTTGGGAAGCCCATTCTCGTGCCTTCTCCATTGAACGTCCTGACACCACTGGAGCTAGAGATGGACTCCCACAACACTGCACATGGCAAAGCCCATTTGCCCTCAGGAGGACAAGAATATCCTCTGTACTCTCTTTTCCTAGACTGTAGGCTGATGTAGGCTCAGAGAGAGCAAAAGCCATGCTAGGGAAGCACATCAGCCTAAGCCTTTGTTCACACTGTCTCTGTCCCCTGAGACCCAATCAGCATCATGTACCAATTGTGCTCTAGATATACCCCACTCTTCTTCTGGACTAAAGGCTATGACCATATCCCACCTGCGTCACCAAGCTGGCACCAAACATACCATTGGATAGACTTACCAGGCCACTGTCCCAAATAAGCCTCCTTCCTTCTTCTCTCTTTCATCCCTCCAGGCTCTGTGGGGCACCCCTAAAATCCTCACTCTGCCCACAGTATGGCATTTTTAAATCTATTGAATCAACTCTCCCACCTTTGGCTCCCTGTTCAAGTCCCATTATTGTGTCGCTCTGCTTTTCAGACCTACCAATCAGTCAAGAGCTTGCCACTTCTGTATGCTTTTCTGCGTCCGCGATAGAAACAATGTTTTTGGAAGGGCTAACGGAGGTCAGACACTTTCCATAGCACCATTATTAGAGAACAACCCTAGCATGCATTCAGGACACTCTTCCCTTAGGAAGTTAGTTCACAAGGCACCAAGGCCAAAGTAGAACAACTGCTGGGTAAAGCCTGGTGATCAGAAGAGTGGTCAGTGGAGGAGATAAAAGAGGGAAGTGCTAAGTCCCACCTTCAGTGTGTGTTAACTATGAGCAAGCTCTGTAAGGACCTATTCGATGATTACTTACTATGTGTCCAGGTATGCTGTACAGGTGTTGCTCCCCTTTGATCCTTAGCTCATCCTTGGGAACTAAAAAAGAGTTCCCCTTTCACAGAGGAGGAGACTCAGGCTTAGAATGAGGAGGCCTGAGCAAGAAGAAACACTGTCCGTCTACATTGAGAGTCCAAAATTTGGACCTGGTAAATACATCCAGATCTCATTCTCTTTCTGTTCCATAGGATCCTTCTTCTTCATCTGCCTCTCTCACCCATGTTAGGAGGAAATGTCAAGTCTAATTCCTGAGTCTTGAGCTTAGAAAGTCAGGCCAAGAAGTACAGCAAATATAGTACACATGACATATCTGGTGGGAAGTTAAAAAATGTCAAGTTTTGAAACCATGAATTATTTTCCTTCTGTTTCCTCAGATCAGCACAAGCCCATCTGTGTGTGGCTTTCCTAAGGCAATATGCTAGGAACAAGTTCCACAGAGGTCTCTTAAGCCTCCCCTGACACTGTCAGAAGATGCATAAAAGTCACAAGGGTTAGAAGCATGGTAACAGCATGTGTAGGAAGAGCTTACCCTCACCTTTTAATATCCCAGTTTGATTGTCAGTATCTCCACTTCATTTCACAGAGAACACAACTTCACTCTTCAACCAGAAAAAAAAAAAAAAAAAAAAAAAAAAAAAAAAGGAACTTACCAAGGAAATCTCCAGGACAACGCACTCTACATTTCTTACTATTGTATGCATGGCTGATATTAGAGAGAGAAAGGAGAGAATACATACGCAACAATTTATGTATCCCATTAACTTTTAATCTCCACAGTAAGCATGCATAAGGTATTCTATAAGCAGCCCACTCTACAGAAGACCTGTCAGAAGGTGGCATATATTTTTGCCATTGGTAACTACTGATAACTACAAGACATTCATTCATTTGGGGAAACGGAAATACACACTTGGGAGAGTTAAGCACTTGAACCAGAAACAATACTGCTTAGAGAAAATGTGACTCAATGCCTCCCATTTTGTAGATAAAAATACTGAGACATAGACAAAATGATGCTTCTTATAATACATGAAGGTCCTGTGCTCTTTCTTAAGACTTCCAAAATGAACTATTTACAGAAGATGCTCTCAGTATGCTGCCCAGCTGTCTCCCCTGTATGAGCACACCCACATCCTAGCAACCCATGGCTTACAATCACAAAATGCTCTAGACTCATGAGAGCCACATGACCAGAGGAGGCTGAAAGTTATACTGTCCTATGTAATCCACAAAGACAGGGCTTTCCTCCACTGACTGTTTAAGGGCAGGAAAGTTTGAGCCAATGCCTGCTCAATGACTCATCAGGTAAAGGCACCTGCTTTCCACCCCAAAGACCTGAGTTTGATCCCCGGACACTCACATGTTGGAAGTAGAGCACCAGTTCTGCAAAGTTGTTCTATGACCTCTTCATGTGCACTGTGTGTGTGTATGTGTGCGTGTGTGTGTGTGTGTGTGTGTGTATGTGTGTGTGTGTGTTTGTACATGTGAAAACTGTGGCATCACTTTACCCAAAAGCTCCATAAGGTCAAGTTGAATGAGGCCCCAAACCCCCAGTTGAGAAATTTGCATTCATTAGCTTATATTCTTTTGTCCTATTCTACTTTCCTATTTCCTTTTTCTAAACCAAAACAACCAAAACCATCAGTATGATAGTTATCCCTGCCTCTAAAGAAGCAAGATTACTGAGGGTAGTCAGAAAAGCCCTTGTATCATAAGCCTCTATATTCTAAGAGAATATTTCGTAGTCTCATTGTGAGACTTCGGTGTTGTATACAATCGGAAGCCTTAAAGATTATCTGTCAACCATATCAGTTTAGTGATGGGATGAGATGTGTCTAATAATGGGAAGGAATGAATCCAGATCACTCAGAATCAGAGCCCAAACCTATTTCTACTAACAACAACATATCCAGACCAAAACAAGGCACACCCCTATTTCTGCAATGGAGTGCATATCACCAACCTCCAGTCTAGAGAGGGAACCTGCTCTGTGGTAGAAAAAGAGGGGGCAGGATCTGGTGCTGAGAAGTTTACAAGGTCTGTTTAGCTATGCGTTTGCTTATGGCTCACAGAAGGAGAACCACACCCTGCACTTGTGTTCAGGCAGCAGCACCTTTGTAGCTTTGACCTTGGCTTTCCATTATCCCAAGGCACCCTGAGTTTGATCCAACCCCCGTCTTTGCCTAAACTCAAGCTATTTTTTTTTATTCGTCTACAATGGTAAATGTTTGTATTTATGAGTTGGAATTACAAACTAACAACAAACGAAATTTGTATAGCCCAGCACTAAATGTAACATTCCTAGATTATAAACAGTTATGTCTTCATATAGTCTGGTGTGTTGTTTATACCCTTTGCCTGAAGTGTGAAATCCCATAGAGTCTCAAGAAACTCATCATCTTAAGGAAGTTCAAACTGAACCTTCTACGGGCTTCTAAAATACTGCCTCCCTCCTCAGGTCCACAGTATTGTGGGCTCAAAAGTAAAATTCAGGACTAGGCTCCAAGAAACCACATGACAGGGAAAAGGCAGTTTCTGTCTCTGTTCACACATACACTCATGCATATGTACATGTATTCTTTTGAAAAATCATACATCTAATATCTTCTTTATACCCAGCACATGTAAAATATATATATATGGTGTGTGTGTGTGTGTGTGTGTGTGTGTGTGTGTGTGTGTGTGTGTGTCAAGAAAACAAATTCAATATCAATACCAGGATACAGCTTACAATCAAATGAATGAAAGTCTTGTGCAAATGAATAAATAGATAAAGTTTAGATGTTATCTGTGCTACAGAAGGAATGAAATGGGATATTTAACATAGAAAAGAACATGAGTATTACCTGAAATAGTCCCTAAAGGCTTTTTAGGACCTGGAAGACAAGAAGTGTCAGCTGTGTGAAGAGCAAAATAAGGAGACTCAGCAAGAAAGAACAACACGTAAGGGCATGGGACCGGAAAGAGCATCCAGGTTTGAATCTCTTAGAGGAACTGAGAGAGCAGTGGGATAGGGGACACGAAATAAGCAAGGAGCCTCAAGCTGAAGCAAGATGCCGTGAGATTTCACATACCATATTAAGGTAATTTGAAGCAAACTGGAAGAGTGTGAATGAATGTTCAGCAGAGAGAAGACACAATTCTATTTATTTATATTCTTCGTTAGGATCCTCACTGGTCTTCACACACCCCCAACAACCACAGTGAAAGCATTTAACAAACGTGTTGAATGAATGAGTCTGTCGTCCAATTTAATCCTTGTTTCTTTTTAACAGGCTCTTCGGGACTTCTAGGTTAATACTGTTCTATTTAGACAGATTGGTGTCTCACTGCTCACATGTCCCCCACTGTCAGGAAAGATATCAGAGAAGTATATCAAACTCCAAGAGCTGCCATCCTCTTTAGAAAGAGGTTCTACTTGCAAGGAGAGTTGAGATGTAACTTCACAAGCTACCACCCAGTAACATCTTGGCTTTTAAATTAAATGTCAGCATTGGCTTTCCACTGGGAATCTGGCCCAGCCTTCTGGGAGGCAAGATCTGGTTGAAAATACCAGCTAGCCCCTCAGGATGGAGCACAAAAACAGCTATCTTAAGGGGGGTATAGAGGTATGAAGGTACCCTCTCACATTATGTGGGTTCTGGTACACAGGTGGCCCAGTCCAGAAACTTGTAAGAAGTGAGGGAGTCAGTCATGGACAAAGGGAGAGATTTCTGTTGTCATAAAAAATGATGGAGAAGAGCCAGGTATGGTGTAATATGCCTGGAGTCCGATCATTTGAAAGAGGAAAATGGGTGGACTGTGAGTTTGAGGCAAGCCTGAGCTAAATAGTGATTTCAAGGAGTCCGATCATTTGAAAGAGGAAAATGGGTGGACTGTGAGTTTGAGGCAAGCCTGAGCTAAATAGTGATTTCAAGACCAGCCTAGGCCATCTACTTACTGTACATTAACTTAAAAGAAAGAGGGAAAAAATGTAATGAGACTCCACCCTAAGCCGAGAAGCTTTTTGAAGTTGTTGGCTACTGGGGAAGGAAGCAGTTTTTCTTAGGGTTTATGGCTGTCCCTGTGAACTTGGGCAGCATAAGTAGGACTCAGTGGGTAATTATTAAGGAAGAAAGAGAGAAAGAGGAGGAAGAAGAGGAAGAGGAGAAAATGATGGATCTGGGAGGAAAAATGGGTTGGGAGAGATGTCCAGGGGAGCGAGATGTGGAATTGAGGGTAGATATGATCATATAGTACATTGTGTACACATATGAAATTGTCCAGATATATTATTTTAGAAAATACAAATATGATGATCTGGGAAAGAGCCTTCCGTGACTCATTCTCCATAGTCTGGCTGCTTCTAGTGGAGCTCCCACTGAAAATGTGTTTCCTAGCAGTCAAATACGTGGCTACCTCCAAGACAGAAGGAAGAAAAGAAGGAAGGAATCTGGAGGCCAGTATCTTTTCTTTTCTTGTTCCTTCTTGGCTGGGGTTTTATGGATTTCAGTAAAGTTTGTGTTCCCTGTGCTTAGGATATGAGAAGTTTTACAACCTACCTTCCTCTCTCTGCATAACCCTCTTCGCCACACAACCTCTTCTCTCTGCTGCATGCACAGAGGAATCACACTTGTCTGAGATGATTCTTGCCCATTTGTGTTTCCCATTTCCAAAGGTCAAAATCCTTAGTGACTTTCTGCGAATTACTACCTTCGCCTGATTCTTCCCCCATCCCAACAGGAAGAGTGTGCAGGCTGTCCTCTAAGGATCCATTGACCTACACCTAAACCTTTTCATTGACTCTGTCTCCACTCCACAGTCAATACTATCCTGCAGTGGACATCAGCTCCTGTAAGTGCCAGGAATACCAGTTCTTCCTCTTGGCATGCTCCAACGTATCAAGTTCATTACTGGAGGCAGATGGATCAGAGTTAGTAGGGGCTATTTCATCTCATAATGACAGCATGGAGGGATCCAGTGGATATCTTCTCAGATAATAAAATTGAAGGTTAAGACAGCTTAAGAAAAACCCACATTATTTAGATATCGAGAAACAACATCTGAGTTAAACTCAAGTCCAAATCTACAGATGGTTTTATTCCACAAGCCTACCTTGCCCAAACCAAGAAGCTTAACTTACGAATATTCATCTTTTTTTCCTCTCTCCAAAACATTATCCCTGCCCCCACTTGCTGCAAAGATCATTTGTACCCCCATCTCCCCTAGTCCTTCCCCGAAATCTGGTGTTTCGGGGAGAGAGCTCCTTAAGCCTCCTGCAGACACAACAGGAATGCAGTTTCATTGGATTCCGAGGAACCAGATTGGACCAGAGGCAGCGGAGCCGACGACATCTGCGGCAAGCATACTGAGACATTTAGCTCCGCTTCTCTGAGGATCTCATCTGGAACATGTGCAACTTCAGAGCAGGCACACACCAGAGCCATCAGTAAGGAGCTTGCTTTAGTTTTGCCTAATCTTCAAAAAAATCAGAAAGGCTTAACTATAGCAAGGAGCCTCCTTCTGGTTTTCCCAAGTGCCAGAAGAGTACAGTCTAATCTTCATACCCTACAATTCTAGACTCTTCCTTTAGTGTCTCAGTCTGTGCTGGAAAGAGGATCCTAATCTTACACAAGTCTGAAATCATCCTCTTCCTGGGCCTTTGGCATGTGCTTTGGGCTGTATATGAAGTTTTCACCCACAAGTATCACGTGTGAAAAGCCAGGTCTCCTGGTAGCCGTGCTATTGAGAGATCACGAAAGCACTATTGTCATCAGCGGAGTAATAGACTCAAAAGCTCCTAGCTGAATGTGCTAGTAGAAAGCAGTGAGTCTCTGGAGATCACTGAAACCTGCCTCTCTCACTCTGTTTCCCAGCACAAAGCGTTAGCAGTCTGCTCTGTCACATGCTCCTGGAGCTGCACCACTCAGCCTTACTCCAGTCCCACCCCAATGGTGCCACATGAGCGTATGCTGGTGTCTCTGAAATCTTATGCCAGAACACCTTCCCTCCATTTAGATGGTTCATGTTATTATTCTTATTTTTAATGAGTAACAATGTTGACATCCCAGTATCAGTACCCCTGATGGTTTCTCTCCTTCATCCGGCATCTAATCCCCAGACTTCCCTTTCAAATTTTTCCAAAACCCAAGTCCCAACTAACCATTCTTCAACTTTTCCCCAAATTCTTGTGACTTCATTGGCAAAGAGGATCACATGTAGACGTGATGAGAGTGCAGCATGTTGCGCAACCCTCTGGCTACCATTCACCTAACAAATCTTATGTGCATGTGTGTGTGTGTGTGTGTGTGTGTGTGTGTGTGTGTACAGATGAACATGTGTGCTGGGGTGCATGTATATGTGTGTGCCTGAGGAAGTTAGAAGATAACTTCAATTTTTGTTAGTCAAGGTTCTGTCTTCTTTGGCGTTTAAGACAAGACTGACTAGTGAGCTAGCTCTAGGCTCCATCTATCCCCGCCACCTCTGCACTGGGATTATAAATGCATGCCCCCACTTCCAGCTTTCTTCCATGTGCGTTCTGAGGGCTCAAAGTCAGGTCACCATGCTTGGCAAAATGAGCACTTACTTCACTGCCTACTGGGTTGTCTACTGGGCTTGCATCCAACAAATCTTCACCCATCACATACCAGATCTCAGGCTCCATCAGACCCCAGAGATGTAGCAGTGAGCCGAAGAAAAGAAACCCTCTCTTTTGACGTAAGTTCTGGTGTGTGAAATGCCTGATCCTGAAGTTAGGAAAAAACATAGGTTCTTTCAGGGTATTACTTGTGTGTCTAACAAAGAAAACTGCATCCCTGTCTTTGTTTCTCCAGGAAGTGACAAAGTACCCAGCATTGGATAGATGCCCCATCATTATCTTTATGTTTTATTGAAGAGGGTACGAATAATTAAAAGAAAACCAGAATACCTGGCTTTGCCACAGATTGCTTGTGTGATTTTACACGAAAGCCTATTCCCACTCCAAAACACATTTTTAGTCAACTATGAGCCAGGGAGCGCACATTTATACATAAACGCTACTGCAGTAGCCACACTGTATTTTTCACGGGGGTGGGGTGAGATGGGAAGGTCCTAGCTGGAGGAGCTGGGTTTGGAGTTACCAGAAAGCCTCCCAAATCTCGGCCAGATTCATCTGATCCTAAAACCGAGCCCACTGGCAAGTAATAGCCCATATTCGAATCAATTCCCATCGATTGTGCGTCATAACAAAGGCACTTCCGGAAAGACTGCGGCTCGGTGGTGTTTGCTGGGGTTTCTTGCCATCCTGTGTGGCTGCATCTCTTTTCTCATGCAGTAATGGAGGGTGTGTGAAGCACATCTTGGTCACGAAGGTTTGACCTGATTTGCGCTAATGGTGTGACGGTGACCTTCCTTCTTGCCACAAAATAAATCTGCACTAACGAGGGTGAATGGAAGCCATCCCATTCCCCCCCTGCACCCCCTCTTCCACATGCAAAACATGTGTTTTATGAACTAGGCGAGACCAGGGCACCACAGTGCTTATTGTGAGCAGGATGGAACAAGACTTTAGGGTCCCCTCATACAGAAACACTCATTGATTACGCCATACTGGTGGCTAACAAGAAAAGGAATAGAGATGTTTCGGTCAATCTACCATGTTTTAATATGCAAATTTATAAGCTCCCTTGAAAACAAACCCAATCCCAACTTACCAGAGCAAAGAGAGAAAATGTCAATTAGGAGAGGAGTAACTGAACTTCAGAGGGATACAGCTAGTAACCCATCTGGTACCCATCCTCTCTGAAGAAATTACTCAGCAACTCCAGCCTCCATGTCTAAGCTAACCTCAAGGATGACTGTGAGCCCTGTATACATACACAGAGTCTTGAAAACAGACATGGTGGCCTTCCCCTTAATTTTCAGTGGCATAATAAAAATAAAGCTGGAATCTCCAAGGATAACAGCCGAGAAACAGAGAAACATGTAAATGCTGAAAGTCCTGCCACCTCCCTTACAAAATGTGACACACTCTCCAGTGTGTGTGTCCATCCCACTCTAGGCGTGGACTTGTTACCATGAGGCAAGCACTCTTAGGACTGCACATTCCAGGAGTACACAGCTGGATGCCTGTCTTCTCAGGTAGCCATGGATGACTAGGCATTGGTTTTACACACTTGAAACACCATCACATGGGAGATGGAGAGGTGAAGCCAAGAAAATCGGGAGTTTGAAGCCATCCTTGGCTACATAGCAAGTTCAAGGACAGTCTGGTTACAGCACATCTCAAAGAATAAAAAGCAACATCTAAAAATAAGGTAAGAGATTTCAGAAAAAGAATAAGGTGTATGCTCTTACCTTGTACTCTGTCAAATGTTCTCGTAGCTGGGAATCATTTTCTCTCTGAAGTCACTTTAAGAAGTTTCTGTAATTTCGATATCCCTTCCCAGTGAACTACATTCCACTCCAATGCTGCAGGAAATCTGAGGTCTCTTCCCAGTAGGTAGATGGGTGACAGTATCACATTACACTTTGAGGTTCACAACAAATTCTGGGAAAGATAAGATGGTAGGGAGAGATTTAGGGCTCAAGTGAGTTATAGCATGAATATAGAGATTGATGACACCAATTTGGAGGCCATCTGAAGTCACAGATCCCACTGAATACACGCACACATGCGAATGCACGCATGCGCGCACACACACACTCACACTCACACACTCATGCACCTGCAGCAGCCGCAGCTTCTCAGCTCCTGTCTCAGAGCCCAGGTTTTAATTTGAAGTGTGGTGTCTGACCCAACTGAAATGGAATCCAGGGAAGGTCGAATCCTATTAAGTCACCAGACCATAAAGCAGAAAGGTATAAAGTTGACAAATCGCTTTGCCCAGTGGCAGCAGCTGTGAGGTACTCAGCGAAGCCAGGCTCTGACCCAGGAAAGGGCCAGAAGAAGCTCCTTCTTTCTTCCCCTGGGCACTGCCACTCACTCTCTTCCCTGCATAAAAGGGTCTGTGTGTTTAACTAGCTAGTGTTTCACATGTTTATCTGTATTTTCCCTTACAATTCAAATAGGGTCTTGGTGTGTCATAAGCCACCCCAGGACTGTGAATAATGAGGGAATACTAATCCATAGAAAAGGATTTTTCACATATATATATATATATATATATATATATATATATATATATATATATATATATATATATATATTCATACATACATACATACATATATATTTAACCCTTGACAAGTCCCAGCATCTTGCACTTATTTTCCTAGAGAGTCCTGGATGTTGTTAATGATATCAATCAGGTGTCTCTGAAAGAAGACTTCTTGACTACAATGAAGTATGCAGTATGCTCCTCTTTCTATGCTCTATCAGGCAGCATGATTCTTTTCAGGAAGAAAAGTAGGAAAACATGGAAATATGTATATATATATATACACACATATATATATATATATATATACACACACACACACATATATTTCCCACCATAGCATCTTCAAGGCCTCTTCCATGCAGTCATGTAAGACTAGTATTATGGTCCCTAATGTATTGTAATGTATGTATGTATGTATGTATGTATGTATGTATGTATGTGTATACACACACAGAGAGAGACACACAGACAGACAGACACACACACACACACACACATATATATATCACATGATTCATCCAAGATCAATAGTAGCAGCAGTAGTGCCAGCTCAGGTCGGGACACATGGTTCAGTCTTACTGATTAAAGATTGCTTTAGTCTATCTATGAAATGCTTTTCTTTACCATCTCCAGGCCCCTACTCTATTCTGGGTTGTCCCTGAGCTACAAGATGCTTCATTCTTTATTTCCCTAGGGCTTTCCTAGTTCTCACAGTGGAATAATCCATCCTGTACCAAACCTTCACAATAGAGTTTACAACATTTCAGAACTGCACAAAAATGTTGTATTAAAAGCTGGACAAATCCTTTGTCCCCAGGTGTCAATGTTTGGCTGCAGTACTTGCTCTTTTAGCCTGGAGGGGTCTTACTTATGGCTCTACAGAAAATCACTGCCCTCTACTATTACCTGTCCACCCCAGAGTTCCTAAATTGAGAATTTTTAATAAAAGCTATGCTGTTGGTACCCAAGGCTTTAGCATTTGTATAGAGTACTTGTTCTTTCTTCCCAAAGGACTCTTGGTCTTTGTTTTACTCCCAATACCATCCCCAACCATTACCTGTTTACCCCAATTCCTCAAGATGACCCCAGTTCTCATTTCAGATCCCTGGGGCTGATGAGATATTTACAAAAGCTTATTCTACAACAATACAGATAAAACATTTTGATACCTTTTTTTTTTTTTTTTTTTTTGTATTTTGAGACAGGATTTCTTCATGTAGCCTTGACTGTCCTAGACTCATTTTATAGACCAGGCTGGCCTCGAACTCACAGCAATCCACCTGCCTCTGCCTCCCAAGTGCTGAGATTAAAGGTGTGCACCACCACGTCCGGCTTAATACTTATTTTTAATATTTTTAATTATGTGTTTGGAGTTACAGAGAGTTGTGAGCCACCAAATGTGGCTGCTGGAAATTGAATTAGTGTCCACTGAAAGAGCAGTAAGCTGAATCATCTTTCTAGTACTCCAAATTGAATTTCTAGAATTATATATCATGACAGATATGTCTATCTCCATTGGCACATTGGTGGAGTTCTGTAAGTCTCCATTCCCTTGCCTGTTATGGAATACCAGGAAAGCTCTTCGCCTAGGGATGCTTTGAATAGTCAATGTTGGTCCTGCCATGCCTGTATGCAATGCTTAGGATAGAGTAAAATGCTAGGATAAAAGTCCAGGATTTGTTAGGTCCACCTCCCTGCCCATCAGTCCCCCTTCCTTTTGGAAGTTTTCCCACGTGGAGAAGACTGAACCTCTTATTGCCGTGGAGAATAAAGGATCAGGTAAACATAAAACCAGTGATGTCTCCCTGACTCTCCACACTCTGAGAAACTGTGATGTGCACATCTGGCTTACAGAAAGGACTCAACACCACGTGGACAATCTGCTGATGTTCTCCCCAGTGCAGCATGTCCTCGTTCATTTGCATCCACATTGAAGGACATTAGTATTCCAGACTCCATTCCTTAATCCTTTTGCCTTGTGCAAAAGCTCTCTGACCTTCAAGACATAAAAATACAGTAGTTTCCTCAAAAGAACTAGACACTTGGGCATAGTGAGATGGTTCAGTAGTTAAGAACACAACTGCTCTTCCAGAGGACCTGTATTTGGTTCACAGCATTCCTACCAGTGTCTGTTCACAGCACCCATACCGTGTCTCACTATCTAACTCGAGCTTGAGGAAGGTCTGTTGCCCTCTTCTGACCTCTGCAGGTGCCTCCACACACAGACACGTTCATCCAGTGGGACAAGAACACGTGCACTCGCACGTGCACGTGCACGCGCACACACACACACACACACACATGTGCAAGCATGTGTGAATTAACTAATAAAATATTTAAAAAGAAAACTCAAAAGGTTATGAGTTCAATTCACAGCAACCACATGGTGGCTCACTGGAATCTGATGACCCACAGGTGTACATGCAGATAGAGCACTCATACATTAAAAAAAGAAAAAGAAAGGAAGGAAGAAAGGAAGGAAGAAAAAAGAAAGCAAAGAAGGAAGAAAGAAAGGAATTAGAAGTCAGAGCTCTTCCCTTTTCTCTGCACCTGCTTTCCCAGCCCTGCTACTTATTATCATTACGGAGAATACCAATCTCTCACTCACATTCCTTAACTCATTATTCAAACAGGTTATTCAGTTCCACCCATGTTATTTCACATACTAAGATTTTTCAGTACCATATCCAAATCAGTAAAAATGTAAACATCATAATGAAAACAGCAAGCCTAACTGATATTTAGGATAAAACTTGATTTTTCCACCTATTCTGCTATAGTATTTGCACTCATTTACGCCAAAAGAAAAGGCACAAGCATTTATTTAAATGGATTATTATGCAAGTATATCCATAGTTTTGAGGGGAGCCCAGAGGAGGGGGAATCCAGGTCTCCAAGAGGGTAGGATGCTACCCTAAGTAAAAACCTTTAATCTCTGAACTGTGCCTCAAAACACACCTCCTCCTGGAATCCTTTCCATTTAAAGAAGTTTCAAAACAGCACAATGAAGCCAGAGACTGTAAATGGCATCTCTACCCAAACTTCCTCAACAGAGCTGAAATTATAGTTTGACTTAGAAAGTAACAGGAATTGAGTCCAGTGAGATGAACACATGTGAGTGCTTGCCAGGATGTACGGTGCCTTGGGAAGAAGAAACCTTTCAACCTAGGAAACACTTCAACAGTTTAAAGAGAGCTAGAACTGTCTCCGTTCTTAGCGGGTTGCTGCTACAGCCTGTGTTCTTGTGAATTCTCAAGCAAACCATGCTGTGATTGCTGCATCTCTACTTCCAGGGGCAGTTGGAAGTGTGTCATGGTAAAGCAGCAGGTTCTTTGCTGGGAAAAGTGCAGAAAAGACTATCACTTAGAATCGATGAGGTCATTGTTACGTTCAACTAGATGACTGAGTATGAAAATAGTTTGGAACCATTTATCTACGGTGCTGTTTTTCCTCTGGCAGCAATAAAAGGCGTCTTGATTTTTATAAACACTTATTGCTAGTGTTTTATTTACAACTAGGGGAAAGGGGGAAATTCCCACTGCTTCTTGTGTCTCCACTATCCAATATAACCACAAAGGCATAAGAATTCGGAGACATAGGATGAGGGAGGCAATCATTGGTACTTTGTCAAGCTTCCAAAGTTCCTGCCTGACTTCATGATGATGTGATTATTTTCATTAACTGGCTCTCTCCACGAAACATAAGGAGATAGGACCTATAGCTGACCTCTAACTTCTTATATGATAGTTCTAGACAATGTTACAACTGCTTCCTATGAGCACGGCCAGGCCTTTAGTGCAAGTTCTCTTATGCTGCTCCTTCTTCAATATGATGCTCTACATCAAAACCCAGTGATGGATGAAGATCCCAGTCTATCAAGATCCAAGTCTGTCATCTCTCTGCTCCCTGTGTTTTCCTCCCCGAGTCTCCCACATTGATGAAGTCCTTCCAACCACTCGTTTAATAAATCCTTGTGTCATGTTCCAGTCCCTCCCACACTCTCAAGTGCTGATTCTATCTTCTTAAAACTTAGTAATAACTGTCACTACTGTGACAGCGTGGTCCAGGGATTCAGTCTTTCGTGCATGGATGCCTTGATCCCGCTTCCTGATTCCTGTCTGACCTATCCACCTCAAACTTTCCCAACTGCAGTACACATCTTTTTTAATGCAAAAGCAGTCAAGTCAATAAAATTATTACATTATTGCCGATTTTCATCCAGAATAGATTTCAAAAGTGTGACACACCCTGAAGTGCTTTCCCTCATCTGTGCTAGAGAAGATCACCCTTTGACTCTTTCTTATGTGCTCTGATCTCTGATCTGTGGGAGCGTTTCCATTCCTTTAGTACCAGCTCACCTTTACTGTATCACTTACAACTTCTGTTCTAAGTCCTGATAGGACAGGGTAGCATTATGTCTAAGAAGCATTGGCTTTTAGTAAGTAAAATGAACCCATTTACAGCACTGTGGCCACTGCTCAACTCTGGACTTGGTGTCTGCTAAAACTCTATTTGTTGTTCATCCTGTGACTTCTGGATCCTTCATTCTGTCCCTGACTTTCATTGGTTGGAATTCTTCTGCTGTCTTCTCCCTGGACAGAGTCTCCAGTGGGTTTGGGGACAACAGATCTATTGTTCTCAATTCACTTACGTTTTTCATGAATGTACTTACACCTGCGTCGCTCTGAACAATCAGCATCTATGTCATCCAGACGATGAAAGAACCACCACATTTTAAATTCCTTCAGCCCTTTTCCCCAGTCCCCACATATTACATATCAGGACCTGCTGAGGTGTTTTAGTTCAAAATGCTAATTTTAAAACTAAACACACTAAAAATTAAAAATAGGATTTTTAAAAATTTTTACTTGCTTCCCACTGTTTCTTGAGCCTATTTCTACTTCACATTAATTTTTATTGAATGTAACTCTTATGAAAAAAAAATCATCATGGCATTTTTTTTTTGAAAATTAGAAAATCTGTTGGTTTTACTCTGAAACTTACATTGTACTTTATTAGGCATGGAAATTTGAAATTTAGGTTAATTTCTTTCCACACATTTGGAATATTGCTCCTCTGTCACCTCTTTTGCCTGAGAAGTCTGATGTCAGTCTGATCCATATCATCTTATAAGCAGTTAAACCACTCACTCCATTGCATCTCACCCCAACGGCTTCTAGAGTTTCCTTTAACACTGTCCCCATATAGTGTATTGTGTGTATTTAACTACCCAGCCATGGATTCTGATTGATATCTAAGGAACCATTAGATATAGGTGGATATGTAAGGCATACTGGATTCTTCAATCTTATGAAATTTCCTCTGTCTTCTGTTTGAGCTGGCCCAATCTGCTGTTCGGCTCATGTGTTCACGCTTCTTGTTTCAACCATCTAATTCTTAGTGCCTTGGGTCTATAGTTATTCCTGCAGGAACAAAAAACTCTGAACTGGAGATCTAAGAGACATTCTCGTTTAAATAGAAAAGGCATAATAAACTGAACTGTCATTAGAATGAGTAGGTCTGAATGAATGCAGCCAATTTTACAAATCAAGGTTTTGCTGCAGAACTCTGAAAAACACCTGAGAAATCTCTGATACTGGGCTCTCTGACAGAGAAAGGGAAGGCAAGAAACCCCAGCTCTGGGTTGGTTTCCAGCTATGCTCTTCTGTGGTGGTTTTTCAAAGGTTCCTCCTCAATCATGGTTTGGGAACCAATGTGCCCTTGCTCTGCGTGTGGAAACTTGTAAGAAGGAAATTTCCACGAGTGGAATTTTACAGCTTCAGGTTTTCAATCTGTGCTAAGAGTGCTATACTCTACATGGAATCAAGTGTGTTGGGTGTCAGTTCAGCCAAGGAGAATTGAAGAGACCATGTCCCCACAGAAGTCTGAATGTGCCCATGCTGCACACACTTCATAGGTGAGCTGTCACTTCCCAGGGACACCCAATGCATATAAAACAAAGGGGGGAAAAAGGAGCTAGCAAGACTTTACTTTTGGCATTCTCTGATCTTGGGATATATATATATATTCTCAGCCAAACCCTGGGGTTTGCATTTCATACCTAGTCTCATCCTGAAGGCATATAACTGGGGAATGACTTTGAACTCCTTAAAAAAAGCAGTGAGCTCGAAATACAAAGGCAAAATGTGTTAGAAGATGTTATTATTAACTCCCTAGCGATCCTTCAGAGTGTCAAAATCACCCTCCCAAGGAGCAAGGAGTCTAATATTGGTACAAATTTCCCCGTTCTTGACATGCAGTCTCAGGGTTTTAATTGACTCCAGACTTGCACACATCATGTGCCCCATGATAAACAAGATTCATCTGCAAGGGTTCGTTGCCCCCCTCCCCAAGCCTGTCTGAAAGCGTGGGAACTCCATGGGAAAGGTGGAGAGATTTTATTAGATCATTATCACCCTATGCTCGGAGACCTTCTGAAAGCTAGTAGTGACAATATTTGTCTGAGTCTCTGATCAAGCCCCTCAGCTGTCAAGGGCATGCATTCTGCAAATTTTATCCTAAAAATAAGTAAATAAATTCCATGTGCTTTCACAAGCCCTCCTGGTCAAGGCTTCTTTATGAAAACAGAGAAAAACGAAAACAAAGCTGAAGTGGCCACAGCTTTGTAATACAATAGTTAGGGTTTCTAATGCTGGAGTAAAACACCACAACCAAAAACAATTTGGGGGAAAGTCAGCCCATCATCCATGGATGTCATGGCAGGTACTCAAGGTGGGAGCCTGGAGGTAGGATGCTGAGGCCATGGAATGCTGTTTGCTTGCTTATTCTTCATGGCTTCCTCAGCCTGCTTTCTCATAACACCCAGGACCACCTGTCTGCCTAGGGGGTGTCACCTCCCATAGTGGGCTGAGTCCATTTCATGTATCATCAATCAAGAAAATGTCCCATAGACTTGCTCATGGGCCAGTCAAATGGGGCATTTTCTAAACTGAGGTTTCGTTTTCCAAAATGACTCAAGCCAACATACAACTAGTCATCACAAAAGGAAAAGGAATTAATAGTTATCTAATAAATCTAATGCTTACCAGCTGACACAAATATGTATGCCACACATGCACTATAGATACAGAAAAATAGACAGCCATAAGCATAGACACAAAAACATATATATACATACATATATATATATATGTATATATATATATATTTGTCTTCAAATATTTAAGAATGGTACAATTATCTCCATTAAACTGAAGCACAGAGAAATAAAGACTTAAAACCTTGTGGTAGGGAGGCTCCAGGGAACAATTCAGGGAATTGCACAGATTTCTGAGCCAGGAACACCGAGGTCCGAACATCACGGCAGCGGGAGTGCTCCACGGTTCGGAGGGACCAGGGTGCGGAGGACCTGCGTGCCCCTGCACACCGGAGGAGTGTGGTTTTTCTCTGATCGGAGCGGCAGCGGCAGAGGCAGCAGCACCAGCGGCACCAGCAGCGGCACCAGCAGCGGCGGCTGAGGTTTGCAGCTCATAGCCTTCCGGTGGAGGCGATTGGTGTGGTGGCTGGTGGGAATTGCTGCGGGAGAGGGGACTCGGGGCAGGATTTGGGTCGCGTGGAGCCTTTGGACCCAGACTGGACTCGGCGGACAGTTCGGCCCCAGAGTCCCGGGTATTGGCCCGGCCCAGCAAACAATTCTGCCTGAGGCACTAACTCAGAGTGGCCACAGCTCCCCTGCTGTGGCGCAGGCTCAGTTGAGCTTGCGGCTCCACACTAGGCACTACCTCAGCTCAGCGGCAGCTCCCCTGCGGTGACACAGTCTGGGCGGAGCACTTGGTTTCACCACAGGCGCTAACTCAGAGCAGCCACAGTTCTCCTGCTGTGGCGCAGGCTTGGTGACGTGCTCGGTTCCATCCTAGGCACCACCTCAGCTCAGCGGCAGCTCCCCTGCAGTGACACAGTCCGGGCGGAGCACTTGTTCCACCACTGGCGCTAACTCAGAGCAGCCACAGTTCTCCTGCTGTGGCGCAGGCTTGGTGACGTGCTCGGTTCCATCCTAGGCACCACCTCAGCTCAGTGGCAGCTCCCCTGCAGTGACACAGTCTGGGCGGAGCACTTGTTCCACCACTGGCGCTAACTCAGAGCAGCCGCAGTTCTCCTGCTGTGGCACAGGCTGGACAGAGCTCTCGGTTCCACCAGCTCTAAGACTCGGGTTGGACACAGTGTGCAGTTTGAATCCAGAATTCCTGGCTGAGATTGGTGGTCAGTTCGGGCCCTGAGTCAATAACTGACCACAGCACGCACTTTGGGCCAAAAGGCCCTAGTGGAGCTTGGTGCGTAGTCCCAGCCCAAAAATTCTGGCTGGACCCTGTGTGCATTTTGGGCCCAAAATCCCTAGCTGAGCTTGGCAGACTGTTCAGGCCCTGAGAATCTAGCTGAGTTCTGCCCGTGGTTCGGTCCCAGTGCTCCTGGCTGGACTTGGCAGGGAACACAGAAGGCTGTGGATACCCTGGCCTGACCCAACGCTCATTCAGAGACCCAGAACAATTGCAGGATCCACAGCAGAGGGGGACTGAGGATCACTGGCTGTGAGAGACCAGAACAACAGGGCTAACCTCCTAACATCCACACCAGTGAAGCTTTGAGCTCGCAGCCTAGGGAAATCGTAAGAAAACAAGTGAATCTATCATCAGACACCCTCCATTCAACTCTGGAAGCTACCCAACAAAAACAAAGATGACAAGATGTCTAAAGGACAACGAAAAAGCGTACGCAAAAAACCCCAAAACAACATGGCGTCTCCAGTTTCCAGCTATTCCAAAGAAAACCACCCAGAGAACTCAAATACAACGGAAATACAAGAAAATGACCTCAAATCCTTAGTAATGAGGATGATAATGGAGGAAACAAATAAAATTCGTAATCAAATGCAGGAAGACGCAGACAAACAGGTGAGAGACATAAAAGAAGCACATAGAGTGGAACTGGAAAAATTGCAGGAAAATGCAAACAACCAGATGAAAGAAATAAGTAAAACGGTTCAAGCTCTAAAGACCTATAAAGAGGCAATGGAAGAAACTCAGGAATATACAAAAAATCAGATGAAAGAAATCAAAAAATCAGTTCAAGATCTGAAAATGAAAATGGATTCAATGATAAACACACAGACAGAAGAAAAACGAGAACGTGAGACCTCAGAGAAGAAGGCGAGCAACACAGAGGTGAGCTTTTCTAACAGAATCCAAGAGATGGAAGAACGAATCTCAGGGCTAGAGATACAATCACAGATATTGAATCAACCATTAAAGAAAATGCCAAATCTGGAAAACTCCTGACACAAAACATCAAAGAAATTAAGGACACCATGAAAAGAAGAAATTTGCGGATAATAGGCATTGAAGAAAGAGAAGACATCAGACTCCAGGGCCCAGAAACTATTCTCAACAAAATCATAGAAGAAAATTTCCCCAATCTAAAGAAAGAGATGCCTATAAACATACAAGAGGCCTACAGAACACCAAATAGAATTGACCAGAAAAGAAAAACTGCCCACCACATAATAATCAAAACACAAAACATGCAGAACAAAGAAAAAATATTAAAAGCTGCAAGGGAAAAGGGCCAAATAACATTTAATGGTAAACCTATCAGAATTACACCCGACTTCTCAGCAGAGACCATAAAAGCCAGAAGGGCCTGGACAGAGATCCTGCAAACCCTAAGAGAACACAGATGCCAGGCCAGACTACTTTACCCAGCAAAATTATCAATAACCATTGATGGAGAAAACAAAATATTCCATGACAAAAACAAATTCAAACAGTACCTATCCACAAACCCAGCTTTACAGAAGGTACTAGAAGGAAAACTCCATCCCAAAGGGTCAAGCTACAACCAAAACTACCCAGGAAATAGATAACTATCCCATGGCAAAAACACAACTACACAAACGCTCGACTGGAAACAACATCAAAATTAATACTCTTAATAGTCACTGGTCATTAATATCTCTCAACATCAATGGCCTCAATTCTCCAATAAAAAGACACAGACTAACTGAATGGGTACATAAACAAGACCCAACATTCTTCTGCATCCAAGAAACACATCTCACCCATAATGAAAGGCATTACCTCAGGGTAAAAGGTTGGAAAAAAATATTCCAAGCAAATGGTCACAAGAAGCAAGCAGGTGTAGCCATTTTAGTATCGAACAAAATAGACTTTCAACCAAAATTAATCAAAAGGGATGAGGAAGGACACTTCATACTCATCAAAGGTAAAGTCAACCAAGATGACATCACAATTCTGAACATCTATGCTCCCAATACAAGGGCACCCACATATGTAAAAGATCTCCTAAAAAAGCTTAAACCACACATCGATCCCCACACAATAATAGTGGGAGACTTCAACACCCCACTCTCACTGAAGGATAAGTCATTGAAACAGAAACTAAGCCGAGAAATAACATCATTAACCAATGCCATGGGTCAAATGGATCTAACAGATATCTATAGAACCTTTCACCCAAACAAGAAAGAATACACCTTCTTCTCTGCACCCCATGGAACCTTCTCCAAAATTGATCACATCGTAGGTCACAAAGCAAGCCTCAACAAATACAAGAGGATTGAAATAATACCTTGTATCCTATCAGATCACCATGCTCTTAGGCTGCAATTCAACAACAACAGAAATAACAAAAGCCTACACGTTTGTGGAAACTAAACAACTCTCTGCTAAATGACACCTGGGTCAGGGAAGAAATAAAGAAAGAAATCAAGGAGTTTCTGAAATTCAATGAAAATGAAGAAACAACATACCCAAATTTGTGGGATACATTGAAAGCAGTGCTAAGAGGAAAATTCATAGCACTAAGTGCCTTTAAAAAGAAATTGGAAACATCGCACATAAGCATCTTAACAACACAACTGGAAGCCCTAGAAAAAAAAGAAGCAGAAACACCCAAGAGGAGTAGACGCCTGGAAATAATCAAACTCAGGGCTGAAATTAACAAATTAGAAACTAAGAAAACAGTCCAAAGAATCAACAAAACCAAAAGCTGGTTCTTTGAGAAAATCAACAAGATAGACAGACCATTAGCCAAACTAACTAAAAGGCAGAGAGACAGTATTGAAATCAACAAAATCAGAAATGAAAAGGGAGACATAACAACAGACACTGAAGAAATTCAAAGAATCATAAGATCCTACTTTGAAGGCATATACGCCACAAAATTTGAAAATCTAAGGGAAATGGACGATTTTCTTGATCAAGTTCATTTGCCAAAGTTGAATGAAGAACAGATAAACAAGTTAAATAGTCCCATTTCCCCTACAGAAATAGAAGCAATCATCGATGGTCTCCCAACCAAAAAAAGCCCAGGGCCAGATGGTTTCAGTGCAGAATTCTACCAGACCTTTAAGGGCGAGCTAATACCGATACTCTTCAAGCTACTCCAAAAGATAGAAATGGATGGAAAATTACCAAATTCATTCTATGAGGCCATAGTCTCATTGATACCTAAACCTCACAAAGACTCAACAAAGAAAGAGAATTTCAGACCAATTTCTCTTATGAACATAGATGCAAAAATACTAAATAAAATACTTGCAAAACGAATACAGGAGCACATCAAAGATATCATTCATCATGACCAAGTAGGCTTCATTCCAGGCATGCAGGGATGGTTTAATATACGGAAATCCATCAATGTAATCCACCATATAAACAAACTGAAAATAAAAAACCACATGATCATCTCCTTGGATGCAGAGAAAGCATTTGATAAAATTCAACACCCATTCATGTTTAAAGTTTTAGAGAGATCGGAGATACAAGGCACTTTCCTCAACACAATAAAGGCTATATACAGCAAGCCAATAGCCAAAATCAAAGTAAATGGTGAGATACTCAAGGAAATTCCTCTCAAATTGGGAACAAGGCAAGGCTGCCCACTCTCTCCATATCTCTTCAATATAGTACTTGAAGTTCTAGCCAGAGCAATAAGACAACAAAAGGAGATCAAGGGTATCCAAATGGGAAAGGAGGAAGTCAAATTATCCCTCTTTGCAGATGATATGATAGTGTACATAAGTGACCCTCAATACTCCACCAGAGAACTCCTAAAGCTGATAAACACCTTCAGCAAATTGGCTGGATACAAAATTAACTCAAAAAAGTCTGTAGCCTTCCTATACACAAATGACAAGCTTGCAGAGGAAGAAATTAGGAAAACCACACCCTTCACATTAGCCACAAGCATATAAAATATCTAGGAGTTACTCTAACTAAGCAAGTGAAGGACTTGTATGAAAAAAATTTCAAAACTCTGAAGAAAGAGATTGAAGATGACCTGAGAAGATGGCGTGATCTTCCTTGCTCATGGATCGGGAGAATTAACATAGTAAAAAATGGCCATCCTACCAAAAGCAATCTACAGATTCAATGCAATCCCTATCAAAATAACTACACAATTTTTTAAAGACATTGAAAGTTCAATTCTGAACTTCATATGGAAAAACAAAAAACCCAGAATAGCTAAAACAATCTTGTAAAATAAAAGGTGCTCCGGAGGAATCTCCATACCTGATCTCAAACTGTACTATAAAGCAATAGTACTTAAAACAGCATGGTACTGGCACAGCAACAGGCTGGTTGATCAGTGGAATCGAATCGAAGACCCAGATATGAATCCACACACATATGGTCACTTGATTTTTGACAAAGAAGCCAAATCCATTCAATGGAAAAAGGATAGCATCTTCAACAAATGGTGCTGGTCTAACTGGAGGTCTATGTGTAAAAAAATGAAACTGGACCCATATTTGTCACCTTGCACAAAACTCAAATCCAAGTGGATTAAAGACCTCAACATAAAACCAGAGACACTAAGCCGCTTAGAAGACAAAGTGGGAAAGAGCCTGGAACATATTGGCACAGGAGACAACTTCCTGAACAGAACACCAACGGCCCAGGCCTTAATGTCAACCGTTAATAAATGGGACCTCATGAGGCTGAGAAGCTTCTGTAAGGCAGGAGACACTGTCAAGAGAACAAAGCGACAGCCTACAGACTGGGAAAAAATCTTCACCAACCCTACATCTGACAAAGGTCTAATATCCAAAATATATAAAGAACTCAAGAAATTAAACACCACCAAACCAAATAACCCAATTGAGAAATGGGGCTTGGAACTAAACAGAGAATTCTCAACAGAGGAGTATCAAATGGCTGAGAAACACTTAAAGAAATGCTCAACCTCCTTAGTCATCAGGGAAATGCAAATCAAAACAACTCTGAGATTCCATCTTACACCCATCAGAATGGCTAAGATCAAAAACTCAAGCGACACCACATGCTGGCGAGGATGTGGGGAGAGAGGACACTCCTTCATTGCTGGTGGGAATGCAAACTAGTACAGCCACTTTGGAAATCTATCTGGTGCTATCTCAGAAAAATGGGAATAGGGCTTCCTCAAGACCCAGCTATTCCACTCCTTGGAATATACCCAGAAGATGCTCCAGCACACAACAAGAAAATTTGCTCAACCATGTTCATAGCAGCCTTATTCATAATAGCCAGAACATGGAAACAGCCTAAGTGTCCCTCAGTAGAAGAGTGGATAAAGAAACTGTGGTACATATACACTATGGAATACTACTCAGCTATTAAAAACAAGGAATTCCCGAAATTTGTGGATAAATGGATTGAGCTAGAAATGATCATAATGAGTGAGTTAACCCAGAAGCAGAAAGAATCAAATGGTATATACTCACTTATATCTGCATACTAGCCCAAGGGGCATGTCCCACGAAAGCCTTCACTTATCAGGAAACTGGGACAGAGGGGAAGGCATCCTATTGGGACTCTAAAGGAGAGACGCATGGGAAGACAGCAAAATAAAAGGATCCAGAGGGTCCTAGAAATCTACAAGTAGAACAATATGATAGGCAGATTTGGGCCCAGGGGTCCCGCTCAAACTAAGGCACCAGCCAAGGACAATACAGGAGGTAAACTTTAAACCCCTTCCCAGATCTAGCCAATGGTCAGAATATTCTCCACAGTTGAGTGGAGAGTGTGATATGACTTTCTCACGTACTCTGGTGCCTCACATTTGACCATGTCCCCTGGAGGGGGAGACCTGGTGGCACTCAGAGGAAGGACAGCAAGTAGCCAAGAAGAGACTTGATACCCTATGAGAATATATAGGGGGACGTAATCCCCCTCAGGAACAGTCATAGGGGAGGGGAATAATGGGAAAATGGGGGGGGGGGAGGAATGGGAGGATACAAGGGATGGGATAAACATTGAGATGTAACAAGAATAAATTAATAAAAAAAATAAAAATAAAAAAATAAAAAAAACCTTGTGGTATAGTGGAGCATCTTTGGTTATATACTCGGGAGGTGTATAGCTGGCTCTTGAGGTAGAACTATTCCCAATTTTCTGAGAAACCACCAGATTGATTTCCAAAGTGGTTGTACAAGTTTTCACTCCCACCATCAATGGAGGAGTGTTCCCATTTGTCTACAGCCTGGCCAACATGTGTTGTCACTTGAGTATTTGATCACAGCCAACCCGCAGATACAAGATGGAATCTCAGGGCCTTTTTATTTGCATTTCCCTGATGACTAAGGATGTTGAACATTTCTTTAAGTGCTTCTAGGCCATTAGAGATGCCTGTTGAAAATTCTCTGTTTATCTTTTACTTTATTTTTAATTGGGTTATTTCATGTGTTGGTGTCTAACTTCTTAAGTTCTCTCTGTTGGCTGCTATTTTGTCCTATTGAGAGTGAGTGCCCTTTGCCTTATAGAAACTTTTCAGTTTCATGAGGACCCATTTATTAATTGTTGATCTTAGTGCCTGAGCTATTCGTGTCCTATTCAGGAAGCTGTCATCTGTGCCAATGAGTTGAAGGCTGTTCCTCACTTTTTCCTCTATTAGATTAGTTTGTCTGGTTTTATGTTGAGGTCTTTGATCCACTTGGACTTGAGTTTTGAGCAGCATGATAAATATGGATCATTTACATTCTTCTACATGCAGACATCCAGTTAGACCAGCATCATTTATTGAAGATGCTATCTTTTTTCCATTGTATGGTTTTGGCTTCTCTGTCAAAAATCAAGTGTCTGTAGGTGTGTGGTTCTTTTTCTGGGTCTTCAATTCAATTCCATTGGTCAACCAGTCTGTTTCTATGCCAATACCATGCATTATTCTGTAATACAGCTTTAAATCAGGGACAGAGATACCTCCAGAAGTTCTTTTATTGAACAGGATTGTTTTGGCTATTCTGGTTTTTTTGTTTGTTTGTTTGTTTGTTTTCTATATGAAGTTACGAATTGTTCTTTCAAGGTCTGTAAAGAATTGCACATATGTAGCACTTGCACAGCTTGGTCTTCATGTGCATCGCCCAACAAATGGAGATGGGGCAATCTCCTACTCTGATGTCTCCCTTTGGAGCCCATACCTCTGACCAAGCAGCCTGTCTGGCCTCAGTTGGAGAGGACACACCTAGTTCTGCAGAGACTTAATGTGCCAGTATTGATTGGTACCCATGGAGGTCCTGCACCTTCTCTGAGGAAAAGAAAAGGGAAGAATCGGGGAGAATGTGGGATTGGGGACTGGGAAGACAGGAGGCGGGCTGCAATTAGGATGTAAAATAAATGAATAAATAAATAAATAAATACCCTGTCTTCATCAGTATCCAACAGCTAAAATAAACTTCTATATTCTTAGTAACTACTTCTACCATTCAAAGTCAGAAACTATACCTGAATCTTTCTGCCTGGAAGAGGATAGGTCTCTTGGTAGGTGTTCATTGAAATTTTATTGAGTGATTGAAGAACTGGGAATGCTATGACAAATACACAAGAAATTAGAGCAAAGTCTTTGTAGATAGGAGGACAGATTGATCACTTACTATGTTACAGATGCTCTGCCAGAAAGATGGGAAGAAGAGTGTGGCTGGCATAGCTTGCAGGTCTCCAGTGGAACTGTAATAATCCAGAAGATATTAAACTTCGCTTAAGTCTAAGGAAGCTATAAGATTGTTAGAATAGAGGTTAGAACACAAAAGTGGGACAGGGGTTACATGTGTGTGGTGTCTAACCGTTAAGGAAATGCCAGAACTTTGGATGTCCAGCCTCTCAGGAGGTGACCTTTAGTCATGCATACCTACCTCAGACATTCAGGTCAAGATTTTGTTGCCATTGGCACAAGCATACGCAATACACAGGGAGCACTGTATTTCATCTAGATGAGGCGTAACAGATTTAGGAAATAAAAACGCAAGACTTCAAGCTAAATTTGAATTTCAGAAAAACAAAATATTTGAATAAAGTTTTTTTTTCAAATATTTCATGGGTCATAATCATACCAAAATTATGCTATTTGTGGCTGAAATTCAAACTTTATTGGGTTTCCTGTTTTGTTTTGTCAAGCCTGCTAGGAAGTCATTCAATAATTTCTAAATGATTTGGGTGTATTAACATATCACACTGTATCTCATAAATGTACTCAATTATCACATGCTCATAAAATAATTTCTAAACCTCTTTAAGGGCCTAGTGATATTGACTACTCATTTTGATATGGGAATACTGGGGCTGTCTTTGAGAATGAGAGTCATTTTGGAGACTCAGATTCCTGGAAGCTCAAAGGTTATACCAAAGCCACCCTGAGCTCGTGGCTTGCGGTGGGAGATGTTCTTCTCTTTCAAATTCAAAGATTTAAATTCTTGGACCACAAGGAGTGAGTTTTAGGAAGAAGTATTTTATTAGAGCAGGGAGAGGCAGGAAGTAGGACAGTACCCAGCTAGTTTGGATCCTTTTTTTTTTTTTAATGACTTATGGCAGAAACTGGGGTAAGATATAAGAAAGAAGAGGAGTTGGCCTGTCCAGTTGACTAGGTATCCAAGGGCCTCCTCTCAGGTTCAGGCCTGAGGTCCTGTGTGCCTTCAGGCAGAGGTGCTCATTTAGAAGACACTGGGGACCAGCTGGCAGAGCTCTCTTCCGGCATTGGCTCCTCCCAGCAAGGGCATTCTCTGCACTGCTGTTTTGGGGACCCTGTGTTATATGGCCAGCTTCTGTCACAAGCCCTCCTCGTTTAGGTATTACACATTGTATTCATGGACCAGATTACCTCACTGTACCCCATAAATTGGGACAACTAAAACAATAATGAAAATTACGTGAATAATAAGTCATGATTTTTAAAATGAACTGGAAGACGATTCTTTTAACTGCATTACTGAAACAAAGATTGTAGACCTAGTTTGATTGGAAGTTAATGTGTATACTTCATTACCAGGAATAAGCATTCAGAGAAGAGACGGTGTCCTCTCAACTCTTTTTCTGCATTGGATAACCCACGAGGGACTCAGAACGCCACGCCTGGAACATAGGAAGCACTTGGAACCATCTACGGCTGCCTACTTAGTTTCATCGCTGCATCATTTCATCATTGATCTGCTATGTTAATATCCCATGAGTGTTACTGTACTAAGGCATAGTGCTAAGGTTGTCTGCATGCATGACCTCTCTGTTCCCCAGCAGCGCTTGCGGGGAAAATACTATCTTGAGTGTAAAGATGAAAGTATGTGGCTATAGTGGTGTGGGATCGCGACAAAAATGCAGGTTCTATCCAATCCACACGATTCCAAATCCTTAGGCTTCTCCATCTAAATAAACGCAAATACAGAGACGTTAAGGTTGCATTTAAAACCTCATCCTAAAAAAAGGAAAATGAATTGGAGATAGTGAATTCTAATTAGGTGGCACTAAATATAGCTGGGTTTTTTTTTTTTTTTTCAGTCTTTCTTTGCTATGTGTGGTTACTTGTGGCGGGTCAGCCACCAATATTCTCTGAAGGCATAAATAACTCCAAGCACTGGAAGGAGGTGTGGAATGCTATATATTAAAAAAAAAAAAAAAAAAAAAAAAAAAAAAAAAAGAACAAAGAGACGTTGGTATCGAAAGTCAGCATCTGCTAGAATAAACAGGAGCTAAACGCAGTCAATATTGAATTATAAGCCTTAGATACTACTCTGTGGCTGAGAGGAAGGAAGACAGGGAAGGAAAGACATGACAGTTGCTGTCCAAAAGCATCATCCACAGGTGCAGGAAGTGGGCTCAGGTCTTCTGTAATACCTTTAAACTTCCCTGCCTTGCAATATAGCCCAACGGCTTCCTTAATGCATTTTTTGTTGTTGTTGTTGTTGCTATAACAGAATACGTGAGAATAGACTACTAATGAAATGAACTTTTTAAGCCTCTTGGTTCTGGAAACTAAAATGTCCAAGCTTGAAAGATTATATCTAAGGAGGACCTCGGGCTGCTTGACAATATGGTGGAAGTCTGAAGGGCGAGCAAACACAAAAAATAGAGAGAAGAGAGGGTGAACTTCTGCAATAGTTGATGCATTTCTTCCCCCATGCCCCTTTGGCGTTTCTCTGTGTAATAGCCCTGGCTGTCCCGTACTTACTTTGTAGAGCAGGCTATCCTCAAACTCACAAAGATCCACCTGCCTCTGCCTCCCAAGTGCTGAGATTAAAGGTGTGTGCCACCAAGGCAGGGCTCAGTTGATGCATTTCTATGAGAAAGGTATTAACCCATTCCTGTGCCCTCCATCCCCATGACTACAACATCCCACCTCCCAACATGCTCTCATTACAGAGTTAAGTTTCTAATACATCCTGCCCTGGTAGTACAAGCCTTGAACTCCAGCTACTCAGGAGGCTGATACAAGAAGAATGTGATCCCAAGTTCTACTTGGATTAGAGTTTATGGCCTGCCTAGGAAATTTACTGGGACCTCATCTAAAAACAAAAGGGAAGGCGGACTAAGGGTATGGTTCAAGGGTAGAGTTCCAACTTCAACACCAAAAATAAAAAGGAAAAAAGAAATTGAGTTCCTAAATTTCAGAAGAAGGCATTCAAGCTCACAGCTAAATACTAAGGGAACGTAAGGGTGACTGACAATGCTGGTGAAGACCTGAGTTCTTCATCCAGCATCTCAAAGTTTCCAGACAGAGAAAAGATATTATGCAGTTCAGGGACATAGTTGTCACAGCCTGCTGTTCATCTGGGGAAATGTGGATAATAATAATAATAATAATAATAATAATAATAATAATAATAATAATAATAATAATAATAATAATAATAATAATAATAATAATAAATCACAACAAAGCCAACACCCTTAGTGAATAATTTCCCAAGCTCTCTATAATTATAATGTTCATCGTTATGCACATTTTGCAGCTAGCTCCCAGAAGACCTGGGAAGTTGGTTATGAGACTCTCCCAGAGTTTTTCAGAAGCATGACCACAAAAATACTAGAAACAGAAGTCAGGTCCAGAGCAAACGGTTGTGCTGGACCTCATGCCAATAGCTCCAGTCTCCAACTATAACTGCAAAGACCTTGTAACAGACATTATTATTTTTTTAATTTTAATACTTTACAGCCTTAGCCCAATCCCCTTCCTCCTCTCCTCCCAGTCCCCCACTCATGCCCCCCTCTCCTTATTCCTCCTCTCTTTCTTCTTAGAAAAGAGAAAGTCCCCAAGAAGTACCAACCTACCCAGACACCTCAAGTCTTAGCAGGACTAAGGGCATCCTCTCCCACTGAGGCCTGACAAGGCAGCCCAGCTACAGGAAAGGGATCTGGAGTCAGATACAGCCCCAACTCCCATTGTTGGGGGATCCATACTCTGACCAAGCTGCACATCTGCCCAGCCCTTGCGTGCTCTTTGGTTGGTGGTTGAGATTCTGTGAGGCCCCATGGGCCCAGGTCAGTTTACTCTACAGGTCTTCTTGCAGTGTCTTTGACCCCTCTAGCTCCCTCTATCCTTCCTGCCACTCTTCCACAAAACTCCTTATGCTTCCCCTATTGTTGGGCTATAGGTGTCTGCATTGTAATAGACACTGTTAGGCACCAGACCCTGTAGTTTGAACCATCCATGTATCCCAGGCTTGTTCCTCTGTGCATAAACAACATACTCACATGTTTTTCTACCCAAACAAACAGTTTCCCAAATACTAATTTTTCTTTTTACTTTTTTTTTTGGGGGGGGGGTTTCGAAACAGGTTTTCTCTATGTAGCCTTGGCTGTCCTGGACTCGCTTTGTAGACCAGGCTGGCCTTGAACTCATGGTGATCTGCCTGCCTCTGCCTCCTGAGTGCTGGGATTAAAGGTGTGTGCCACCACACATGGCTTAATTTTTCTAGTATCATTAATATCACCTTTATTATTAAATCATTCCCATCAGCATAGAATTGTGCTGTCATCGTTCTCTCTTTATAGCTCCTCCTCTGACACATACACACACACTACACACTGTCAGGCCTTATAGTACTTAACTCCCTTTAGCTTTTATTTCTGTTCCATTTTTCTGTTCCTTTACATTAAAAGAGAATAACATGAATTGATGAATCAACACAAATTCGGACAGATTAGATAGATAGATAGATAGATAGATAGATAGATAGATAGATAGATAGAAAATGCATATATATATATAGGTACTTAATAAAATCTAGGTCCATGAATTATAATATCTAGGTTGTAGGTGTTTGGATGTTCACCGTGCATCTTTTTCCTGCTTATTACATGTTTAAAAGCTTTTAAAAAGTAATATATTAATGGAAAAATTGTAATTTCACTTAGCTTTTGCTTTTCGCCTTTATTATTCACAAGAATTCCCCTTGTCCAAGTACTCGATATAAATGCTATATGCAGCCCTCTGATCCTGCTCTTTGAGTGCAGGTACAATAAATAAAACCCAATTGACCACCTCTGTCAGGCACGGTTAATGACGCTGTAGAAATTATTATTTAGAGTCGGGTCTTTGGGAGAGGTGAGGAGGCTGAGGCATTTGGTGCGTCGTAGAGAACTTGGCCTTGGGAAGCTCCGTCTACAGTAATGAGTAAAGATACACAGACATCTAAGTGTCGCTCTAACTCATCCTTGCCATGTGTAACTCAACTCTAGCATGGTTTTCCCTTGATTATTACCTCATTTCTTGACTTCATTCCTTCACACGTGAATACAGAGAGAGGAGGAGAAAGAGAGAGGAAGGTTTCTCCAACACTTAAATGGGCCCATTTCTGAGACTCTGTTTTCTATTCATACTTATATCCCGTGATCAACAGTTTCATAGTTTTAAATGTCTCTCTACAGATCAATGCATGCTGAATGAATGCTGGACTCCTCCTCTCCAACTGTTCAAAAAGGTCTAAGGTAAGCCTCGGAGCCTCAAGCAACTCTGCTAAGATAAATAGAGACTACTATGAAAATAGTCCAGTCTAGCCTGCAGGAGGACCGCAGGACAAGGCGTTTGTGGTAGTTATCTTTTCTCATTGCCCTGACCAAAGCCCTGGCAAACACAGCTCAACAAAGGATGAGTTTATCCGTGTACGGAGGCTGATGTGGCTCAGTGAGTGGTGGCAGGAGTCTGTAGCTGCCTCACATCTTGGTAGGTTAGGAACCAGTGGGTTTGAGCCTGAAGCAAGAACTGAACATAACCCCAGAAGCTGGGAAGACACCTTGTCACAAATCATAAGGTGGAGAGGAGGTGAGGAAGACACCTGAAACCAAGCTCTGGCCCCTCCAGACATATATACATAAACACGCATTCACATCTGCACACGCTTGTGAATGTACAGCACGTGCACGCAAGCTCACACATGCTCACAATGCCTACTTCTTGTGACCCGCCTTTACAAGGCATGACTCCTTCCTCGAAGGTTGAACAGCCTCAAAAGACAGAGAACCACACCTGAAAGCCAAGGGCTTAAACACGTGAGCCTCTACCTGACAGTTTCTACTCAGACCATATCAGCATTTCAATTCATACGTAGCCAGATGAGCGACACTGCAGTGTGCCTCTCTGATCAATTAGTCGGCAGCCACCAAGCAAGCTGATCACAGATGCGTGAGTGGATCTGTTGAGATAAAGCAAACTATCCCACTCCAAGAGAACCACCCCCACCACACCAACAGCTTCATTATGAGAACAAAAAAGGCCCTCTTCCGAAGGCACCAAAATTGGGAGGGGCTTGCAATTGGTTAAAAGTTCCAGAGTTGTGCCGCTGGGCTTTCATGTGTGACTCCAAAAGCGGGAGCAGGGGCTGTCTCTGACTGCATTGTCTGCCCTTGGATTCCCTTCCCCTAACTGGGCTGCCTTGACTAGCCTCAATAGAAGAAGATGTGCCCAATATTACCGCTGCTTGATACGTCAAGGCTGGCTGATATCCATGGGAGGACTTCCGTTTTCTAAGAAGAAGGGGAGGAAGAATGGGGGAAGAGTAGGGGAGAGGGAGGGGCTAGGAGGAGAGGAGGGAAGGGAAGTTGCTATCTGAGCTCAGGATGTAAAGTAAATAAATAACTTAAGCTTAAAAAAAAAAAAAAAAAAAAAAAAAGGTCCAGAGTACCTAGACGACACTAGAAAATATACAAATTCATAAAAGATAGTTCTCTAATTTATTCTTTAAATACATGAATTGAAAACTATCCTTGACATAAGCCCCATTTGCTTGAATATGAGAACACTTTACTGTCCTCATTTCTCTCACCCTGGGAAGTTTGCATGGAAGGGTAGCCTCTCCCAGTTGTCTTCAAGACCCTTAAATAAAACTTTTTATTTTTCACCTGGTCTTTCTGGGCTGTTAAAATATCCTAGTTAACAAATTTCCTAGACACATGGATTTCAGACAAAGATTAGAGTCAAATCAACATAACTGTGCCCTGTTTTTATTTGTAATTTCATATGCTGTGCTGTTTTTTATGAATCTCATCAGTGGGTTTTGCATGACCATCCTCCCCTATCTTGCATTGATTAAACTTTAAGATTGAATCAAGGTATGCTGAACTATTAACTTCATTTTTTTTTTTTTTTTAGACTCTGGAAAAGATACAAATATGGCATCAAATTTTACTATTCTTTAAAAATTCTTAGAGAAACTTTATAATGAATGTATGGAAAGCTACCCATTTTTTGGATTTGGTTTGTCAGAGTAGCAGAAGGATTTTATAACTCTAGGGGCCCCAAATCTTGAGCAGAAAATTTAAGATTGATTTAAAATATTGCTAATGAATTAGAAGCTGATCAGACAGCGAGTGAAATAAAAGATTCGTAAGGGTCCGGTGAACCCCCGAGCACAGCTACTTCCATGGCCCTGCTCTCATTTGCTTGGCTCTCTGCTACAATATTATGCTCACATGTAGAGAACAAGACACATGGGACGCCCTGCTTCAACTAACCCCAACCAGCCTCATTTGCATGATACTCCTGTGTGCCCTACCTCTCTGTATTACATCTGCTTAGCTCCTAATGTATGCTGCTGCCACTGTGAGTTTATCAGCCATCTGCCCTCCTAGGTTGATGTTCCTTAAGGTCAAGCCTGACTCTTATTTACATCTGTGACTCCTATACCCAGGAAGACGCCTAGCTCGACACTGGTGATGGTTGAATGAAATAAACAGTTTCATGTCTCATTATCAAATATTACTCTCCCCCAAGAAGCTTTCAAACGGATGGAAACCACACAAGTGTGTTTGTTACCGTCCTCGTCATCATAATCACTCGCTTCATTTCGGTAGCTGTGTTTCCTGTATTTAATTTGTTTCCCCAATCTTCATTATCTTGTAAGCAGCGGGAGGCTGGGCTGAAATCCAGGCCTCCTGGCTCTGAGTCTGTTCATCTCTCCTCACAATGTTATTACCATTAGCCTGATGGAGACCCATGGAGGTCAACACAGCGAGAGTGGCACAGAGCCTTCTGGAGGAGCACATCAGATCTATTGCCCCCAGAAACAAGGGGAAGGAGAATTACCACTGAACAACAAGGACCCTGTGCCATTGCCATGCCCATCAGTCAATAAGATTTATCTCTCTTTAATTCTCACAAGAATCCTAGGAGTCAGGTACTCATTATGCAGATGAGGAGACGATCACAGTGAATTTTCTAGTTAAGGGAATAAATAAACGGTTGACCAGTCATTAATTCCCAATCCAACTAGCCTTGCCAGATATCCTGAGAACATTTTCATATAGGTTCACAGTTGTTATTATAACCTCCTGTCCAGGCAGATTGAAAAAAAAAAAAAAAAGGACAGACATCTTGCAACAAAGCCAAATTCAGTGGAGGCTGAGTAATAGGATGATGCTATTGGGGAAAACAGACAAATCATTGCTTAAGAGTAAGGAGGCATTCAAGATGGACGGGAACCTGAGTGAGCATATGTAGTAAAATGTGTTTCTGTCATTATCCAAAGTATCTGAGCTCTGAGAAGGTTGATATGCTATGTGTGACTCTGTTAGGTACCATTCATCTTATAAGCAAATGGTTTGAGGGCTAGGCTGATTCAGGAGGAATAAATCTCATGAAAGTTGCCTGGGCATCTAAAGAGTACATTTAACTACAACTACATAGGCCCCACAGTGCTATCTCAGTCTATATTCCATTGCTATAACAAAATACCAGATTCTGGGAAATTTGTAAAGAATACATATTTGATTTTGTTCACACTTCTGGAACGTGGGAAGTCTAAGTTGAGCCAGAGCAGCCTAACATTGCTTTAAGTCATAGGAAAAAGTGAAAAGGCAAGCTAGAAACAGGGGTGGGGTGGGGAAGAGGCATGAAGGGCTGAAGAGATAGCTCAGTGAGTGTGACGCCTGCTGTATAATATTGAGGAACTGAGCTTGATCACTGGCATCAACTCTGGGGTACTGTGATAAGTGACTGTAATCCCAGCACTGGAGACACAAAAGACAAGGGAATTCCTGAAGCTTACTAGCCAGTCAGCCTAGCGTGATTGGCAAGCCCCATCACTGACCCAGTGAGAGACATTGTGTCAAAAGACAAAGAATGGCATGGTGGGGCATGCTTCTAAACCCAGCACTCAGGAAGCAGAGGCAAATGGATCTCTGTGTGTTCAAGAACAGCCTGGTCTACAGAGTGAGTGCCAATACAGCCAGGGAGGATCATACTAAAACCCTGTCCCCTAAAAAGAAATAAACAAATCAAACAAAAACAAAAAAAAGCAATATAGATGACACTCATGGTTGCCCTCTGACCTGTACACACACACATGCACACACACAAGAGAGACAGAGAGAGAGACAGAGGAGCAGAGAGGGAAAGAGAGAGAGAGAGAGAGAGAGAGAGAGAGAGAGAGAGAGAGAGAGAGAGAGAGAGAGAGAGAGAGAGAAAAGAAGAAGAAGAAGAGGCGGGGGGGGGGGGAGAAAGCCTACGAAGTCAATCTTGCTTCACAATAGCTCAACTGACAGCAACTAGCACAATCCTGAGAAGCAAGAATCCATCCAGTCCTCTAAGAACTAACCCAGTCCCAGAAGGGTAGTGCTAAGGCCTAAATCTCTCTTATCAGTCCCTACCACCTCTCAGCACTGTGACATTGATAATCAAATTTCAAAATAAGATTTAAAGAGCCAAACCATTTTCAAACTATCACAGACTCACTCAAATTAAATAACTATCTTATTAAAAACTAAAGTTGAACCAGAAACCTACTATTCTTGTATGATAAAAAGGAGAACTATGCATTGAATTTACTTACTTATTTACTTCTTACTATCTCAGGGCACTACAAGCAAACTGACTCTCACAGGCCACTGAGCAGAACTGAGTTCTCACCATACTGGCTCCCAGATGGGCTATATGATGACTAGTGTTATCTGTCAACTTATCAGAATCTAGAATTACCAGAAAGATGAATGTCTGGGCATGACTATGGGAGATTATTGTGATTATGTTACTGAGGTGGGAAAAATTTTCCACTCTGGGCAGCACCATCCCCTGGCTGGGATGCTGGACTATATTCTCCCCTGGGAGAAAGGAGAGCTGAGTAGCAGCATGCATTCAACACTCTCTGCTTCCTCATTGTAGAATCAATGGGAGCAGCTTCTTCAAGCTCTTCTTCCCTTGAGCTCTCCACCACTATGTGAGCTCTTATCAGAGTATTTCAGCTTAGCTACAGGAAAAGAAACCAAGCCAGGATCTCCATGAATAACTCAAATCACTGCACATAATCCCTTTTGTCCTACTAATGCACACATCCATGAATAAAAAATGGGGCTCCTGGGAAATAAAGAGGGAGGATGAGATATGGCAAAGCAACCAGAAAGGAAGGCCCCAATACTGTCATCACCGCATGGGTTCCATATGGACAATTGCTTTCCAGAGCCTCTATCCCAGGGACTTGATCTGGCAACTATGGAGGAAGTTGGAAGCATAACATCTGTGTATCTTTGTTCCTCACTATGTACTCCAGTGACTACTGCTTTATAGACCTCACTTCCTGTAGGACAAAGCCTCAGGGGTGAGATTACTGCTATAGGGAGAAAAAAAAAATCACCCTATAGAAAGAAACTTGGTGTCCTGAGTGACAGATCCACCTCTGTATCATGTGTGCCCCAGATTAAGCAATCTCTCCTTTAAGACTATTCTGTAGTTCTATGCAAGGATTATCATACAGGATTCATCATAAATCCAATAAAGCCTCTTCCAGCTCTTATTATCTTGTAGTGGGGCCATTCCCTGTCTCTGTGATAGTTAGCCTCAACTGACAGCTTGACCTGATAGGGGTCATGTAGGAGATACTAGGCTGAGGGCATCACTAGTGAGGGTTAGCAGAGGAAGGGAGAGCCACTGACCCACTATGAATGTGGGCAGCATGACCCTATGGGCTGAAGTTCTGGATTTAATAAAAAAGAGAAAGCAAGCTGAGACAGCGTCTAATACCCAATACCACGTGACCAGCCATTTCATAGTCCCACCACAGTGCACTTCCATCTATGGTGAAATGTACCCCTTAAAAGTGTGAACCAAAATGATGACTCTTCTCATTACATTGTTCTTGTCACATATTTTTGCAACAGGAACAAGAAAATCAACTAATAAACCATCCTTCATGAGCTTGGGCACCGTTTAACAGATATGCTCCAATCACCTTTTTCATCATGTATCTTGTGGATGTCAAATACATGTTAGGTGATGTTGATTGGAGATGAACAAAGTGTGTTTTCATGGCCATGGGAGAGAGATGCATAAGCACCCACTTGTAGTTTAGGATGGAGTGTGCCACTGCAGACTTGTAAACAAGGTACCAGGACACTTCCAAGAAAGAAGGTGATGGGTGGCCCTCTTCCAGGCTATCTGAGACAGGATAAGAGAACAGCAGACTTTCAACTTTGTCTTGAAAGAAGAGTAGAATTTCATCACTCCCAAGAGCCTGGTGTGCTTGGATGGGCAGCAATGAGAGGCTCTACACAGGACAGAGAAAGTTGTAGAAAGCTAAATGATAATTATGCAGAGACAGATGATGGCCTGCTTCCTTAGCAATGACATCAATAGTACAGAGCTAATCCAGCTAGTATCCCGAGCATCCAAAAGACAATTATTTTTGATCCATCAATTCTTAAAGTGTCTTTGTTGGTACGTTAGCTCATGTAGATGAAATTGGGGATCCCTAAGAAATAGACTTGACAAGTACGCATTTCCACAGGGGGTAATAGAGGATGCCAGAGAAGTGTTAACAGCAACGAGAATTTATCACTCTGCAAGTTATTTACTTGACTCAAAGCATGGATACCAGCAGAATGGGCAAAGTTCCTCGAAGCAGCATTCACCCCGACTCTCCATTTCAGGGTGTTTTATAACATTATCAACTCAATGAGGCACCTAGAAAGGATGGCAGGTGGTTTCCAGGTTAAAAAGCAGTGTCTATTGCCTATTGTGGGAAGCTGACGCCTCATTTTTTTAAGGATGACATGCCATTACAAAGATGCATTGAAAGGTTAACATTCAAGCACACTCCTGAACATCTTAAGTGGCACACCAGTGAGAGAGGGACTCTCATTAGGTGTAATGGCTCTTCTACCTTGAAATGTAGGGAAAGGACGCACGCTCCAAGAAAACAGAACATATGTTAGGTAAATAAAAACACTCAAAGACACCAGGAGAAACGGGATCTTGTTCTATTTTAAAATGCCAAAAAGCCTTGCATATCTGTGATAAAAATGAACGGAGCCAAAATGTGAAGTCACTCACAGGCCTACTACTGGTCTTAAGAACCCTTTTCCAATGTGACCAGGACACTGTGCTGGTAGTCCATCTACAGGAGGACTCTGATTTAGAGACATTTAGTTGCCGTTATCTTTACGCATGCCTCAGAATGGCATCCACCGGCTTTGTGTGAGCTAAGGGCTTTCCCTGCAAAGCCTCTCCCGAGGAAGAGGGCCTTACGTTCACTATAAGGGAAGGAGACAGCGATGGCTCAGCATGGGACCCAAAGTTCCATTGCTTCAGTGATAGTGCTGGGTTATAACGAGGGTCCCTGAAAACAAAAGGAGCATCTTTCCGCTGAAGGCCAGAGACAGCGTTCTCTGTGACTCACTAACGCGAATCTGCGAAGTGTTGGAATGTGAACTGGGAGCCTCATTTTTTTTTTTTTTTTTTTTTCTGACCGAGTTCAGATTGAGCCCTTTCAGCATGCTCCAAATAACCGCCCAAGCTCCTAACCATTCTAAGCTTGCAGTCAACTTGCCTCCACAACTGTGGTCTCTGGTATTTCTGCTTTCTATTGAAAGGGGGTCCGTTGATAACCTTTAAAATCCTTCTTTAAAGAAAAAAGAAATAGCCATTTATATTCCTGCCACAGCCCTCACGGTGCAGCCTGCCTCGGAGCTGCCTTTCTTGGCCTCCATGCTCCTTGGGCTTTGTTAACAGCCTCTCTTTCAGCTGAGGGTGAGGAATGATAATTTAGCTATTGCAGGGGCTGCAGGAGGCAAGCCTTAAAGGTTTCCAGAAAGCCAGCAGGCGGAGAGCACGTTTTCAATGCACAAGGGTGAAAGAGTCAAGAGTCATTCTCCTCAAGTGGAGTGTGTGTGTGTGTGTGTGTGTGTGTGTGTGTGTGTGAGAGAGAGAGAGAGAGAGAGAGAGAGAGAGAGAGAGAGAGAGAGAGAGAGAGAGAGAGAGAGAGAGAGACTGTTATGACAGGGACAAGAATACATCAATATGAGTTCTTTTAAATAATATGAGTTCTTTCAAATAAACTCAACTTTTAGAAAGCAAATTGGTTTACAAACAGATTTACAGACGTTAAAATGTGCCAAATTTCCAAGTTCCCTGTTGCACCCAGCACTTCTAGAATGAGGCTTTTTGTAGAAAAGGATTATTGTAAGAACAAAAATACATCATAAAATAGAAATTGGGACACCACTGTCTTTTTAAAGATATCAATGTGCCTAAAGTGTGGTTCTGATCCTCTGGAGAAAAGACTTTGAGTTTAGCCTGTGCTATGAAGTGGAACCCTTTCTCAAGAAAAAAGAAAAGAAATAAGGAAGGAAGGACGGAAGGAAGGAAGGAAGGATGGAAGGGGGGTGAGGGAGGGAGGGAGGGAGGGAGGGAGGGAGAGAGGGAGGGGATTAAAATAATGTATGATCATGTACACATGAATTCCCTAATGTAGTCAAATTCATAAAGACAGAAAGAATGGTGATTTTCAGCAACATATAGAATTTTACAAACTCAATTGAAAACATGTTTTAATTAATTTGGTTTGAACTAATACAGGAAAACACAAAAGTTAGCTATATGAATAGGATACCACTTGGCATTTCCAATAAACACATTCTGTATTTGGGATAAATGTATTGATGTCTCAAATTTTAATTTCTTAAGGCTGAAAAATTCAAAACCCCTTCCTATGGCTTTCTGAGAGTCACATAGTGCAATTGCTAGCTACACTTAACTACTGTGCAATAGCTAGTGTCTCTTAGCCCATGGCAACTTAGTACTTATCACTCAAACTTCACTGCGCCTTTCTTCACCCATCTGTCAGTGCGAACCACCAAAAGACTAAAAGCATATAACAAAGATAGTCAATTTAACAATTTGTATATTTTACACCATGAAGGTTTTAAAAACTGAATATCTGAGTGGCTTTCAACAACAGCTTTGCCTTTGTGGCTTGGTGCCATCGCCTTCCCTGGCCTTGACAGTTTTAGGTCCGACTCCTGGAGCTAATAAGTTATACAGTATTTTCTCTATCTAGTTGGAGGAAAATGGGATTTAAAAACTTACTTTCAGGTTTAAATAGAAACTCACTCATCCTGATAATATTGGCTTTATTCAAATTAAGAATCAAGGGTGCCCATCAAGGTGAGCAAAAAGCAGAGCGGGGCACTCTGGCATGAATAGCTCTCAGGAAGACACATCACCAGATGAATTACTAAAAGTGGCAAGATCTCAGTTCCTTAGTGTTAATTAATTATTGTCTCCATTTGTTCTCCTAGTCATTCAATCAATAGTATTTTCCCATCACCCCTTTTGAAAACCTTACACAATAAGATATGTACTTCTTGCTTTCTTTCATCAAATAAAAAAAAAAAAAAAAAACGACCCACAGCTAACTAATCAACAGTCGATCCAGCTGCCTTCTTATTAAGCACCCACAGTAAGTTAAGAAGTAGACAGATCAAGGCTAAACAGCCATGAGTTTCTAATTTAATTCTGCCCCCTATCTAAGCAAAACCAAAAGCCTATTGTTTTTCATCTTCACAACAGCCATTTGATTCCCATATTAATCTCTTTCTGAAGCATCCACTCTGACCATCCCGAATCCTGGCCTACAAACCTCATCACTCTTTGTAAACACACTGCCATGCAAAGCTCCACCTGGAGTTAAAGGAAGGAGATTTTGGTGTCATGGATGTGTAAGTGACTGGAAGGTAAAGACCCAAGGGAAGAAATAGTGAGGTGAGAGGAGGAAAAAGAAAGAGACGTTGGCAAAGGCCAACACCAAAGGGAAAAGTAGAAACTTGGTAGGACCAGAAGAGAGATGAGCTACCAAACTTAAAGGAGGAAAAAAAGTCTGGAGCCCAAAGTAAAGGATAATTCCCTCCAGTGTCATCAAGTATGATGAGAAGGGCTGTGTCCTCAGCATGGGATGCAGGTTCTCTGAGATTTTTTAGAAAATCATTTTTATAGAAATGAGGTGACATAGGAATAAAATGGAACACAGTGGAATAAACACACCGCCCTTGCGTTTGTTCAGACATATGACGTAGGCGTAGAAGAACAGCCTTAGAAGGAGTGAAGATTTAAACATTGTGATGCTCCCTGCTGAACTTGGGCTAGAGATGAACATTATTTTGTAAGCTGAGACCAGATATTTACACAGAGGGCTGCAGCAGGAATCCAAGGCTGAAGAAAAGACGATGGGGAAAGGATGATTCGCAGGAGGTGACGGATGGAAGCTGGAGCCTTGGAAAAGGTCGCGTCCTGGGAGAGAGAGAGAGAGAGAAAGCTTTTTAAACAGAAAATGCAGGAAATATTCCTTCCTCCATGGACCCCTGATCCAGATGCCAGCTCAGCTAGTGCCGATCATCCTCCTTCTCATCATGAAAAGTCCCCATACAGATAAAGTACGGAGACACTACAGAGAGCCTGTTGGTAGAGTGTACAGGAGAGAGACTGCTCAGCTTAGTTCAGGGATCGCTTCCACAGCGATCTTCCCTTGAGGCCAGAATGCATCCAGCCAGCTCCTTGGCTGTGAGCAGTTGGTGCTCTGACCCCTGTGCTGTCTGCTGCTCTTCTTTGCTTTTCTTCTTCTTGCTTAGCTCTAGATCACAACAGTTTGTGTGTGTTTCCCTTCCCGAGGACAGCACGTCACTCTGTAAGGTGGCTGGGAGAACTCAGACCTCATCATGACCAGGCAAGCCAACCTTTCTTCTTGGCAGTGTGTGGCAAACTCATCTTCCTCCTCATTCTGTCCTTTCCCTTGTCCCAAAGACGCCCTTTCCTAGAAACGCCTATAAACCCCAAGCCATGCAAAGCACAGACATGAAGCAAGCCTCTTTCCTCCACTTTCTATGAAGAGGTCAGCAGCCACCCAGTGGGCAGGAAGCCAGAAAGAAATCAAACTCTCAGCTGGTGGGTAGCATGCTCTGACTGCCTGTCATGTCGCCTCTCCTTTCTACAGCTGGACCTGACGGCACCAACTGAGAGGCTCAGCAGTATGCCTGGAGGCAGAGATGGCCTCTCCCAGAGGCCCTGATGCCCATTCTTGTCCACTGTCAGCCTAAGGCTTTAACATCCTGGACCCTGACCCGCTTGCTTCTCCTGTGATCTCAGACTCTGCCTCATTTGCAAAGCCATCCCACTGTGGGACCAGGCTGAGTCCCTAACTATATGACCAACACAGTAAAACCCCCCCTTGCTTCCACCTTGCTGGTCCCTTTGTAGCAAGGCCATCCTCCCTCGGTTCTCTGGCCTCATCCATGAGTTTGTGGCTCCTACATCAATGGTGAATACAGCCCACAGACGGCAGCCCGCTCCTGAATTTTCCTTGCCACCTATCATGGCACCATCCTATGCCAAAAAGGGCCTCCCACCACTCACAGCTCAGAGGCAGCTCCGATCTGAGTTTGACGCTAAGCTCCAACCCTCACACTAAAATCACTTAACCCGCCAAAGATTCTTTTGTTTGCCAGTGAAGCCTCCCCAGCAACATTTGAGGAATAATGAGCTGAGATGAGGCACGGGAACACATGTGGCACTCGGAGGCTTTGAACAGGCTTGTCCCCCTGCCCGCCCTAACTCTTGAAGAAGCAGACAGGCCACTATGGGACTTTGATATAGGCTCCATAGGATTTCCCAGAGCGAAGACATCAAAACTTTCCCCAAATGGAATTGAGCTGCCCACCTCCTCCAAAGGCTTGAGACTCTGTTTTGGTGCAACCAACAACTACTTGCTACTGCTCCCTGCATCTCCACAAACTCCTCCAAATCAAATAGGAGACTTGGGAGCTGGTGACTTTGGTCAGGATATAGGCTCAGAAACTACCTTCCCTTTCAACAAAGTCTGCAAACAACCATGTGCCCTCCAGTGCCACAGGTCGGTGGCTAGCCACATCTTATTACAGAAGGACTGGAAGGGACAGAGACAGAAACCACTGCAGCCTCTGTCCTCTGAGTGACACTGAGGTGAGCCTAATAGAGCAGCAGGAAAAAGGTGGAACTGCAGATCTGGATTCCCAGCTTATTCCATTGGGAAGTAACTTTGTATCTTTGTATCTTTGACCCTCTACTTCCACATCTGTAAAATGGGCATTGTAACATTGCCAGAGAAAACAACATGGCATTGTGAAAGGCATGGTTCCATCATTCTATACCCATGAGAAGTACTATAATTCGCTGGATTTGAGTGAGCAGTCCATGAGCTATGGGACATCTGTAAAAGCAGAGAACCGGGTGGCAGTATGAAGCACTCGCTGGGCTCAACTGCTGCTGGTGCTCTTGTTGGCAACCCTGAAAATACAACTATGCATTGGTCCCACTTTAAGGGAGAAAACTGGATCTCCTAGAGAAGTTAAGTGACACACTAACATCAATAGGAGGCTATGGCCCCCAGGTGTCTGCCTCCTGAATGCCTGCATGCCCCAGGGCCTGGGGACACTGCAGAAGGTTTAGGAATTCTCAAATGGCCCAGGCTTCTGCCTACACCATACTTAGAAGTGATGAAGCAATTTTCAGAGGAGTCTTCTTAGATCTGCCCTGGGCTCCTGTGGTGTCCTGCATTCTTTCTGTATTACCATTCTTTCAGTCAATTTAACAGAGTATCACTGCCAGAACTACAAACTCCAAGAAGGCACGAGCTATGTTCTTCCCCCGCATTGCAAACAATATGACATCCAGCTCCACAGCACAATAAGCATTGTCATCTAATCCCATCCTCATTAAATGGGAGGATGTGACATGCACATGAGCAAAAGCAGGTGATGGACGTGGGCAGCCACGCAGCTCTGAAATGCATCTAGGCTGTTCTTAAAAGTGGCTCTGAGTAGGTCCAGTTGTTTATTCATCTGTGCTGCATGTGTTCTGCGTGGCAGGCTCGAGCATACACCTCCAAATTCATAGACGATAGAGGAAACCTGGCAGTATTTGTAATATAGACATGTGGATGTAATAGAATATGGGCAGGTGCTGTTCTGGAGAGGCACTGTACACAGACAGTTCAAACGTACAAGTACCATGGGTTGTTCAACCTGCACAGCACAGGAAAGGCTTGTATGCCAAGCACAGAGAAGCCAATACCTTCCAGGCATCCACAAATCATGATGTACACATGACAACAGGGCAGTGGGTAAAATTAAATATATCCTAATCTCGGATCATGTTTGGCCACTTTCTAAAATCCTCAAGAAATCCTGTGTGTTCATAGAGAACAGGAGACAGAGCTCCCAGTTTCAGTGCCAGTCTTATTTGTCTCTTGGTGGGGAGTCTGCTGGGCACTGCCAAAGCCACTGTCTGATATTTAAGTCCTGAGTCCTGATGAGTGTCGATATCATTGACAGATGCAGAGCCAGGTCGGGCTACAAGCCTCAGCCTTCTGAAATGTCTGACACATGACAAGTAGAGACTTTGATTAGGGAGGGCGTTGTTTTAGGGCACTCTTTCTAAATAGAGACTGTTTTCCATCAAAACAGCCATATCTCCCCCCCAAAAAATGTCCCTTCCCTTCCTTCTTACTCAGGTGGGATTAGAAAAATGACCCAGCTCTGGGCTAAAAATATGAATGCTTTATGTTCCTCCATGGGGGGAAAATAAGACAAGAGAATCTATGAAAGTAACAAGGAATTTCATCCTTCAGTGGACTTCAGAATGGATATTTTAGACTCAGCCATCCATAAACATTGGGTAATGTCATGCTCTTGTAGTGCAGAATGAATTCCACAGAACAAGCCACAAATCTGCATTAGGATCAGAGAGGGGCCCTCGCTATGTGCATTTAGAGATCTGAATGTTGGCTAGCCCTTTCTGTGCCCGGGTAAACATATTCCTTAGGCGTCAGCCAACTGACTGAAACAGCACAGGATCTGAGCAGCATGCTGCAGTGGGTGTGGGGACTCTGATGGGAAACAAAGTCGGGCTGTACAACACAGGAACCTTGAAGCACCCAGGGTTCTGAGCTGAAAATCCAATCATGTCAGACCCTGTCTGTGACTTGCTTTGGATTCGACTGAGCACAGCTTTTAAGGTCTCAGGTGATTTGGCCCCAACTCCTGCCCACACATTATCTCCTACTATTTCTCATTCATTCTTCCTTGAACTCCCAGCTTAAAGGAGCAAGGCTGTCTGTCTTCTTCCATCCTCTGAAACCCTCAGGATTCTGAACTCGCCACCCCCCCAGCCCCAACTAGCCATTGCCCAGACCTTCGGTTCTCAGCTTAAACAGCACACCTTGCAGGAAGCTCCCCTGATCCCAGGTATGGATTAACTGCCTCTTCGGCAGTGACATGTTGATTCAAGGTAGCAAATGCCAAGCCTTTCCAAATGTTCCATGTCACCTCTCTCTCCAGGCCCACTGTGTCCAGCACCCCTGCCCGTAATCAGAGAAAACTCAAGCTCACTCACATCCAGGCTCTTTGCCAAATGGCTAAGCCCTTCTTGTCTGAGCCTGCCAAGATGTCCAGGCAATTTCCCCAGGTTCTTTCTCACCTTTGTCATACTGAATTTTTTTAAAAAAATAAAAGCTTCCTCCATTTTCTCTTCTGAGGATCAGCTCAAAACAAATGTCGCTTTCCAGTCCAGACGCTGCACAGCTCCTTTCTCCAGGCTATGCCCCTCCCACTAGACCCTGTTGACCCTCTTAGACCCTTTTTCCCTTAACGGGAGCTTCTTCACAAGCATGCGCCCCAGAAGATGGATGAGCCTGTACCTCAGTTTGATATTTTTAAGCACAATGCCCTCTTGTCTCCCTTAATGGGGACACCCATGTACACCCATGGTACTAGTATGACTTTGAACATGTAGACTGCTACCTCATTTTGGAGAGGGTAACGAAAAGAGTGAAATAAAAGGGTTTTCTTTCCCCATTTATGCACTGGTAACCCAAGCCTCACAGCCTCTTTTTGCACCTTCATTTTCTTCTTGGGGTCTTGTGTCGGTTGTCATCAAATGCCAAGGCAAATGCTGATGATTATGCCTGCACACAACCAGAGCCTGCCGTCATTCCAAGGGAGAAGGCAGGTTTGAAGACTACATAGGCAGGAGTCCAGGACACCTCCTAACTGTTCTACTGTCCTCATCCTTCTTAGCTGCCACAACAACCTGAGGCGCCAACCCATTTCCCCTGTTTTATGTAATGAGAGAGTCCAGATAAAGAACACCAAGCATTTGAACTGGTTTGGGGCCTTTGAGCTCCAGCAGCCCGGTCTAGGCTTAGTGCTTGGAGTTTCCATGTTTGCCACAAGTCTCTGCATGAATTTCCTGCAGCACATATCTGGGTTCTGTTGGAGTTTGGAGAGGCTGCGTAGCCTATACACGTTTAGATCAACTTGTCAGCGGTAGGCTTGCTCACACCAGATCTTTTTCATCCCTCCTTCCCTGGATTTGCCAGGCTGGCAGAGTGGTATATTGGATTTCCACCGTCATCTTTCGTTAGGAAAAAATATATGCTTCCGATCACCCTCTGCCTTCCCAAGGTTGCAAAGGCAGAGGTTCAAGTTGCCAAGCGGAATTCCATTCATCAAGGAGATAAACATCAGCTATCTACTCCCCCACTGCCATCATCGGAGGACATATCAGTTGCCTGGTGGCTGGTGGTAGGACGAGAAGGCCAGAGGCTGGATTGGGGAGGCCTGGGTCTTGACCTTGCTTGTGTGACCCTGTCACATTACTGTAGGCAAGTCACTTTTCCACATATGCTTTGTTTCCCTGTATGTAAATTAAACGGGCATCTTTGAATTATTAAATAACAGAATAAGTGAGTTGATGAACATATTCCTGCTCAAAACTGGGTCTCTGTACAGGACCTTCTGATGCGCTGGGGGCAAGGCAGAACTAGGATATGCACGTGTGTAGCATGGAACCTTCTCAGTGTCTCTTACAGGTGTCCATCTGTACTTCGAGCAGGACCAAGAGGGCAGTGGTAACTGTACAGATGCGGGGCCTTCCTATTTCTCCTCCCATGTAAACCCAGCTGTACCATCCACACATAGACGTTCATGTGGAACAGGGACTTCCTAGAGTTGGGGAGAACTGATTACAACATAACTGACCTCTCAAGGTCTCATCTGGCTCCAGAGTCCCTGATTCAATAACAGTCTCCGTGAATAATAGATCTGCTCCCTGACAGTGGGGATGATAAAGTGACCTGGCACAGAGTCCTATTAAGATAAATCACATTTAAGTTTAGGAAATTATATGTTTGAATCCTGTAATTTAATGTCACTCTGATGCCTGAAAGGAAGGAAAGGGAACTCAATTAGAGGCTAATTAGACCAAGCATCTCACAAGGCCTGGGCTGCTTTCCTGCCTCTGCTAAAAGGGAGTTAAACCCAGCCACACTCAACTCCCACCCTTCTAGGCTCAGACTTTCCCACCTGTAAAATGGAACAGTCTTTGTGCAAAACAGAAGATCAAAAACTTTCAGTGTTACAGAGAAGGAATGCTCCAAAGCCCCAGTTTCATGCCCCTGCCCGCTGCATGCTGGCTCTGACATGACCTCAGAGGATCCTGCTGTGCTCTGTGGTGGTCAAGTTACAGAGGGTGTATGAGCTGCCTGCAATGTGATGGAAAGGCTATATGAAGTCAGGTTTGCAGAAAGGTCACACATATCTTCACATGACTTTCAGAGAATGGGCAAAGCATAAAACATTGCGAACCACCATCTTCTTTATCTTGCCTTCAGTAAAAAACTATTCTAACCAGCACCCTTTGAGTCAGTCCTTCATTTCTTCCAATCAAAGACTGTTTTGCCACTTCTGTTTTGACCCTACCTTGTTGAAACAGTTGGCTGTGGTCCAGTTCATCCTTACTCCTTGGTGTCCTGTCTGAACAACGACATCCCTGCAGCTCTCTGTGCTGGGGTCCCTAGGATCCTCCTAAGAACCTCTTGATCACGCAGTTACTATCTTAACCACTTTCCAGAATCAGCCACCAATTTTCATTTCATTGAATATCTATCTCATCCTTTTAAAGTTGGGACTACTGGCCTTGTCACTTCAGAGTTACTGTCAGGTGAGTACATCCTGGATGTGTCCCGGGCTCTCTCCACTTCTTCCCAACTCAAATTCTAAAGTCTCTACCAGGTAGCCCTTGCAAGCTGAGGCTACCTGAAGGTAGTTCCTGAAGATTCAGGTCCACATATCTAAGGAGCTCCTAGAATTCAGAAATTCAACATTCAGGGATAAATAATTTCACTTTATTCTGTTAGGATGAGATGACTAAAGCCTCAGTTGCTATGGTAGAACATTTTCTCCCCAACATCCCTCTCTTTCTCATCTCTCAAATCCTATTGGATATCAAATCTGGGGACATGAGCGAGTTGCTAATTGAGAGGAGGCCACTGGGGAGAGAAATATTCTATCACAGTAAACATGAAGGTCAAAGTCCCCCTTGGAGACATAAATGCTTGGAAGTAGTGCTGTATTGGAATGGAAATTTCAAAATTCACAACAAAAATAAGTAAGTGTGAAAGGATGGATGAATGCTGGTCCAGCAGTGTGGAAGGCATAAGGAAAAAAAACTGTGAGAAGAGAGACAGCTGCCAAAGATGCATCCCTTCAATGGCAGTGGAAGTACGTAGCAGCAGACAGAGAGAAGATGGAGAAAAGAGGCCACTAAGATTAGCTGAATCTTGCTTCTAAGAGGAACACAGGTACAAGTTTCCCACAATGCTTCCTTAGCTGCCTATGTCCCCACACCCCCATTTTCTGCTAAAGTCTACAGAACAATAGATGAGCTCACAAGGTTACCACAAGGAAAAAGACACTTGGCAAAGGATGCCAGCTTGCGATAGCAGAACATTCACAAGCTGAATGCAAGAAAAGCCATGTAAAGATACAGTATGGACAAAAGCAGGACCTTGGGACCAAAGCTCAGTAGCAAAGAGATGTCAAGGAAAACACAGTTTGGATCTCTGGAAGTGAATGATCATCACAGAAAGGCCTCCTCTGTGGTGCTGTCCAGCTGAGGAGGATGGCACAGCCTGTGCCCTGGGATAAAATACAACAGAAGACCTCTGCACAAGGCTGAGTGAGGCTTTTAGCTTTAGCAACTTCAGAGTCATGGGTGCTATAAACGTGCAAAAAGAACATCATTTGAAAGCTGATTTAAATTTTTAAAACTTCCATGAATTGTGAAAAAAAATAAGTCTTTAACTTTTCATTTTTATTTGGCCCCTTGGGTAGCCCCAACAGCAAATATTGACTGAAACAGTAATTATAATTAAACATTTATGAAATTAACAATAACCTGAAGATGGTTAAAAATGGAAACACTTCCACTTTCAAGTGTTATGTTTTACAAGAAGACAGCATTGAGGCTTCTGAAGTTTATAAAGCTCAAAATTGTACTGAAGCATCTGGAACATGTTGTATTTGAATACATGGCCTCTTCCATCCTCAAAAAATTATAACTCATTGTCAGCCCCATTTTACATATAGAAACCCAGAGGCTCAGGGAGACCTGCAAGGAGTGATTTTGTAGATGGGATCACTGCCTTCTAGTATCAAAATGAGATGTAAGCCATGAAAAGTTTTGGGGGAGACACCTTCAGATCAGGAAATAGCATCTTTTAACAGGCCTGCCCAGGCAAGTTGCCTTTCAAAATAGCAAGGAATCCTCCCTGCAGACCATAGTGTGGACAGACTGCAAACCAAAAAAAAAAAAGGAAAAGAAAAAGAAAAAAAGAAAAACCCCAGAAATTTGGCCTGAAAGAAGAGTCTCTCACATCACAGCATTCTGGGGGTAATCAGAGACAGCATGGATAAGCCTGGGAGGTGATGGAGCAGAGATTGTTCATCTCTGTCCAGAAGGGCCTCTAGTGATGTTTACACGGCCTGCACAGACTGTTTGGATTGGGAGTATGCAGACTAGATGGGGAAGGGTTAAGGCAGAGTACAAAGAAAGACCTGAGTGGTACAGGGAACGGAAATGGATGAGAAATGTGGGACTCAGTGAGAGGCAAGCTCCATGTGGCTGCTCAAATATTAATCAACAATATATTTTAATGACATAAAACACCAGTGAGCTTCTGAAGGAACATGAAGGGCTTTGGGTACCTTGAATAATGGTATTGTCACTCGGAGTTTTTATGGTCTCATCTTTGGCAAGAGCCTCAACAAAACTCTAGGCAAATAGTCAGGGTGCTGTGCCTAAAGTCTGAAACATGAGCCAGGAACACAGCTCTCTCCCAAAGTCACCCTCACTACCATAGCATGCCTGCACATACCAAAGCTGCATACAGCTTTCTGTGGAGGGTCAGGAAATGTTCAACACCTCCACACTAAGGCTCTGAGAATGCTGCAGAAGAGGGGGCAAAAGGCTTTTAAAAAGCCATGGGATCAATGGGAATTTGCTATGAGATTGTATTTCCTAGTAATGTCAGCAACTACACCCACTAAATTTCACCAACATGTCTGGCCAAATGTGAGCTGAACAAGAAGAACATCAGCAAACATGCCAAACTGGACAGAGAAAGCACCATGATGCCTTAACCCTGCATGAATAACTGCAGGCAACTGAGTAAAGTGAGGAGAAGGAGATGTGGTCCTTCCCAGGGAAGAGAGAATTAATTGATTGTCTTGTTCCAAGTAGTCTGTTCTGAGTGTACATGTGAGTAACATTATATGAACAAAATAGGTTAAATACATGTATTGGCCGGGCATGGTGTGGCATACACCTTTAATCCCAGCACTCGGGAGGCAGAGGCAGGCGGATCGCTGTGAGTTCGAGGCCAGCCTGGATTACAAAGTGAGTCTAGGACAGCCAAGACTACACAGAGAAATTTTGTCTCAAAAAACAAAAAAAAAAAAAAAAAAAGAAAAGAAAAGAAAATAAATACATGTATTTATACAAATATGTATTTATATATGCAAGCAATAACAATGGATAGAAAAGAGGTCATAGATTTGAAGGAGAGTAGTGAAGGTTTTGAGAAAGAAAGGGGAAGGGGGAAGTGTTGAAATTAAGTTACAATCTCAAAAAAAAAAAAAAAAAAAAAAAAAAAAAAAAAGACTAGACACTGGGTGACAGGGGCACAAAGCAGAACCATTGGAATTCAGTTTTGAAAGCTGTGATGTGGCTGGATTTAAGTTTGTGATGAAAGTTAAAGAGACGCATCAAGGGATAAAACCCAAAGGCCACCTGCACACATTCTGCCTAGGTGCAAACGCAGCCTGGAGATACAGCCCTGATTTTAGATGTTCCTCATCGTGACTGCACAGCGAAGCTCAAAGGGGGGGGGGGGGGACCGGCAAATCCAGACGTGCTTGCAATTCCACCGCTTAGTGCTGAGGCTGGGAGAATCACACGTTTGAAGCCTGCCCGGGTGAAATAGAAGACTGTCTCAAAAGATGAAGCAAGAAGAGGAGAAAGGGGATGAGGGGAATAAAGAAAGGGGGTGGGGGAAAGGAAGAAGAGGAGAACAAGGAGGAGACAGTCAGTCACATTTATACAACTTCTCGTTTTTATTTTGTGTGTTTGATTTTTTTCTTACATGTGAATGTATCTGTGCACCACGTGTGTATCTGATGCCTCTGGAGACCAGAAGATGGTTTTAGATTCTCTGGAAGTGGAGTTACAGGTGGCTATGCTGCTGTGTGTGCACAGGGAACCAAACCCAGTGAGAGCAGTAAGCTCTCTGAACCACGAGCCACCTCCTCAGTCCCATACTCACGCAGCTCTGTACATATCAAGCAGGTCTGGAGGCCTTGTCTCTTAGGGGTGAACTGCTCTTCCTCCAGCTCTTGGCTATTTCTCCCAAAAGGACCATTTAGCTCTGAGTTCGGGGAAGGACACATGGCTCATTCTTTACATGACCTGAGGAGTTCTCCTGTCATTTCACAGTGATAAAAACAAAAACAAAAAAACAAACAAAAACAAAAAAAACAAACAAAAACAAAAAAACAATGAAGTGACAATCTAATGAGGCCTATGGGATCAGAAAGCGATCCACAGGGAGAAGAAAAGGAACATAATTTAGAGGCTGCCTGTAAGAGTTGCTGGCTCCTTTTGAAGGAGGCAGGAGCAGTACCACAGGCCATGAGAAGACACGAGGACGCCAGCCACTGCACATATGTCATGTTCAGAGCACCTTTAGAATTTAACCTTCAGTTAACCTTTAACAAAAGTCTTTAAGAAGAAGAAAGGGACTTAGAAGAATAAGTTTACTCAAGGTCAGTTGGCCCTCAGCTGTCCCAGTGACACAAGGAGTCCAGACCTCAGAGGCCCAATCCATGGAGCTCTAATGCTATGATAGGTTCAGAAAAATAAGAAGCCGCCAGCCAAGGACACCTAAAAGCCATATACATACATGTCCCTGTAGTATAGCGCAAAGTGAGTCAGAGTCACACATAAGGAGGGTATGTCTGGCCAGGGCAAATAGCTCAAAGAGGCTCTGTGAGGTCTTGTGGCAACATCCTATATAGCCCTGGGCTGCAAGGAGAATGGGAAGTAAAGGGGATCAGATCTAATTATGTATCACGATTCCCCTTTTCCAGGCATTCAAGCAGAAGATGGTGCTATTAGTAGAAAAGCCTCCCTATCTCTCAAGATTTTACAAGTCAACATGAGAAAATGATGTGGCCAATCTTATATAAATATCACTTGAAGAATAAGGTTATTCTTCACATGGCCCCATGTGTTTTGTTTTGTTTTGTTTTTCTCAAAGGTGCCTGGACAGTTTGTACATTAATGAAAGACTAAGAGAGCAATAAAGCAGCTGGTAAGATGTCATACAAACGCCGTGTAGAAGAAATCAAGTACTTCTCTAAAACAAACTGAAGCCAAACAGTTGAGAGGGGAGGGTCCCCAGTCCAAGTTCATTAATGTATCCTGATGCTTCATGGGACTTGTCACTTGTATTTCAGGAAATTAAGGGGCCAAGCTGTAGACAAGGAAGCCCTTGGGCCTCTCAGATTCTGAGCTTGAAGACTGCATTCCTGGATGCTTGAAATAAATCAGATTGATCCCAGACTCCCTTTGTTTAGAAAAAAAATGAAATGTTTTATCCACTCTCCCAACAGGAAATCAGATTTCCGTCCTTGTTACCACTTTATCATTTCCTCTCTGCTCTTATCGAGATTACAGCTTCAGAGATGGTTAAATGTTTGTCATATTAATATTATTGTCCCCATTTTTCACATTCAGGAAACTGGCTGATGCTCTCTGGAAACATGGTATGAAAATACGGCTGCTCGTGTAGCTGTGTGCGCAGGACTTTGTATCCACGGAGTTCCCAAGGTGTTTCTTTGATGACACCAGATATAGTCTTGTGACTTTTGGAGATAGTAAGATGAGAGAGGTGAGGATGGACCTTAAAGACATGGGGAGAGTAGACATGCAAGCTCTTGCATGCATGCATTTCCCAAGCACCCCATCTGTCTGGTTACTGCCATCTACCACCCTTCTCTTTTCTGATGATGCCAACATCTCTCTCCTGAGTTTTTTGATCCTTTTTTCTATACTTGGTAGCCATGGCTCTGGTCAGACCTTTCCAAAGCTCCTCCTATAACTTCCACATAGCTTCTAGACTGTTTTTACTTAAGCTGCAAAATGACCACATGTCATCCCGGATCAGAATCTTTCAATGCCTCCCTATTGTCCTCCAGATAAATCCTAGACTTAATTGCAAGGCTCATCTGGGCTGTTCTTGACTGCTGCCTGTGCAATAGCCTCATCCATTACCTCAGCTGCCCAGCTAAGCTTTAACCTCCAAGGACTCAATTCCAGTGCTCTGATTTGGTCGTGCTCCCTCTAACCTCTGCTGTGAGTCTGCATTCCAACCTCTGAGAAGGCACATTAACCATAGCTACAGACTCTTTGATACTTCATCTACAGGTCTCTGTGTCTTCTCTTAGACTTGGCAGGAACTGTGGCCTTTGTGACTAGTGAATCCAAGAGTCATAATGGCCTGCTTGTTAAGAGCCTAATAGGTGCTCCCTTCTCTCCTCTCTTCTCTAGAGCCTGGGAGCTATTGAGTAAACATCTTGACAGCCTTATCAGAGGAAAAAGGAAGGAACATATGGAGAATCTCTAACACCCTATAGAAAAAATAAGTCCCTTGACTTTCCCAACCAAGACATGAGACACATGTTAGAAGCCTCCAGAACCAAGCAGACCAGACTAGCTTTCTCCTAACCTCACTTAGCACCACATGGAACAGAGGAATCACCCAGTTGAGCCCTAGACAACCTCCTAACCCAAGAGCTGTGAAATCTAACACAATAATCATTTAAATCCACTCAGTTTCACTATACATTAAAAGCCTAAATACTTTCCCTCCCTCCAGTTCATGATGTCACTGTTTTTCCCATCTGATTGATCCCAGACATTAGTTTCTTCTGCAACATTGTGAGGTCCACAGAGTCTGGATCCTCTACTAGTTTATCTCAGCCTTTTCTCCATGAAAGAGTAAATGAAAACCATGGAAGAAATCACCTGGAACAACAAAGATATTTATAATTTATGGTAAGAGGTTAGCTGTAACCTACTATAGTTTAAATGTGAAAAGTCCTCCCAAATACACACACACACACACACACACACACACACACACACACACACAAACACACACACACACACATACACACACACACACACACACACACACACACACACACACACACACACACACACTACTAGTGTGGGATGCTCTGGGAAATTTAGCTCTGGGAAGCTAGTTATCAGAAGCATCCTTGAGGTGGTGTGTTGCCTTTTATGTCTTTGCTTCATAGCTACCAAGAGGTGAGCAGCTGTACCTCCACCATACCTTCCTCACCACGATGCTCTCCTATGCTCCAGACACAGTGGTGATGATCCCCATGGGCTGGCATTTCTGAAGCAAAGCTGTGGTCTAAAATCAATTCTCCTGTCTTTAAGCTACACATATCTGCCAGGCCTTCACCAAAGCAGCCTAAGAGCCTGATTATGACCTAGAGCCAAAGTTCTCAAAGTTATCACACAAGGCAGGGTTGAGTAACTACTGAGACCATGAGGGAGGAGTACATACAGATTACATTCTGCTTGAGGTGAGGTATAGTGTTTAAAAAACCATGAGTGACTATGAAATCATTAAACAGTCTTTCACACCTCAGTATACATAAACACAACCTAACAAAGGGGTAAGACTATTGGTACCTACCCCTCTTGATACTAGCATTCATCTAAAAATCAGGTCTAAATAGTATACTCATGTGCATCCATGATCAAATATACTCATTTGCTCAAGCATTTGTCAAGAGTCTTCTATGCACCAGATGCTGCACCAGTTGCTAGAGATATAATGTACAAAACGACAAGGTTTAGGGCCATATTAGGCAGATGGAAACCAATCAGAACCAACTTGGTGTTAATCAAGGAAGCCCTGCAGGGGACTTGAGCTACAAGGAAGGAAATACCTGCATCCATCCTTTGCCCCAAGTCTCTGAGGATGACACTGCTCATAGCTGATAACTATTAAATTAAAAGAAGCAATGGATTAGGGACAAAAATGAAAGCAGTAACCTCAGTATGGTGTGGGAGTATATGCTTCTAAAAGAAAGTCCTTCTGGGTGGAGGGCCAGCAGCGTGGAGGAAGGAGAAGCTGTTAAGGGGAAGGGGAGATGGTTTTAAGCCAGTAGTGAAGCCTAGAGCTAAAGGCTTAATTAAGAAAGCAGACATTTTAGGTTCACACAAATAAGCAACCAGAATCCCCCTGGCCCCTCCTGATCACTGCCAAGTAATTGCTTTAAAGCTGTGGTTTTCTCTGCTTGGACGATTCTTAAATACATGTTGATAAAAGTAATGAAGACACGATTGAGTGGAGACCAGGCTGCTCCTTCACAACCTTGCTTCTAGCTGTCTTTGGCTCCTCCATGTGACCTGAGCAGGTTGGTGTCTACCTGCTCAGTTTCTCTCTGCCTCCCCACCAACCCAAAGTGCCTGAGGATGAGGTTAGGTCTTGGGATGAGTGTCCAATCAGATGGATCCTAAATCTCCTCTCCTCTTGGGATCATGAGGGCCTGTTGATGTAGCAGCTCAAATCTTATTTAGAATCAAATCTGTTGCAAGTCAAATGTCAGTGTCACCATTTATTCCCTACCCACGTGACTCTGGAAGGGGAGTGAAAGAAGGGGAGAACTATGAACTCTCTTTTCGCATTAAAAGTGAAATTTTAGGCTTGGAGAAGTAGTTCGATGATAGATAATTTCTGCAGCATCGACAAGACCTGAGATTTGATCCCCAGCACTACCAAATAAAATTAAAATGTTTTAGTAATATTCCTAATCCTATAAGAGTTAAGGTAAAAGAGAATCAAGCATTAGTACCGAGAAGATAATTGTGTTTCTCCATAGACTCTGCTGGTACCTATCAGAAGCGAATGGCCAAATATGAACATTTCTGCACGATGTTAGTGCACTCAGAGTCTCCAAATGTGAGTACAGCCTGGTCCTCCTCCCTGGGTCTTCCTGATTAACTGATAATCCTTGCTTTTGCTCATAGATGTTTCCCTAATGTCCTATGCATTCCGGGTTAATTTTTCTACTATTATCGCTCACAGCAGGGAGTAACATACTTACTGCCTCTCTGTCACATCACTGTTTGCAGGGCTGGCAGTTCTGTGAGAAAAGTGAGCAGGCCCATTTCTTACACTGCTAGATCTTACAGTATGCTGCCTGGCACACTGGAGACACTTCATGACTATTTTTAAAACCCATTTTTTGAGTCTTTCTAGCCACGCCCCTACATGACCACTGACTGGCTACATGACCTCGCATGCATCGTTTGGTTTCACCTGTAAGTTGGACCCACAAGTATGAAACATATTTATTTAATCATGACATAATACCAGGCAACTAGGATCCATGTTGTCTAATACACCACTAAGAGACACAAGATACTCCAAACAACTCATGCTTAACTAACATACAATGGGAGACTTATGATTAATAATATCATGTCATATACAAAACTTTTACAAAAAGCACATTTTAGGTGCTTTTGCTATGGTATAGTGTGAATAATGAATTAATTAAGATGATGGCTGGGTGAACTTGCCAGACTATAAAATCATTTCTCTCTCTCTCTCTTTCTCTTTCTCTCTCTCTCTCTCTCTCTCTCTCTCTCTCTCTCTCTCTCTCTCTCTCTCTTTCTCTCCATCTCCCTGTATATATATACACAGAGACATACATATATATGTCAAAACATCATGTTGTATGCCTTACATATAAATAATAGTTGTTAATCTGAAAATGCTTTAAAAAACAAGTCCAGCATTTTCAGTTTCTTGTAAGTTTTATTTTTACAGTTATTTAAAAAATTCATTTAGGCTCATCTGGCCAATGGAAAGTGCTAACAAAAAGGAAAGGTTAGACATGAACTAAACTGGCTGAGATGTTTCTAAACCTTCATCATACTCCTTCGGCTGAAAGTCATGGCACAGGTATTTTTCTAAACAAAGTGACAATCCATGTTGGTGACACAGCGTTTTCCTTAAAAATGCCTAGAAAAACTGAAAGATGTGCTTGTTAGATGCCTGACTGGTCTCTGAATTGCTGAATTTGTCCTATTCACCACCCTTCTTCTACAATCATTTGACTCTTAGGCAGTAAAGCAACTGCGGTTATTTCTAGGGCTTTTCTCTAAGATGCTGGCACCCATTCAATGAGATTTGACACGGATGCATGAAAAGACAAGGTCAAGTTTAATCCAATGATGTATGACCAAGAGCTACAATCAGATGGTAACCCAGGCAAGTTTTGAGTGGAAATGTGCACTTTGAAATTGAATTCTATCACCATCCCACCCGGAGGACAGGTGGAAAGCCTTCTTTCTCTTGCCATCCTTTTGCTCCATCCCGACCTTCAGCTGATTAAGTAGAGTCCATTCAAATGGTACAGAGCCAACTGTTATTACCAGTCCACCCATCCAATGCCAATCTCATCCAGAAACTCCTAGATACTATTTACCCAAACGAAATTCATCAGGCCAAGGTCCACAGTGTTCTTCACTCCCTCAAGGCTCAATACCAGACTTTACTAAAAATGATTATTGGCTTTCTCTGTGATAAATGCTCCCTAAATGTGTTCTGTTGAAATACAGACCTCCAGGCCATGATGTCCTATCTTCAGAAGCACACTTCTCTTCTCTTCTCTTTTCTCTTCTCTTCTCTTCTCTTGTCCTTCTCCTTCTCCTCCTCCTTCCTCCTCCTCCTCCTCCTCCTCCTCCTTCTTCTTCTTCTTCTTCTTCTTTTCTCTTCTCTCTCTCTCTCTCTCTCTCTCTCTCTCTCTCTCTCTCTCTCTCTCTCTCTCTCTCTACTTCTTTTTTAAGTTACTCAGTCTGATAAATTAGAGCTTTTAAGACACTTTTTAATTCTGTTTCAGGTGACTGTTTTGAGGACTAAAATACTCATAAAAATACGGATGATTGGACTGTAAATGGATTTACTTTAGCCAGTGAAAATTTCATTTTCTCTAATACACATTTTTAAATGGTCCTGCTGAAATTCTGCATGATACCTTTTCATGATCTTTTCGCCATCCCTCCCATTTTTAGCCAATAAAATCGAATCCACCATGAATGTGCTTCCTGTCCTCTGCACCATAAGTAATGGCTTGGGAAGGGGAACATCTCCCACAAGACAACAATGTCAAGTTAAACCACTTTGGAGATTTATTACTAAGCCTTCTTGGGATGGGAGGCAAGAGTACCTGCCTGCCTGTCAAGGATATCATGGCCTTTCCTGAATTTGGACAAAGCCACTGAAAGTCACAGGGGAGATAAACCTGCACATGACTTCAGCACTCCTTGTTGGGGAAACTGGGATGGCTGCTACACATTGATGGCTCTCTTGGGTCCATTGCAGATTACACTTTTGCCCCCAGTGAAATTACTGAGGGTGACCTCTTTCACTCTAGAAATGCCCTGGTTTATAAGATAAACGTTGTGTTCGCTGCATAGGTAGCCTGAGAGATGCAGTACTCCATGTTGTCTTTCTTTTATTCCCATTCCCCCACGAGATAGTCAGCAAAAAAACTGAGCCTTCTTTCCCATCCATTAACCACTCATCCTAGTCAGAGGAAACATTTCCGAGGTGGAATAAGAGGGGGGAAGGGAAAGGAAGAAACCACAATGACTTCATTGAAGAGAATATTTTTAGAAACATGAGTTTAGTTCACACCAAAGGCAGGCACTATACAGGAAGACTTTCATAGACAGACAGATAGACAAAAATCATGCATTCTTTCTTAGAACAATCTCCCAAAGTACTAGAATTCTGTATTCTGTAGCTTATCCATCCGCATAATCACAAAATATAGTTTTGAGAGAGGGAGAGAGAGAGAGAGAGAGAGAGAGAGATAGAGAGAGAGAGAGAGAGAGAGAGAGAGAGAGAGAGGAACCTCTAATGGATATCTCCTGCAGATTCTGCCTTTCTAGGAGCCATACTACCACAATGGTAGATAACTAGAACTGTAAGACTAGATGTGTTCATTGGCTCTGACATTCATGAACTCGTATTTCTAACCTAATGGGTGTTCCAGACGCCAACAACCCTTACTTCCAGCTTTAAAAGAAAACACAAACTATCCCCCGAGAGATCTAGGAATCCAGCCTCTCCTCCCAGTTCTGAGGGCAGGCATCTGACTTCACGTCTTTAAATGGATTGACTTGAGGACTGCAAAGAAGAAGAAGAAGAAGAAGAAGAAGAAAGAGAGATTGAAGATTGATAGATATGATATAAGTGGATAGATGATAAATAGATGATAGGAAGAAAACAAATAAATGTAAGAACATATGTGTTTGAAAAAAGAAAACCACCCAAGCTGACTATCAAAGAAATGGAAATTAAAACGATACATGTAAGATTTTTAAAGGCCACAAAAATAGTTATACTCGGGGCTTTGAGCTTGGTAAAAGAAACTTTGAATATTAATGCTGCATATCTATCAATAATATTTCAAAAAATTTTATTGTAAAATTATGCTCAGGGTTTTTATCCAGAGGTGATGACTTTTAAAATATACAAGCTATATGCTTGATGATGCTAATCAAGTGTCATTTATGTTGTAGAAAATGTGAGAGTAACCTAAATGTCTAACAGAAAAAGATGAGTGACATCTATGTAGATAGATATATCTTTACATCTTTTCAGAACTTATATTTCTTTGCAGATATTAAAAATGTAGTTTTGAGCAACATTTAATAACAGGCAAGTTACACTAAGCAATGACCAGAAGCAAGTGCCTGGGGGTTACAGTTCACAATGAGGGGGCTACGGCTAACTTTTCTTTTCCTTGCTTGCACATTGGTATATTTTGAAACTTAACTGGGAAGAACAGAGGGAACGGAGAAGGAGGAAGAGAAAGAACCAGATACTGCAAGATGAAGCTTTCTTTCTGCCAAGCTTTCAGGCAGATAGACACCAGGACAGATAAGTCAGAGGATTTGCAGAAAGATGATTGACTTGCTCAGTGGCATTCAGAGTAAGTTTTTGCTCTGGTCCTAACTTCTCTGCTCCTCTGTGTTCTTTGTAGGATGAAGATGAAAATTGCCAGACTGGCTCACACACTGCGTTGCTGTGACGATCAGAAGGGATGCTGTATGTGAAAGTGCTCATCAAACCGCAAAGTGCTCGACGAATCCTGGAGAGTGTAATTATTGCCTTCGTTAGTGTGATCATTCTCTCTGGCTCCATTGTCCTCTGCTGGAGAGCTGCTTGTGGGGTGGTGAAGTGCACTCAGGGTTTCTACATACACAAAGAGAAGCACAGAAGGCTGTCCAGACCCATTTCAATAGATCTGGCGTCAAGATATAACTGAGTGGATACCAAAGTACCCAATGGTCACAGGAGGGAAGTACGTGTGGCCATAAGAGAACAGCATTGACAATGGGCAATCCAGGCTCGAGTGTAACGAGTCCATTGTGAGCTACGTGACATCAGGGTGCCACCTGCCTGAATCCCTTCCACTCACCTGTAAATGGAGAGCCACTCCAGTCCTAATTGTGTTGGAGTCATTAGAGAGAATGACTCGTGTGTGATACTCACACACACAAGCAGATATAGCATGGAAAATGCCATGTGATACTTATTGGTCGTGATATATAAACTGCAAACCCTACAGAACACAGATCCTCCCCAAGCTAATATACATTATTGGAAATATAAGTTATATGAAAGCTTTTCAGAAACACTTCTTAATTATCTCAGTATGCTCTTGTATATGTGAATGTTCATGTGTAGATTTTTATGATTATGATTATAGTTTGAGACAGAGTTTCTATACATAGCCCTGGCTGTTCTTGAACTCACTATGTAGACCAGGCTGGCCTTGAATTTATAGATCCACATGCTTCTGCTTCTCAAGTACTGAGAGTCTAAAAATACCTTTGACCATGACACCCTATTTTATGAACCCTCATAATCTTTGAAACAAGCATCATCCATGTTGACCTAAGGTAAAGCTGACTGGAAATGGCGGCTTGCTGTTAGCCTCACTTTTTTGCTAAGCGGGACTCTTGAGTCCTGGTTACTAACCTCCACTAAACCTCATTTTACAGAAATTGTGATATGGTGGTTAATTTTTATTGAGCTGTATAGCATCCTTTACATTTCCTGGAAAGCACATGTCACTCTTACTCATCTATGTATGCTGCTGCCAGCATGCCTCATCATCCTGTCACCTTCATTGTCCAGATTTAATTTTATTTGTTTATCCATCTCCACCTCTCCTTTTATTCTTTCATCTATCCATCCATTCATACACTCATTCCCATTTAATAAACAGGGAAATTGAGGATCAAGAAGATGACCCATGTTGCCTCAGGTCAAAGAGAGCTTAGATTTTAGGTTATAAATATTTAACCCCAGAGTCTTCTGTCTTTTCATGGGCTGATGTGTGTACCTGGCCCATAGATCATAACCTAAAATGCTGGAGCTCAAAATATAAGTAGGAGAGGAGAAATAGAACCCTGTGAAGACAATGGAGCAGGCACAGGAGGGAGGTTAGCCTGAAACTCTGCCTGGTGCCTATGCTCACCCCCATCTTGTAACAATGCATTATCAGCCTAGCTCCTTTTTTCCATGTGCCCTGTAAGTCCAGAACCTTCTTGATCCCTCTCCAGCACCAGGTTATGAATACTCCAGTCTCTGAACTGTATTATAGGTTCCCCTGCCCATAGTACCAAGAAAATTTATTCAGTCATATCCCCAGTGTATCAAGTTTGAAGAAGAGAAGGGCCAATCTGGTCTGAAATGACTTTGGTGGATTCAGTCAAACTGCGTCCTTCAAGTGTAATTTTAGGGAGAATTCCCTATCTATTGTTGAATGCCTACATCTAATTGTGTGTGTAAATTATTAAAATCAGACGCATTATGGGAAGGTATATACACACACATTAGAAAAATGAATATGTAATGTAATACATCAGTCAAAATAGAGAACTAACCAAAATGCACCCCTTAGCAACCACCCTTTTGTCTTAGATCTCTTCAATAGAGACTCCAAGCTGTAGCACTCTCACTCAGGTGGCCCACTGTTGCTCTTGACAAAGTGTACATCGCCTGCACTATCGCTTCCTCTGAATAAAGTTATGCTGCCAAGTTGATAGATTTGTGTGACCTGCTACTTTAACTCTTAGGGTATGAGACCAAGAACCAGAAAACACCTGACCAAGACCCCATCACCGGTAATACAGAGACATCTGAGAGTCCTCAGGAGTTTCTGAGGAGTTGGGTGAGAAGAGGGGAGTGTGAGGTTCACCAATCACATAGGTCATGGTTGAGCCTGGGACCGGTGCTCCTCATTCTGGTGTACTGGGATAACAGTCAGACAGGAAACGTTGGCACCAGTGAAAACTAAGCTTTGGCCAAGGATCTAAGGTTTATTAGTAACTGACCTTCACTAAACCTCATTTTTCAGAAATTGTGATGATATGATGCTTAATTTCTTTTGAGAAGTAAATTGGATCGACGAATGTCCAGGAGATTAGTGGTGCCCTCCTATGGGTGTGTCTTTGATGAAGAACTAAAATCAACCTAGTTGTCCATCAGAAGATGAATGGAAAAATAACACAACTTTGGTTCTGTGTATATGAGTACTGCTCAACTCTAAAAACAAACAAACAACAAAAACCAAATAAACAAACAAAAAACCCTGAAGGTTACAAATGTCAGACAATTTGACATACTTAGCATGTATAACTTTAAGTGAGGTCATACAATCTCAGAAAGAAAATACAGGATCTGGCCAATAATATACGTATACATGCAAACAAGCAGATGTATGGAAATAATATAGTAAGAAAAGAGAAGAGGAAAGGCTGAATATTAGGGGATGTTGAAGGACTAAATGCAGGTGATAGACTGTGTGTGTGTGTGTGTGTGTGTGTGTGTGTGTGAATAATTGTTCTTCTAGGCATAATTCTGTCATTGTTTTTGTGGCAGTGCATAAGCACATAAAACATATTCAATACTAAAAGTCTAAAAGTTAATATAAAACCTCCTAGTCTCACTTAGAATGACAATTCTAACTCCACATAAGTTCATTACCTTGTATAGACTTTGTGTCTGGTTAATTTTACTGTGTGAGGTTTTTATTTGCAAGGTTTCTTAATAATAACATTTTATATGGGTATTTGTTTATTTTGGGAAAATTCCCAGGGGATTAGTGCGGCCTACTTTGGGGTGTGTCTGTAATGAGGTTTCTAGAGGCAATTAGATACTAAGGGCTTTGACCTAGTGATCAGGAATTGTTTCCTTAGCAGCTTTATAACATGATAGCATTAGTGGGAAGTAAGGCCAATTCAAGGAGGCAGGTCACTGAAGGTGGGTCATTAGAGATCATTAGAGATGTTAACCTTTTTGTGTTTGTTTGTTTGTTTGAGACAGGGGTTCCCTGTTCAACCTTGGCTGTTCTGGATTCACTCTTCCCTTGGCAGCTTCATCCATTTCCTTTTCCTCTGCTTCTTATCTGCCAAGGAGTCCCCCTCCCCACGTTGCCTCTGCACAGTGCTCTGCCCATGCTCACAAGGGCGCAGCAACCGTGGCCTAACCCTTCTGAAACTGTGAGACAGAATAAATAAATCCTCCACACAAGTTGCTTCTGTCTGGTGCTTTTGTCAGAAGGAAAAGAAAGCTGACTATCACAGCAACAATGACATTTGTCCATAAGAAAGCTATGAGAAAGCAAAAAGCCAACATGGGTAAAGGGCTTGATGACGCTCTTGGCCAAATGACTTTCCTAGGTCCCTTTCATTCCAACCTGGCATAATCTGGATGAAAAGTTTGGGAGATAGGAGATTAATGAACTCTGATGAAGACAAAAGCATGAATGTGGTGCAATTTTACTACTGCTATTAGTACTATCAACCACCGCAGCACAGAAAGACTCTGCCCTGACCACAGCCACTTAGGCTTCCCAATGCACTAGGAACGCCTCTTCATTTGTTAGCTGATGCTCCAGCAATAGCACCTCTTAGCAGTAAGCCCTGCATGCATCTTCCTTTGCCCTTTGTTCATTAACAAAAAATAAAGCATTCCTCATTAAAGTCTGTCCTGCCCTTCAAAGGGTGCTGGGTACCAGGATTGTATTTAGCTGAGGACATGTGGAACAGGAGCTTGACTAATTACGTCACTAATTACTTGAAGCATTTTCCATTTGACAATATAATCATGCCAAGTGGGATGAAATATCTCAATTACTTAGGAAAAATAGAGTAAGACTCCACCCTGCCTTCTCTCTTTTAGTTATGCATATTATAAAGCTCTTTCTCAAATAACAGATCACTTATCAAGAAAATGATCCACACCCATGTGATATCCTGACAGGCCCTGTGATATCTCTAGTTTTCTCCTAAGGACATTTATTTAGGTGAAACAATGAGGTTTGCTCAAAGGAAACAGAATATCCAAATATCTACTTGGCCTTTGTATTATCCTTGGTTAAAGTTCAATTCTCACTGGGGTATGACTTCCTGCAGAATCTTCAGGATGGTTCTAGAAGGATCTGGGACATGAAAGCAAATACTTGTTCTTTCTTGTGGTCAGAGCTGGAGCACATTTGGGATGAAAGTCATTTCTTAGATGCCTAAGATTCAGATTTGATGTAAGGCTGATGCAGAAGTGAAGGGCCTTAAAGAAATGAAAGAGGAACAAAGGGATGAAATCTTCACACCAAGCCACTGGAAAGCTGTTAATAAAAGAAATCCCTGACATTCCCGCTCATCTTGGTAGAACCACAACTTTCCACGGGGAAAATAGCCAGCATGAGGGGTGAACTAAGTTTGTGTGCAGTTAAGGTCAACAGATAGCTACATGAGCATCATCTGGGGGCTTTATTAGAATTGCAGACTCTCAGATCTCCCAGAACAAAGAACATTCTAGAATGATGCCCTAATTCGTCACGTACACAGGAAAGTTTAGGAGTTCTTGAATACCCTATACACCTGATATACCTCCTTTGCACTTTTCTCAAAAGAATCTTAAGTCCGAAGGACTAGTGGCAGATTCATCCTCTACTTCAAAATATTCACCAGAATTATCTTAACTAGTCCAGTACCCAAAGTGCTGACAGGCATATTTCTGTAGAAGTCTCTACCAGATGAAGTCATAGGAAGATGTGACAAATATGTACAATCTCTTATAGATTGGTGATAGCTACCTGGCGTATTGACTCAACAAATTATCATTGGACAGCAGTTAGACAGGATTATATTATGAAATCAAGGCCATCTTGGGCTTCATAGTGAGACCTGACAAAGAAAGAATGAAAGAAAGATGGGGGGGGGGGGAGAGAAGTGAGTGAGGAAGCGAGAAAGGAAGAAGAAAGGGAAAGAAGGAAGGGAAGGAAGGAAGAAGAATGGAACTAAAGGGAAGAAGATGCACCATCAGTTAATGACACAGGGCACACAGATGTGCTCGGTTGTACTTTAATGAGTTTAGAACAAGCTTTGGCAGCAGGAGGCTTACAGTATAATCCAGGAGAATCAACTGACCTGGATTCTATACTCCAGTCTCACTCTCAGGCCTCAGTTTTTCACGTTTAAGATGGAAACACTGAACTTCAACCACAGAAGGCCTTTTCTGCCCCGACAGTCTTTAAGTCTCATCAATCCATGATCCTTTGTGTATTCCATCCTAACACACATGTTCATGTTCCCACAAAACCAGGTTTGCAGCAAGGCCAGCTTCACTTAGAGCACAGCCCTCCTCCATACAGTCTGGTGGTGCTGGTGGTAAGGGTGAGGAGATGGATAGGCAGGGAGGAGGGATGTGGAGAGGAGAGCTTGCCAAGCACACTGGCCTGAAGCAGGGTCCCAGCCCTCCCTTCCACTGGGCATCTGTTTCCAATGAAGCTAAGGAAATTCCCCACCCTACCCTTGCATTCTCTCCTGGCTCTCCTGACTGTGTCTGCCCTCTATGGGCTCTGAGTCAAGCCAAAACCCCCTGAGTGTTTTTCAGAGAACAGGAAGCAGAGCAAGGCCTGGAGACATGACTCCCCTGGTGGTGGCTAGCTGCCAATTCTCCTTCTCCCAGGCTGTCTAAAAAAAAAAAAAAAAAAAAAAAAACACATGATAGGAAAGGCCAGTGCGGGAGCACTTGAAGCTGGTCACCAAGCCTTTAAACATGGCTGTGTGGAGAGGAAAAATCAAGACAAAACAAGATTTTAGTGGCATAGTGTCTCTAGAGACATCTGCTCACATGTATCCAGAACTTGTGTGACCGCTAACAACAGAGATGTTAAATAGGCCAAGGAAGTCATATGCAAAAGATGACATTTCTCAAGTTCGGACAATGTTGTCCCTTGGGAGGCATTTGGCAATGTCTAGAAATACTTTTGGTTGTCTCAAATAGAGAGAAAGGTACTCCTGTCACCTGGTGGGTAGACTGTAGGAATACTGATTAAAAAAAAAAAAAAAAACCACCAAATCCTTCAGTGTGTGTAAAACCCTCCTCAACAAATAAGGATCCAGCCCACAGTCAGCAAGCTAAGAAACAACACCAGCACCCCACTCACCATCCACCCCTTACCCCACTCACCAACCCCACCATCCTACTCCCACAGAAAACTGAACTTTGTCCTTACCACACCCATGGCCCTGTTTTATAGTATAGGAAACCTGGGCCCACAGAGGACTAAGTGTTCCAGGCAGCACAGAGAGCTGGGAGAAGGACTAAAGGGGGGGGGATTATTCACCCAGATGCTCAAAGGAGGTCAAGGGAAAACAAAGCTGACCCTAAGGAGGGATGTCCTCCGGCATGCAGCAAGAAGATGGAATGAAAGACTGGACTATGGCAATGATGAGCTTTGGGATCCAGTCAGCACATCCATAGCAAAGCAGGTGTCAGAGACCCTCTGTGCTCTGGGAGATTAGCAGCATCTCCAGCTTTAAAGATAACATAAAAGGGAAAGTGGAAAAACATGGAAGGGGTGGGAAAGTTGAAGGGGCTTCCTCCCACCTAGCCTTACTGTTTGGAAAAAATTCAGATGGAATTTAATGTTTTGTTGTTCTTGAAATGGTTCCCAGAATAGCTACCCAAAGCTCCTCCTCCAGCAAGCACCTCTGGGGACAATTTTCATATGGACCCAAATACAACCCTTAAAGGACCCAAAAAGAAAGCTCATTGCCATGTGGTGCGTCTAGTTTAGCGCTTGCATCACGAACCACACAGTAGAGATCTAGTGATATTTCTGATTCTGATTCAGAAAAGTTGACTGAAGTCTTAAGGGTGGATTAGGGCAGCTTTGGGTCCTGTTCTATGCATCCATCTATCCTAATGATCTAAAGTGGTAGCAGGAGTAGGTTCTGACTTTATGAAGAAGATGGAAGTATTTCCAGGAGCCTCTTCTTTGGGATCCCTGCTGGGACAGCTCTGATGCTGCTGCTACCTCATATATTCCTTTTGTCATAGCCACACTATGACTTACAGACAAAAATGTTCTAAGTGGCCAAAGGCCATTCAAGTTAGATTTCATTTGGGAGTGACCTTCTTGAAATATGAAGCTTCAAAAACATTTCCTACAGCTTTACTGACCACAAAACCAGCACTCTCCATCACTAGCACTACCACACAACATACAAAAGCCAAAGCTTAAAAATAATTCACCTCAGCTAGGCATGGTGGCACAAATCTGTAATCACAGCACTCGGGGAGGCAGAGGCAGGCGAATCTCTGTGAACCCAAGGCCAGCCTGTTCTAAAAAGAGAGTCCAGGACAGCCAAGGCTATACAGAGAAACCCTGTCTAAAAAAAAAAAAATACACATCCTTTATAGAATACATATAGACAAAAGAATGTAAAATTCACCTGAAACAGTCTCACCAAAAAAACAAACAAAACAAAAATCAGTGTAAACTTGAGGCCATTATGCTTCTCAATCTCTGAATACACCCATATCTACATGTACCACTGAATAGCATACACAAATATGTATACTTTAAATTTCCTCTGTTTCCTACAAAATTTTGTCATCTACTATTTTAACAAATTATGAATTATAATCTTATCCTATAATTTAATTATTTATATATCATTACTACATGACATCATAGTCATTTACCATAATTTATATTTTATAATTAGATGACATTTTCTCTTTATAATATCATGAATAACTGTAGAAAACATTCTTAATACATACATTTCGGTCCTTCATAGCTCCATAGCTTAAAGAAGTGAATTCTTCAAGAGAAACAGCCCTTCAAATTGAAAGTACCTTTTGAAAATATTGGAAGACCCTGTTTCAAACTTGCAGAAATATAATACCTATATTGAAAAAAATAAGTGAAATAACTTTTTTTACTAAACTTTTGAGAAGTTAAGATTTAATCTTTTTTTTTTTTTTTATCCTCACTCCTACACAGTTCTATATTTGCAATTCAAAAAGTGACCACTAGTAGTCACTCTTTGGCTAAATAGGATGAAGGCAAGACTAGACTCACAGATGTTTGTGGGTGGAATTGAAGTCCAGCAATAGAATAATCATTATGTCATTACAATACACACTTGTTCCCTTCTGTTTCTAACAGACTGGAATTCCTCACAAGAAGAGTTCATTTAAGTCCCATTTCAGAAAAACCTAAAGATAAGCAAAATGTCTGCCACAGACTATGCTTCCATTTTATGGGTGACCAATTTGCCATCAAAATGTAAACAAATGCCCAAATTAAAGATACATAGCAAGGGTAAGTCTAAGGTCTCAGTAGGATTTTGTTGAGCAAAATAAGAGTTACCACGCTAGTGGGTACTGTAATGTCATCTTAATAATAAGCCATTATCTCAGTGAGGGAAAAACATAGTTAAATAAAAATATGTTTTAGGTGGAAAATACTTCAAAATACAATGAAAATATATAAAGGAAGGTGGCTAGTGGTAGCTTAAGGTAACCAGCCAAAGTGATGACATTTCTTTGCTAGTTTCCAGTGCACATTTCTGGCAACAGATTAGGCTGCAAATGGAAATAAAAGTGCACCACTCCAGATCCTTGAAAACAGACAGTGAGAGGCAAGTTGGTTCATTTAAAAAACAGAGGGTCTGATTTCAAGCCACTTGATGGTGAACAGACCAGCCTTCCCCACATGTCTGCCTATTCTGACTACACAGAGTGCCAAGGACAGTCAATGTGTGATATTTGATTCGCTGGGTGCAAAGCTCAGATGGGGCCTGCAAAATCCATCTGTACTCACATAGGGTTTCAAAGAGAGGCAAGGCTTTACAACCAAGCAGACTTTACAACGATAGCCAGAGGGCTAGAGATCAAGTCGATGGAGAACTGAGTAGTTGGCAGATTTCGGCTGGGACCTGAATTAAAATCATATTTCTCCATCTATGAGCTTCTGTGTTCATTTCTTTTATTATTCTCCATTCTGACCTGGGCTTCCATGTGACACACTCTATGTGTGTCTCTTTTCATAGGACATGAAAGGCATTCATACATCAAGGTGTGCTTGTCTGATTGTGCTGGGAAGTTCTGGTCAACTTGATGGAAATTGGAGTCACCAGGGAAGAGGAAAGCTCAATTGAAGAATTGCTTCTATCATATTGGACTGTATGTGGGTCTGTGAGGGAGTTTTCTTGATTAATGATTGATGTGGATGGGACCGCCCACTGAGCGTGGTGCCATACCTGGGCAGGTGGTCCTGGGTTCTTTAGGAAAGCAGGGTGAGCAAGCCATGAAAAACAAAGCAGTGAGCAACGTTCCTTCATGGTCCCTGCATTAGTTCCCGCTTCCAAGTCCCTGCATGAGCCTTCCATTAGGTGCCTATAAGCAAAAACAAACCCCTTCCCCCTAAGTTGATTGGGCCAAGTTTTTATCACAAGAGCAAAGACCTGAACCATGATACCCACTAAGCATCATTTTATACAGGCTGAGTGTTATGCTGCTATACGGCAGCTTTTAAAATCAGTGATATTTGAAATGTGGAGTACAATATTCTGACTTTGTCACATTATTATGTCAAATAATACATCATAGGGCAAGAATACAAGGAATTGAAACTCTAGGTAGGGTTTTGAAGAGTGGTATCTTCAGGGTTTTTGTTTGTTTGTTTGTTTGTTTGTTTTTATTCTTTGACCCTATGGCAATGGCCTTACTTGGGCTTTTACATCTTTTCCAAGCCTGACTGCAAGTGCTCATGAGTGACTGGGTATGCTGGCATATGTTTGTAATCTCAGTACTAGGAAGATGGAGGCAGAAGGATTAAGGCTTGAAGACAAGCCTGGGATAGATAGGACCACATGATACCCTACCTCAAAGGAAGAAAACAAAAAGAAAAAAAGGAATGATAAAGTGAAAGACGAAAGGCCTGGGCCTGTTTCAGTGAGCAACTGAGAAATGATGCGGGCATGACTGAATAAACCTGATGTATTTAAAGGTGATGCAAAATTCAGCTTTATCAGTATTGGAAGAGCTCAGAATCCATCCTAATGAGATGCAGACCTGGGAAACATCAGAAAGCTGCCACCTTCCTTGAATTTCAGGGACAGGGGGAGTTGATGGCATTGCTGGAGTCTGGAATCTAGAACCGGTCTGGTTGGAACAAAAACCAATGTAGTCACGTGTTTGCAAGGGGAGAATATGGGTAAGAAAGAATATAGGAAGGAGAGAGATTGGGAGGCAGAGAGAGGGACCGTGAGAATCCACTTTACCCTGAAGCTGGAGAACCAAGATCAGAGGAACTTCAACAAATTCAACCCGATTCCTAATCGGTTTCATGGTCCCACTTTGTCCTTTGTGTTATCCAAAATATGAATCAGAGATTGTCATTTTCCACTTTATAGCCTTCTGTGGTGCTCAGTGCAGTGTGGCCAAAGACTCTCTCTTCCAGCACAGCATAAAAAGCTCATCTCCACCTCCAAGAGTTTAAAATGAGAAAAGAAGCCAGTAAGCAATGTTCATCCATGGTCCATCATTGGAAGTTCCTGCCTCCAAGTTCCTTTCTTGAGTTCCTGCAGAAGCTTTCCATTAGATGCCTGTGAGCAGAACCAAATCCTTTCCCCCTGAGTTGCTTGCGCCAAAGTTTTATCACAACAGCAAAGAGGCAAGTGATGATACCTGCTTGGCACCGCTTTCTGCAGGGCCGAGTAAGAGCTTTTAAAACTAGTGATATTTGAAATGTGGTGAACAAGCTGCTAATAAGATTTCCCCTCAGAAAGGGCCTATCTGCTGGCCCCATGGGGGAGGTGATGTTTTATCTAGCTGTCTGGGTACCACACAAAGCAACAGGGTACTTCTTCCAAGAGTACACAACTTCCCCAAGAATAGGTGACTTGAAGCCCCTGCAGAAACAAAGACTGATCTCATCCCATTGTGAAGAGTATAACAGAGAGAAGGAGCTGGAAAACAGGTACTCTGGTGCCTGATGCTGCTCCCCCTGACCCCAGCCCTATGGCACAGGCCACTCCAGGCTCTAAACCAGCTGTGCCTACACTATATCGCCAGCACCAACACCTGTACCTTATCCTTTTCGGAGGCAGAAAAAGTCAATAAACTCATTTTCTCACAAAAAGAGTCTGTCCTCTGTGAGGCCCTGGGGAGTTGGGCAGCGAAGTTTAATTTTCTGTCAAAGGATCATGAGTAGGCAAAGAGTCTACAAGGAGAGGGAGCATGAGGGGAAAACGAAGGCACTAACATCTGTTTATGGAGAATTTATGCCACCTTAGGAATTTCAAGGGTGTGATTCCAGCCAAGGCTTGTGGCATGTTCCCAAAAAAGACAAAGTACGGGCATCAGGAGAAAGTAGAAGGGACCAGAGATATCCACCCATCTCTAAGGCTTGATTTGTTCAATAAATAATCATACAGGAGTTGGAGACAGAGCTCAGTGGCACCCTTGCCACTGCAGGAATAAAGGTCTGAGTTTGATTTCCAGAACAACAACAACAAAGCCAAGCATGATCCTGAGCAAGCGAAAACCCAGATCCCTGGAGCTAATTAGCTAATCAGTCTAGCCACTCAGCAAGCTCCAGGCCAATGGAGAGTCTGTCTCAAGAACACAGGGTAGTAGTCTCTTGGGATGGAGCTCAGTGAGCAAGAGTGTTTGCAGCGTGCTTAAGTACCTGAGTTTGAATCTCTAGTACACAAGCACTGCCCTGAGTTTAACTGTTAGCATGTGTAAGTCCAGCACTGGGGGACAGAGAGCCAGGTCAATCCCAGGAGCCAGCCAGGCTCACTGAAATAGTGAGCTTTTGGTTCAGTTCAGTGACAAACAATGCCTCAGGGGAATAAAGCAGACAATGACAGAGAAAGACATGTAATGTCTTCCTCTTGACCCTGCCTAAATATAGTTGACACTCAAATGAAACACACACACACACACACACACACACACACACACACACACACACACACACACACACGAGAAAGGAAAGGAAAAGGGAAGGGAGCTGGAGCAATGGCTCAGTGGTTAAGAACACTGGCCACTCTTCCAAAAGTCATGGGTTGGATTCTCAGAACACACAGAGCAGCTCACACTGGCCAGGACTCCAGTTCCAGGAGATCAGATGCCGCCTTCTGGACTCTTCAGACATCAGACACAGCCGACCACTTGGTGCAGACACATGCGCAGCTAAAACACTCAGACACATAAAAATAAAAATAAAAATAAAATTGTAAAAGAAAAGAAGATAGACAGTACCCTAAGAACAACATCCAAGGTTATCCTCTGGCCGCCAGTGATCACATTCGCATGCGTACCCACACACATGTACGCACAGGAACATGCACCTGCATTTAGGCAAACACACAATCAAATTATAATAGTTATCACTGCCTAGTAATTATCATCAAGTAAACCCAGGTGCTAGGCATAGAGGTAGGACTGGAGGCACAACACAAACACACTGCCCTTTTTTTCCAGGCTGTCTGGATCTTTTATGTTGGAAGTGGGAACACAGGTAAGCCCCCAAAGCCACTTCATAGAGCACTGACCTCCACGACCGGCTCTGCCTAGTCACATGCAGGAACAAGGTACTTACTTTGTACCTCACCTAGGGCTGGCCAAGTATCTTTAAAATACAGCAAATATGTCTCTTCCATGTTTATGATGTGTTCAAAATCTGGGCGCATCTCAAAATGGATGTAGAAGCTTAATGTCATGTTTTTATTTTGTTTTTTGTTTGTTTCCTCTAAAACACCAAAGAAAGAGATAGCAAAACAGCAAAATCGATGGTGTTAATCAATCAACGGTGTGGATCGACGATACAGTCTTAAATTTGAGTGAGTATGGAAATTGTTTATAATCAAGATATCAATACCTCGCACTTGAGAGGCACTCTGCAGACTCTTTGGGGGAGAAAGGAGGGGATATGGTTTGCATACCCTCTCTCGCAGGATGCATTAGTGTTTGGCTGCTTTGTAACTCTTGCCTTTGCCACAAGTTCACCATCATCCCATGTGAGTCAACCCATGTCCCTGTGAAAAGCAAGCAGGAAGAGAAAATCTGCTTCTTTTTATGTAATATAAAAATGCAACACTCCCTTCACGATGTTGAAGGTGGGGACCACGAGGCTTAATCCAAACTGGAGACTCTATCTTATGGCTCGATTAGGGTAGAAACATAGACGTATATACATGAGAAAAAGGATCAATTAGGACCCTCGAAGACAATGTGTGTTTTCTCCTGTGTTAAACCAAGACATGCCCCCAAAACATTTCAATCACTTTCCTGCTGAACCCAAACTTCAACATACATGAATTCACCAAGCCTCTGGGGCAGGGGGGGGGGAGGGGGGGGCTGGGGATTGAAAATAACACATAGGCTTTTAAATAAGGTGCCCGATGTGCCACAGCCATCCTGTGAAGTGGTTCAACCTTAAGCACATCAGAAGGAAATTTGCATGATGGATCTAGTGAACGTTTTTAAAAGACCACGTGAGTGTGTGGCCACTTCAGAAACACAGGGGTTCCTCTGAAAGTGGTGGCACCCGGGCTACTGAGATAGTCGGCTCTGGGACTGACCTCTCTCCTCTTAAATGAGACAGGAGAGAATGGGATTATTTATTTTTAAGTCACTCCATCTTCTAGGTTCTCTGGGGGATGTTTGTTTTGATGAGATTTCAGGCCTGATTTCCAAGAATAAGGAGGTGCCAAATGTTTGTAAAGCTCCTAAGCTAGCACGCTCTCTGGCCCTGAGGAGATTTATCTTTTATTTATACAGAACATTTTTTAAAGCCTGTTACTGAGACAAGGAGGAGACTGAGTGATTTCACGTAAAAGGCAGCACCACGTGTGGAGAGCCCACCCTTAGAGCAAAACTGTGAATGAAGTTACAGAACAGTAAATGGAGAAACAGGTTTCAGTCATTGACTTAAACGCAATCCTAAGTCAGCACTGGTAGGCGTCCGCAGGTTAATGTGCACACAGACACTGTTATCAGGGAATCCAGAGGAAGCTAACTTGAAGCAAGCAGGAACTCGAGTTTTGAGCGGCATTTGGTGCAGCGAAGCAACCAGGGTATCTGAGGAAGGACTGTGAACTTGCTGTTGCCCGAGGGCTTTCCGGAAGCTGTAGCCTGAGTTTAATATAGTAAAAACACATCATCTGGAGTCAGTATCATCTATGCTACACCAGAAACTGGTAGGAGATTTCGTGGCATGGAATAAAAACAGCCTTCTGTTCTGTTCTAATCAGGGACTCCGCAGTTGTGTTCAAGATTAGGTCTAGGGCGCACACCTCTAAGGATGGATTTGAGGCTGGGGATCTGTTTACAAGGCAGCCTGTTCACGTGTCTACCAAGTTACTATGGCATACCCAGAGAGGCCTGCGCTCTTCTCTCTGTAGACCTCTTCACAAAGGGCTGTTCATCGAACGGCACCTAGCCTCCCCACAGGGACTGAACCGAGGGGAAAAGGCACCACTGTCTTTGGAGACTTAGGCTCTTCCAGCATATCCTCTGGAGTGTGTGAGGGAGCTGCCTGACCAGGAAGAGAAGACCAAGTCGTTGGGAGCCATCTTGGACTCTGGCTACCATCACTCATGTTAGTAAACAGACCAAGAGCAAATCCCCATTGTTATACTTGTCCTTCGGTTGGGAGTCAGAGTGACTGGATGGCTCAGTCCAGGGGTTAGTCAACATCACATTTGAAACTTGCATAAGCCTTTTTTTCCCCATCCCTAGCTCATTTACTGGATTTCTCACTTCTCTGGGAAGTGAGTCATATTGTAAACTATAAAATCCACAAGCGATGTGGAGATGGAAGCCATATGTATTGTAGCAGTGCCACCTACATCCAACTATGCCCAACCACCTTCCCACAGACAAACATGTGAGAAAGTTAGAGCCATTATATTTGAGGATATTTTTTTCTGGAAATCCTTTCCCTGTACCCTAATACATTAGTTGATACAGAAAGTTAAATATTTGAATCTAAATTTTCACATCTGTAGAGCTAGAAATAGCAGCTTCACAGGAGTCCAGTGGCAAATGAAATAATGCATGAAAATGTTTTTCCACTGTCTGGCCCCAGAGTTCACACACTTGTCATTGTCACCAGTGTCTTGCTTTGAATTTACGAGGAGGGTTGCCACACTGGATGAAACAGAAACAGTCAGGAGATTTGGCAAGTGCTTATACCCATCCACCAATGGTGTCACTGGGGGAAGGATTTTAAACAACTTCCTTTGGAGACCTCTTTCACAGGAACCTTGGGGATTTTAATAAAACAGTAATGGTTATGAGAAAGACTATACGCTGCACTGCTTGAAAGCCAGGTTCTATCATGAACATCTTGGCCTTGCTAGTTCTCAGTTTCCAACTTTGGAAAATTAAAAAAGAAAAAGAAAGAAGAAAGAATGAAGAGAAAAATAAAAAGAGGGAGGGAAGGGGAATGAAAGTAGGAGGCAGACCAGTGTGTTTCTTGCTTTCCAAGAGCTGCACAAAACCCACCATAGTAATCCTGCTGTTTATCCACATTGCATGGTTTGCTCTGCATAACATTTAGCAGCGGAAGGTATTTTATTGCTTCAAACATGTTTGCAACCTCTGAGATGAACAAATGATCTACAAGTCACCGTCTGGCTCCATGAATCTTCCCTACCCCAGCTGCAGACACTCTGTGCCCACAAATAACTCCTGCTGCAGAGTCCTCTCACTCCTCACATTTTTTAGGGGCCCGCATTTTGTCCTATATGAATTAGCAAAGGCAGCTGTTATTTGACAGGAGTCAAGGAGGGCTTTCTCAGCCCAGTGAGTCTTCATATCTGCTCTGATGCCTGCACCCAGTAAAGGAAGCAGGCGGTGAAACATCCAGCAGTCCATGTGTGGCCAGCCATGGGCAAAGAATCCTCCTTCTAAATACAATGAATGTTTACAGGGAGGACCAAAGTGAAGAAATGAGTTAACCCTGGTATGGCATCACTACTCAATGCCCTGGCCCTGAGATGGCTGAAGTAATCAAAACTGCTGCTTTGTCTTCTCCTTTCTTAAAATGATTGTTTTTTATTTAACTTTCCTACTGAAGTTTCTCTGGTGAAGCCATCAAACTTTTTCTCAGAATTACCCACAGACTGAATTTCTATGCATTAGTGAGTAAAAATGAGCTGACAAGATGAGCCACATCCAAATGGAAAATAAACAAATGGCCCAACCACACGATAGAAATGCACTGGGTGGGTGGATGTACCAAATGCCACACTGTGCTGGCTGAATTCTAGGCTTCCTTCTCAATGGTTAGCGTCCCCTACCTATGGCCTCCAGAAACCTCTAATTCCCCACGGAAAACTCTTTTTGGAGAACTAACTTCTACCCACATTTCTGTGTCTCTGGATTACTTCTCCTACAGAATCTGGCTAAAACATGAACGCCTGGGACAGAATTGAACACAGAGGGATTCCCTGAAGGCAGGTGACAAAAAGGAAAAATAGAGTTGGCTGCTTACTTTGATTCAGTGATAAACTCTGAGAGCTGGCCCCCGGGGCCTGTTGATGGATGGAAGGTCACATTGTATGTGTGCTATGCAGAACCCACCCCTAAGCCTGGGCAGAGACGCTCTCCAGTTCTGCTCATTTCTCACCCTTTAAGGAAAGTCATATTTTTAAAACCATGTGCATTTTCTACTAAAGAAAGGAAAGAAAAAGAAAGGACAGAGAGAGAGAAAAGAAAGGAGGCTGGGCGGGAAGGAGGGAGGGGCAAGAGATAGAGAGAAGGGGAGGGAGGAGAGAAGGGGAGGGAGGAAAGAAAGGAAAGAGAAAGAAGGAAGGAGGTGGAGAAAGAAAGAATGGAGGAAGAAAGGTAGGGAGGTAGAGAAGGAGGAAAGAAAGAAAGAAAGGAAAACAGATCCAGGGTTTAATTTTAGTCTTTTGCCTCTGCCCAGCTTCACTCCAGTTGGTTCTCATTTGTGGCAATGTGTACTTTGGAAGCCAAGCCCTCTGCCTTCCCGTTAACTCCCACCACCTGGGCTATGTTATTTTGATGGGGGCAGGGCTGCCGATGCTCCCACTCTGTACTGTGAAAAGATTGTAAAAGAGATTTTGGGGGGGCTGGGGGGGTCTTGCTTAGGATAGTGCTTGGGTTGGGATCCACAGATCCATCCAAGAATTGCAAACCCCAGACTCACTTGGGTGGAGTGATAGCTCTCCGAAACCATCTCCTCTATTTGCATCACTTGGGGGGGGGTGGGGGGGCAGTCTAATCAAGACGGCCTGTGTGAGTTCAAAACAGCTGGAAAGCATTACGGGTCAAAAGTTGAAATCAAGTTAAGAACAATTGGAATGTGCAAGCCTGCGGTTGCTAATCTCTGCTTCTTCCATCACTATGTTCACAGTTCTCCTGGTGGAACGCGGTGTCCTGGTCAGGGCTGGTGTTGACTCGTAGGCCAGTGAAGGTGTAGTCATGAAGCCAGAGTTGAAGAAGTCAACAGAGGGACATCTTATATCTACTAGTGAAACAAAGAAAGAACATACTCCAGGCTTCTGCTAAACCATCAACACTGGATCTTCACTGGGACGCCTCTTGAATATACTGTCGGTGCCCTGTGTCAAAGAGATCCTGCAGGGCTGGCCCTTTCATGTACTCCAGATTTTAAATAGGGTAGATCTTGGGGTGGAACAACTCAAAGCCCTGGATCAGCCTGGGTGAGCTGAGTTGCTCAGCCCACCAGCTCTCCTGCACCCTCCAGCACTGCATGGTTAGTTTACCCAAAGTCAAAGCTGGCCAGGGACAAGGTCAGCTCTCTGGTTCTCATGTCCTTGAGGATATATATATATATATATAGTCAGCTGGTGGCTGGGAATGCCTGATCATCAGAACAAATCCCAGTACAAAGTTTTGATTTGTTGGCCAGTTCACTATGAATTCATGGAGTTCAATGTTTGCCTGCAACAATCATAATTCTTTAAAAACAACCTAGGCCTTCCTTAAGCCACAGCCCTAACGTTCTCTGTTTGGAACATTGTGTTTCGGCATCTGTCTCTCCTCTATTACACTTCTTTCAGTTATTGATTAGGGGTAACACTGATGTTACCAAATGACTCCGAGGCTTTTGACGGCTGGTGTTTGTATCATCTAGACTGTACCCTGTCAATGAAGCATAGCTCCTCCTCCATATGCGAGTGATGAAGAGATATTTTAAAAGGGCCTGAACTCTGAAACTGCACCACTCACTGACTATCCGGTTCATTCCCAGCCCCCATCACCAGAGAGAGAGGGAACATACCAGCTCAGGACAAACTCTTTTGCCCCTGCTTATGTTGGGCCTATTATCCCCCACCCTCCTTCCTCTCAAAGCCCGCTCTCAGCCTTGCGTGCACACCCACAGTCACGCACACTCCCAAAGAAAATGACAGGAAGGAAATGGATGAATATTCCCACTGTGCCTATTTCTGGGAAGCAAGATCATTGGCGTATCTGCTTCCTCCTTGTGAATCTCTTTTGTATTTTCCAAATCTTTCACAGCAAATGCTTTATCCTCACAAAAATGTAGCAAAAAATAACAGTCGATACATACGAAGTGCAAATTTCTTCTGCGTGAAAACTAACACATTATTTCCTTTGCCGTTCTCATTAGGCTGAGCTGAAAGTCTCTTGTGTCCTGAATGAACGAATGAGCAGCCTTCATTGTGCATGTGTGTGCAGCCAGCCTCAGTTTATCCTCCGACTTCATCAGTAAACATGGTCTTAAGATTCTGTCGCTGGTTTCCCACTCTATTCTCTGCATTTTTGTTTCTTTCTTTCTTTGTGCTGAATTCCCCTTTTCAAAGTTTAAAAAAAAAAAAATCTTTTCTGGCATGAATAACCATTCTGTCAGTTATTTTCTTTACGGCCCAAATGCTAGCGTTTTTTAAAAGGAGTTTCTCCTTCTGCATCTATGTTTATAAACTAATGGCAGCCTCTTAAACATTCATTTAGCAACGGGAAATTTCCAAGGCAGTGTGTTATGTTCTGGTTAGAATTCAGTTTAGGGGAGCGCACATGGGCGATGAAGTCCCCAGAAACATGAATTATCAAGTGCAGATTTGTAACCACAAACATGTCTCCTGTTAAGGGGCAGCCAGGGGGTATCTAGGTGTCGCAACCCCTTGCTGCTCTGCAAGCTACAGTGAGAAAGCACCCGTTCTTCTCAGAAGTTCCTCTCTGCCTCCGACTTCCTTTCCCCCTGCCTGACTCGCCAGATTCAAGAGGCCGACGACTCAGATTCTTTCACAACGTTTCTAAATAGGTTACTAGTTCATGTGTCTGCTTTTTTCCCCTGCACTCTTGTCGATTTGCCAGCTCACTGTAACCCAAATCAGTCCGGCTTGTGTGAGATGAATTCAATGGAAACTGCCTCCAAGTCCTCCATGGCGCCCCTGCAGTATACAGGCTCCCGCCCCGCCCTGCCCCGCCCCCAGAGCTCCTGTTTTGGATTCCTGCTGCATTAGCAGTTTGAAGTGAGCCTCTCTAACAGGCCAGGGCCCCCTTATCTCTGGAGATTCTCAGCTCCCTAAGCCACCCCAACAGTCTTCTTGGTCACTTCTCATCACTTAGATCTATAAATATTCATTGCCAGCCTCATATTTTAAAACCCCTCTGAGCATATTAAGTATTTAGCCACATAAATCAATCCTGAACTAATCTTAGCGATTTCGTCATACTTTCACAAATTCCAGAACTTTCCATTTTAGCTACCACTGTTCACCGTGTTTTGCCGGAGGTTATTTAATGACTTTTCAGTCAGCTGGCTCTACCTTTAGATAAAGAAGCAGAATGGAAAAGGAGCAGAACCGAGGAAGAAGGGGAGGGGGGAGGTAACTGAAGAAAAGGAAAGGCTGTGGCAAAGAGGTGGGAACACAGGGAAGAAAGCTGAACTCTGCTGGAGTCTGGAGATCAGAGACTACTTTGATTCCCTTGTTCACCCCAGGGGGCCTGAGCAAGTCACTTTGACCTCTCTGGGGTTGGTCTGGTCCAGGGGGTTTACCCACCATCCTTTTTAGGAGCTTTTCTACAGCGTGACCCCAAGTTTCTGGCTTCTTTACCAGAACTGGCTTCTAAAGGCATCACCACAACAGGAGGAACTTATTAAAGTGTTTCAGGATTAGGAAGGTTGAGAACCACTGCTCTACAGCTACTGCAGCGTATCCCTGTGCAACTCTTAAGCAGCACTAGGTCTTGGATTATACCTCCCAGGTATGTGGAGTCCTTGCCTGTGAAATCCTGACATGATTGGTTGCTTTGTACTAGACTACCTTACAGGGCACCAGCGCATGAAGCACTGGGTAACAGAGTGGCCAGAAGAGAAGAATCACTCAGACCAGGGTACAAATATTGACTTTTCCAATTTTGCAACAATAAACTAGGCTCCTCACCTCTGCGAGATGCATCTCCCTCATCCATAAAGGAATGATGCTCCTATGTGTTTCTCGGGTTTGTTATTCAGAATAAAAGAGATCGTGCTGCAGTGCCAACTGCTCAGAGCCCGACTCATAGTTAGTGTTCAATAAATGTGAGCCTTTATTATTACCGTATTTCCTGCATTCAGAGACACCATCGATCGGAAGTCAAAGCGTCAATTTAATACCTTCTCAGGGGGGAAAAACAATATATTAAACACACATTCCCATTTTAACACATCACAATTTCAACAATATTAAAAGGCGAAAAGAAATGTGTCTTTAAAAAAATCAATGATATATGGTCTTATTGTCACATTCTGGACGCTTTTAAGTCATTGGCTGGTTTACTTGCCTTCCCCTGCTTATCTTGGTGTCCCCAGGAGACACATAAGTACTGGAAAAATAAGGAAATCAGCATGTGTTCACCATTGTGCCCTGATTGACTAGCATGGGTGCCAAACGAGTTATTGGATACAATGTTTGAATGTCGTCTTAATACAAGGGGCTGTTGACAAAATCACCATCAGTACATATCATGACATATATAAGGCCTTTTCTTATGTCTTTATAAATTTTTCTGACTTAGTTCCACACCTGCCTTGGCTAGAGGAATTTTTTTCACATATTTGAGTACATATATATTAAGGATTGGAATTTTCCTTGACATATGCACGAGAGCTACGGGGATTAATTGTATAAGAAATGCAAAGCATACACACCATAATGCTTGACAAAGAAATAATGATAATTTACACTAAAAATAGAACAAAAAGCAAGGGCCGTGCGTTGAACATGGCCAGCTTAAAAAATACGTTGTCAGTTTAAACACCCCTTTCCACTACAGATATGCATTGGCCAGCCATAAATACCTGCTCATGGAATCAACTTAAATTCCCCCTTTCTGTTTGTATACCAAAAACATCAACGTGGAAATCATCTCCAAGTTCAAATTAATTTTAGGTGCCCACTTGGCAACACAAACATTTGTTCAGTCCTGCAGTAAGCATCAGTTATCACACACTGAATGTCAGGTGTATGCAGATGCTGAAAGTAAAAAGCCACGTGGAACAGCCTGAGGGGTAGGGCTGGCACATGAGTGAAAAGTCCCTTATGGACACACATCGCTCCACATCAATTTGTAAGCAGCGTCGATTCAGAGAAGAGAGAGAGAGAGAGAGAGAGCATCAGTCCTGTTAGATGGACAGAGAGGGGGAAACTCCGTGTTTGCATCACTTCAGCCATTATAGAAAAGGAACCAAACTCTTGACCAGGGACCTGCCAGAAGCCAAATGATGTTTCAGAAGTGTGTGTGTGTGTGTGTGTGTGTGTGTGTGTGTGTGTGTGTGTGTGTGTTTAAATCAAATGGCTTCTAGTGGTAAGAGAAATAAATTTTTGCACGTCCAGCTGTCTGAAGGATGAGTATAATTACATGCATAAAGGTTGTCTTTTAATTTTAACTTATTACTGAGTTTCACTTTTCAAATAACTGGCACAAATAATAAATGCGGTCCATTTACTCTAATTGGAAGGAGTGCTCTTGACAAGAGACACTTTTGACGTGTGTTCTTTGTTGATGAGGATGGGGACAGTTTGCCAGAGGGCCATAGGGGCAGCCTGATTACCAGAACCAAACACTAGAGGCACAGAGCAATGCATGAGTGGTGGTGGCAGTTCTAAGACCTAAAATGGAGCTCAGTGAGATAGGAAGCACGAGAGCCAAACTATTGGACTGGGCTGCAGGGAGACCAGAGTGGGCCGTGTCAGGACTTGTTGGTCTAGGCTGGTAATCAACCATGAGCAGAAATTCAGTGATGGCCGAAATGTTGAAAGGTCAAGCTAGGCTGAAAGAGCTGAAACAGGACGTACCAATGTGGTACAAAGAACAGGTCAAGGCTAAGACATGGCCTATTATCAGGGGCTTGCTCAGTGATGCTGAGTGTGAGTGGGTCTCAGAGTGGTGCTGTGTTTCTCTAGAGGTTAGATCTTGAGTGTCCTTGAAAGGCTCATTGATAAGAGTCTTGATCTCTGGCATGTTGGAAATTGGTGGGACTTTTAAGTGACTGGGCTTGATGGGAAGAAGTCAGAGCACTGGAGATGTTCTCTTAAAGGGAACCTCAACCCATCTTCCCACTCTCGTTCACTTATAGCTACAAAGTGATTGCCCTACCACATACTTCAGTCGTGATGTTCTGCCACACCACAACTCCAAAAGCTAACAGACAATGGGTGAAACACCCAACACTGTGAGCCAGAGCTTTATCTCTTTTTCAGTTGATTAGCTTAGATACTTGTTGCAGTTGGATCACCTCAAGTACTTATTATAGTACCAGAAAGCTGACTCGCAGTTTGTTATCACTAGAGACCAGCAAGCTTTGAGCAGGGAAGTTCTAAAAACTAAACTATATTTCGATAAGTGACTTCTACTAGTACTGAGATTCAGCTGGAATATTGAGAAACTGGGGAACAATTATTGCAACTGTTCAACCAATGAGTGAAAAGGCGAAATTAAGCAGGTGGAAAGGACCTTGGAGATCGATTAGTTGAGAAGCTAGAGGGTAACGAAAAAAACATCCTGTCTTTCTACATCGTGAGAAATAAGGTTGCTGTGTTGTGCTGCAGAATGTTCTCGAACACTTACAGCAGTAATCTTCACATTGGCCACCTGCAAATTACCCAGTGACCATGACACAGAAGAATACAACTTGCCTATGTGAGAACGTGATTCCAGGAAGAAGGCATTGGCAGAAGTGAATTTTAAAACACAACCCAAAATGGAAACAAAACAAAACAAAACAAAAACAAGAATTCTGCATTCACCTTCAAAAAAGTATTTCTCCTTGTATCATTCCACTATGTTAAGCCACACAAGGAACCCAGGACACACATGTAGGATGCATTCTAATAGGGTGATTCCAAATTCTAGCCTCCAGTGTGAATGTTCACTTCATAAAAATTCCAACATTTGTGAAAAGTTTTACACAAATCTATTCAAGTTTTAACTATAGAAAAAAAAAATGCTCTTATCTGTAGAGGGAATTAGTTGCCCTGCCTCCTGTGGGCAGGCCTTATCCAATCAATCCCAGACTGGGTTGAACAAAAGAGCTGAGTAAGAAGGAGCACCTGCCTGGCTCCAGGGGCTGGACCATCAGTCTTCTCCATCCTCTGACTGGAAATTACTTCATCACACATGCAGCTCTCTGGCATTCTGACTCAGATCAGAACTACACAATCAGCTCTCTTGGGACTCTGACTTGCCAGTTGCAGATCTAAGGGCTTCTTGCCCCTGTAATCACTTGGCTCTCTGTATCTTTAGGCTCTGCATCTCAGGATGCAGGCGAGGGCAAAGAGAAAATATTTGAAGACAAAATTGTATTAGTGTTGAACCTGTGCAGACTTTCCCTTTGGTGATTATTCTCCACACAACGTAATTATTTTTACAGCATTTACGTCTTTGTTTTAGACATTTAGACATCTGTAGATGAGCTAAAATACATGGGAAGGTTTGTGTAACTTGGATGCAAATATCATTTTATATGATTAAATTGAGCGTTCGTAGATTTTGTTACATACAGGAGGTCCTGACATCAGCTTCCCATGTGTACTTAGGAAGGACTACCCTATCTATTATACCACAATATAAGGACCTTAATAAATGTAACAACAGCAATGATGCTTTCTACTTTGGGATGGTAAGACTACGTGCTCCATAGAATCTGGTAGGCTCTGACAATAACCCTGTGGGGTGGAACGTAAAGCCTCATTTTACAGATAAGGAAATGAAGGTGAAGACATACTGAACACCATATGCATCCAGAATAGAACAGGACCAGAACTCAAGAATCTCTCTGTTCTAGTCAGCATTGTCACCTTGGCAGAGCCCAGAGTTATGTGAAGGAGTCTCAGATCCGTACCAGACTGACTGGTAGGCATGTCAGTGGGGAATTTTCTGGACTGCTAATTGATGTAGGATGTTCCAGACCACTGAGGGAGATAGCACTGCTAGGCAGGGGATTCTGGACTGTGTAAGAAAGCTGACTAAGTAAGCGACTCAACACTGTTCCTCTGTGGTTCCTGCTTCAGTTCTGAGCTGCTGCTCTGACTTCCCTCCATGATAGGTTATGACCTGCAAGTATAGGCCAAATAAACCCTCTCCTCCCAAAGTTGCTCTGGCCATGGTGTGGCAGAACAACCGGGGAAGCTAGGAAGCCATGTTCCTCCATGACTCCTGCCTTGAGTTCCTGCCTCAGCTTTCCTCAACAACAGGCTCTAACCTGTAAGGGAAAACAAATCCTCTTCTCACCTTTTGGTCATAGTGTTCCTCACAGCAACAGAAGCAAACTATGGCAGTCTCCACTAGGGGGCTGTGTAATTTCCCAGCAGTATTTCAAGGAATGAGAGCATGATTACCCTACTTTTGGCATTAACTCTGAGAGGCCTTTATGACCTCACTTTTCAGGAATAGGCCAATAGTATACCCAAATGCCTCCGAACACCTGGGTTACTGACAGGCTCAGAGCCCTGCTTGTCTCTACAATCCCAGACCTACGGAACACATACCTTCCTTATGAGATTTTCAATCAAACAAATGAATTCAACCCAGAAAAGCAAACACATTTTGGATAGAGCAGTCATTCTCTTAAATCAGTTTCTGTGTTTCCTGTATAAACCAGCAGCCCAGAGGTGCTATTTCTGAAAACATTTTGTAATGGAAAATTTTACCCTAGTGCTACTTAGCATTATCGTTATTATCTTTGTTATTAATAATAACGATTTATAGAGCAGTTGGAGCAAACTCTGCCATTCAGAGACGAAGGACACGAGCCTGCTTTGATACGTAAGTCAGCAGGTTGAATAGGAAGAGAAGACTCCAGCGGAAGAAATTAAAACAGATGGCTTTATCTTGGACAGGCATCTACCTTGAGGGAATGAGAAGCAGGTAATATGACAGAAAAGATTCAGCCAAAATGGAACCCAAGGACAAACATTTCCTCCGCTCTGTTACAGCAAGTGACTCGGGCTGCTGGAGGTCACTGAGCCTTGCCAGAGATGGCAGCACCTTGATGGATTGACTTCTTCCAACAGGTAGATGTCCCAGGCAAATCCTTACAAATAAGATTGCACATGACTATAAGAGTTCCAGGGGCTCAGGAGGGGGTGGCATTGAATTAAACTCCATGCCATTCCTCTGCTGAAGGGATTGAAACCTAGGCGAGAATAGATCCATGTGACAATATTACCAAAGGCCACCCAACACCACATAAGGCTGTCTAAATGAGAAAAGCCCAGATCCCTACATTAGCTAGCAGTTCAGAGATAACATCGACAAACAGAAAGTACATCCAGAGATCCTGGAAAATATCTAGATTCTGCCCTAGATGTGGATTGGGACCTGGGGACTTATGTTTTAGAAATAAAACTAAGGTCATTGCAGAATGACAGATAGACTCCAAGTGTCACAGATGATGAACAACTCTCAATGACATCTGGCAAGAGTCCAAAATGGCACAGACTATAAGGAACTCCTGAAAGCTCAGAGAGAAGAAAGGCATTATCTTCAATGGGCCAGTCATCAGATTCACATCGCCTTCTTTCTTTTGATGGAAAACATATTTCTATTATGCACCTTGCAGGCATACACATAAGCACATCAGTGTTTCAGCAAAGAGTACTTTCTGCAAAAATAATAATAAAATGGAGGTTATACTTCAGCCAAATGAAAAAGAAATCCAAGGAAAATAGAAAAGAAATCCAGGAAATCCAACGGGGAAAAAAATGGAAAGTAAACCCAGAAGGGCAATCAAGTAAAATTTCAGGGTGACAAGTGTGTGGCAGGGAAGCAATTAGTCCAAATGGGGACAGGAAGTTGAGAGGTGCCAGAAATAACCTCTTTGAGAGGAAAATAGCCTTTGCCATTGGATTTGTATGAAGAGGGCGATGCAACTTCTTAATAGGAAGATAGAGGCTTAGCTTTGTTTTCTTTATCAATAAGAAAAAAATAAAGAGACACCTGTTAAAACATACCTGGAAAGGCTTAGGGTAGATACAGATGAGTAATATTTGTTGGACATAACTAATGGAAGCACTTCTTTTTCTCTTTTTCTTTTTCATGATTTTGTGTTCTTTTGAGTAGTGTGAGTTCAGAGACACTTAGTTTGTGACTCTGTGAAGGACTCAGAGTTGGTGGGTCCTTAAGTTTAAGTCCAGTTAAACCACAAGGTACTGTGTAGGGAGCAAGTGAAGACCTGAGTGAGCATGTGTTATCAACATGGGAGCAGCAAAGCCTTCTCCGGGTAAGGCCCAGGACAACAAGGCTTCTTATGGTCCAAGTGAGAAAGTTGACAGTGTGTGCAGAAAATGTCCACCATAGCTTCCCCCCACCCCAGAAACTTATGCCTGAAGACTTCTCCCTGCAGAGACTGCTTCCACTGAGGTCAGCTAAGCCTTCTTCCTCAGTTTGCTGTGTACCGTAAGTCCTGCCTCCTTGTCCAGCTGTATGCAATAACCCCATTCATAAACACACTGAACGTCTGGGGTACTGTTGTTACAGGAAGTCTGCTACGGAATGCCATACAGTTTGTAGCCAACTGAAAGTCCTTATTCCAGCAAGCTGGGGATACTCTCAGGTATTTGGGGGCCCAAGTGCAGTGCTGAGTGTTTAGGGTAAGGGGTTTTGTAAGGGCAAAACCCACATCCTAGCGTCTCACTCTGCAGCTGCAGGGGAAGGCTTTTTGAAAGCAAGCAGTTGTACAGACACTAAGATAAACAGTTAGCTGGAGGGGCAGGCTTGTACAAGCAGGCAGTTTAACTAAAGCTCAGTCAGCTCGGCACCTTGACCTCAAATTCCTAGAATGGAGTTGAGTAATTTTTCATGGGGCTTCACATCAAGGAGATGACAGCCTCAGCAAGAACACAAGACGAAGGAACCTCTGTATCCTCTTGCCCTGTCACATTGCGGCTTCTTATCAGAGATCCCCAGGGCACCAATCCAAGCAATGCTGTGCCTGTAGACATGTGCCTGGCCTTCCTTCATTGCCTCCATGCCCCAGTGAGGTCAACCACTGGATCCGTGTAAAGTATGACAATTTTGCCTTGAGTTAATGGACACTAAGAAGCCACAAAAGGCTCTGCCAAGAGTTCTGAAGGCAGGGACTGCTCAAATGCTACCTGTCCCATATAGAAGCTCTGTGGCCTTGCACAAATGATGTGAACTCTCTGTACCTCCTATGATCTCATCAGTGAAATGTCACCCACTTCCACAGTGATTAAATGAGCTGATACACACCAGGCGTCAGTCATGGAATCGCCCTGATAATCAGAACTCAAATATGAAATGGTAGCACGAGTGTTGTGATAATAAAGCATACAAATAACAGGTGATTCCCATACAATTAGTATTCTTTAAGTTAGCTAACCAACAAAATATAGACGGCTAAATCAAAAATAAATCACATGAAGTAAATACAGAAACTGAGGAGGAAAAAAATAAATAGCATAGCTGAAAAAGAGAGAGGTAGAAAAGCAAACGTATACAAGGTTATTCATTTATTCATAGAAAATAGAAATATTTAAATACTATTTAAAGTAAATAGACTACGCAATAAAAGAACTTTCACATTGTCTATTTGCTTTAAATAATTTAACTAATATATAATTGCAATTGACTTTAATTTGTTTTTAGTTTCCATTAACTGTTTACAAATGCACTTCTTATAGATATTTGTTTCTATGTCATCTTCATAATTGATTGTGACTATACTTAAAATGATTAGTCAATGACTTTGACTATAATTTGAAAAACAAGTACTACCCACAATATTTACTAATTAACTGAGAGAAGGTAGTTGCGAGAGAATTAAAGGAGAGCAAAGTCATCACTCGTGCTTCCTTAGAGTGTTTGCTATGTGCCAGAAACTGCTCTAATAATTCTTCATGTTAGGTATCTCCCTCAGTCCTCTACCCACACCAAGTGATAAGTAGCGTCATCATTGTAATTACCATTTTACAGATGAGGAACTTGCAGCAGAAAGAGACCAAATACCAGCCCTGCCTGGTCCTCTGACTAGTGAAGGGGAGTGATTCTGGAACACCCCTCTGGCTGCCTTTGAAGAAGCATCATCTTTCACAGTTGGAAAGAGTTAGAAAGAGTGGTTTGCATATTTCATTTCGAGTAAGGTTGCAAAAGGCCATAGGAAAAAGTCACAGCAATCGTGGGATGAACAATGCCCACAAAAATGCCATGTCTACCTAAAATCTCCATGACCTTATGGTGGAAACACTCTTTGCAGATGTAATCCTTTAAAATGAGACCATATGGGATTAGGTAGATGCTTAAACCTGATGATTTGTGTCTATATAAGTAGAAGGAGAGACACGGACACAAGCAAAGGAAAATCCATGAGGCATTTGCAGCAGAGACTGGAGTGACAGCCTCAAGCTAAGGGTCAAGATACTTTAAAAGAAGAAGAAGAAGAAGAAGAAGAAGAAGAAGAAGAAGAAGAAGAAGAAGAACAAGAAGAACAAGAAGAACAAGAAGAAGAACAAGAACAAGAAGAACAAGAAGAACAAGAAGAACAAGAAGAAGAACAAGAACAAGAAGAACAAGAACAAGAACAAGAAGAACAAGAAGAAGAACAAGAAGAAGAAGAAGAACAAGAACAAGAAGAACAAGAACAAGAAGAAGAAGAACAAGAAGAAGAACAAGAACAAGAAGAAGAAGAACAAGAACAAGAAGAAGAAGAACAAGAAGAAGAAGAACAAGAAGAAGAAGAAGAAGAAGAAGAAGAAGAAGAAGAAGAAGAAGAAGAAGAAGAAGAAGAAGAAAGCAAGCAAGCAACAAAGAAGAGCTCTTCCCTCCAGCCACAGAGAAGGTGTGGCCTTGAAGACTTCTTCAACAAGACAAGAACAAGAAGAACACATCTGTGAAATCAAACCACCAACCGAGACTTCAAAACTGAGCCCAAATTGAAGGAAGTTTCACCGCAGTTGCCGGCTTGTCCTCCTTTTTGCTAAAACAAAACAACAACACAAATCAAGCTGGTGTGTTTTCCTCTTGATAATGAATAGACTTTAAGGTGGGTCCAACAGTCCCAGACTTCTGTTATTCATAGTGTGTGTAAAGTCCCCAGCAGGGAAACAATCCGACCTATGCTTCTAAGCGTTAGAATTCAGGAAAGGTGGCAAGATGTCTCTCCCATGCTTACCCATCACTCTCGATGTCCCCTCTTTCTTTCTCTTGCCATAAAGAAGACATTGGTCAAGGTGAGGAGGCCACACCTCACAGAACTGAAGTAGGCTCTTCACAGAAACTGTGCAGGAGCTGACAGTGCTTACCATTCTGGAAGAAAGAACCTGACACCCTCAGACCAACAAACTGCAACGAACTGAATTCTGCCCGTTGCTTCAGAAGGTTGGGAGCTTGAAGCCATATCCTGTCCTAGTCCCACCTCAGAGGAAACACAACCCCATCGAATCTCTTGATATATCCCTGTGTGGCCCTGAAAGAGAGAACTCGGTTGTGTTTTCACAAAAAAAATTTTTTTCATAGAAACTCCCAGTTGTTTGAAGCCACCGCGACTGTGATTTTATTACCCACGGATTGCTAGCTAATGTTCTCCTGTGATTAAACATAACGGAGATGGGCAAGCACAAGGAGCAGCTTAGCAACCTGGGGCTCCACTTGCCTTAAGGTTTTTCCACTCCTCCCTCTGAACATCACACCTAGCAAGCTCTCGCCAACCTAGGGCTCCCACCTGCGTCAAGCTGTGCCATAAGTTTCTCCTCCCTTTGACAGCTATCAAATTTAGACTGTGCCCAATCAAACACTGCTTGTGTCTGAATTGATCTGGGACGCATATACAATTAGGTAAAACTGTGCCCTCAAGTGAACTTTTAAAGACACTTCTCTGTTTACCACCTAATACCTACACATAACTGGACATAATATGAAATAATGCACACCATGGGAAGGGATACGCAGAGTAGAAAAATGATTATATGACCCAAAACAAATTCCCTTTGTGATCGTGACGCCTTCCTTTTTCAGACTCTATAAAAAAGAAGCCCCAGGCAAAGCCAAGAGCCCCTGAGTGTCTTCTCTCTCTGGCCCACTGCTCCCTTGCAGTGTCTTTGCATCTCTTCTACTGCCTTGCTTTAAAATAACATTTCCTCGGGCTGCTTTGCAATCTGTGTGAGCTTCTGCTTCGTTCTCGAAGAAGAGGCCAAGAACCTGGTAACACCCGGTTCAGCCACCTAAGCCTCTAACGTAACAGCAAATGTAATAATAAACTTAAGATCATAAGCAGTCAGTTGAGGGGGAGACAGATAGGGAAATCAAGGCACAGAGACTACGGTAACATAAGCTGTCTCATGGAGATAATTAGTAGCAAAGCTCCATTGAGGCCTACGGATCCCCAGTGCTCCCCATCTTCTAGTTCTGTTCTGCCTATATCATGATAGATGGAATTTTTTAAAGCAAGATAACTACTCAAATCAAAGGCAAAAATTCACAGCTTTGTCTCAGACTATATTCATAGTGAGCACTGTAACACACACACACACACACACACACACATTTTAAACAGCAGCTTAGTAGACAGCTTTTCCCCCTTTCCTTTTGACTGTAGCCTCATTTACCATTATTGTAGCATTTTATTTTCTTTTGAAATTGCTCCAGATTTGTTTTTTTTTTTTTTTCTGAGCTGAGGTGGAAAATTCAGAAATAGCAGATTCAACAATAATTGATTTTTATGAGGAATATGGATGTATTGCACATACCGTATATTAAAAACTCATTGCTTTCATACTGGCCTTGCATACCATACACTTCGGTTATGGTTCCCTAGTTCCCAGTGCTCCCCCTACTTAATTGTTCCCATCAGCTTTGTATTCCTCATTCCTTGTCAGGCAGAGGAAATAAATAGTTAAAAACCTAAGTGCTCATCAGACACAAGGCAGAGTTCATAAATGAAAGTGGGCAGCCTTGGGTAATTTAAGATATTGCTGTGAGCTGGTGTTGCCAAAATGATGCACTTATTGAACCATAAACAAAAGCAATTAAGATGAGATGTTGATTACTGTGAGGAAAAGCTCCACTGTAGTATAGAGACTCAGAGTCATGAGGGAGTCTCATTTGCATAAGCATCTCTAGAATCCTGGGATGTCCAGGAAGGTTTGCAGGTATCCTTTGCAATAGGATTCTAACATGTCCTGGGAGAACTCTCCAGAGGCCCCAAAGATATTTTGCAAGGGGCATCTCAAAGTAAGCGGCAGTGGCTGGCTAGTTCTTTATGTGCCACTAAGAAGGGAAATCCTTTGAGATAAATGGACACATGACTAAAACCATAGTCAAAAAGCAGTCATGCCTTGAAAAAAAATCACCGCCTTAGTCTGGTGTTGAAGGACTCAGTGAAAGGAAGTGAAGGAAACATCTTAGAGTGACCTTTGATGCCAGGACCCTTCCTCAAGGTTTGGCCAAAAAGAAACTGTGATTTGAAGAGCCAGGCAACCGAAGCATGGTTGTGTACTTAGGCTCAGCCTGGATGCAAGCATGGCAGGCATCATAGAAACATGGACGTCCTGGAGTTCTGCAAGAGAAATGGGGATGCATGGCTTATTATAAACCTGGAAACAAAAATTGAGTGACAGGTCTAAACTCGTGTGTGTGTGTGTGTGTGTGTGTGTGTGTGTGTGTGTGTGTGTGTGTGTGTGTGTGTAAACAATATGGATAGATAGATAGATAGAGAGATAAATAGATAGATAGATATTCATAACAATATGCGATTCCCCCAGTTCATCCAGCCCAGACTCCTTTCTAGCAAGTAATGACTCCTTTGGAAATCTAGGCAAACATCTCCTTCTGGATAGGAGAAGCAACTGTTGATTGTAGAGAATGGTAGCCCGAAATGTCTAAGAGTGAGGTATAACTGTTTTCAGAGAGCAAAGGAGAGAAAACAAGGTAGGACTGGTGCACAGATGGAAGGAAATGAGAGCACACACCACTGTGCCTGCAGTTAAGGTCAGGACTGACACTTACAAGTGCCTTGAGGAGGCTAGGAAAGTGGAAAGATCACGCTGGGGCAGCGTGCTCTGAGACACATCTGAAGCAACGGGCAAGAACAAGAAAGGCAGCAGAAGAAAAATGAGCATCCAGCCAGACAGATGATGTTGGGTCAACTCAATCTTTCCTCATCTGTCTAGAGAGACTGCAGGCACATGTCACAGCATGCCGATCAGCCCCAGGGAGTGGTGATTGGCATCTGCAAGCCTAGCATCTGGGAACAGATAGACAGGGAGACAGGTCCAAATGTCACCAGCTGAAGGCCAGAGCACATCTCAGCCTGACTTGGGCCACTCAGACAGGTGAGTGACCCGTCAGACCAATGCAATCATCCTGAGAGGTGCTTGGAATTTCATTTCAGGCAGCCAAGTAGCATAACTGGGAGCTATGTCTGTGCTGGGACAGATGTGGACAAAGCAGGTAGAACTTGTAGAAAGGAAATTCATGTGTAGAGAATGCATATATCATGCCAGACTCCACCAAGAATGCAACATCATCATGTTGAATAGTTAGAAAATGTTAAGTGGGCACTTACTAGTTCAGTTTAACTGCTAAAGAAATGGGTTCAGACAAATTAGACTTTAAATTTCTACACATGGGCTGAAAAGATAGTTTTTGTCAAAGGCCTGCTGTGTAAGCATAAGGTTCTGAATTTGATCCACAAAAATCCATGTTTAAGAAAGCCTAGATGATATGGCTCATCGTTATGACGATGCCAGGACTAGGGGGAACTGACCAGGAAGAGGCATGTAGATCCCTGCCTAGCACTTGCTAGATAGCTAATGTAGTTGAATGGTGATTCCAGGCCAGTGAGACTGCCTGCCTCAAAAAAAAAGTAGAAAAATTCCCTGAGGAATGTGCACACACACACACACACACACACACACACACACACACACATACACACACAAAACAAAAAACAAAACAAAACAAAAACAAAAAACAAAAAAAAACAAAAACAAAAACAAAAAAACTACCACGTACACCTGTGGCTAGAGATGAAACCAGCATCAATTCTTGATTTCTTTAACCATGGAAATCTTGGTGTTTCTACTATTTTTCACATTAGATATTGACACCTATCTATTCTGAGGTGCTCAAAGTGAGATGTTCCACCCACCCACCCCAAAGAAAAGAGACAAATAAATGTGGAGAAATTTTAATGTTGTTGGACTACTCTTACTGTTCTTCTGTTGCTGAAAGAGATATAATTTATTGGATATGTAGAAAAATCTGATGATATGAAGGGGTGGGTAGGAAGAAGAAGAAGAAGAGAAGAAGAAGAAGAAGAAGAAGAAGAAGAAGAAGAAGAAGAAGAAGAAGAAGAAGAAGAAGAAGAAAAGAAAAGAAGAAGAAGAAGAAGAAGAAGAAGAAGAAGAAGAAGAAGAAGAAGAAGAAGAAGAAAGATGTCTTCTCTCTGATACTGTGTTGTTCTGCTATACTGTCCAGCATCCCATAACAGGTTGAGTTGGGAATCATAAGGCTAAAGGTCTGAACATTGAATCACTGTTTCTCCACAGCCTAGAATTCATTCAACAAACATCAACAAATGTCTGTTGTTGGATACTCTCATCTCCATAAACCCAGATACACCGGGAGGATGAAACTCCTGCAGAGGTACTACAGTTGCTAGATCAGGTTTATGGGATTGTGTGATTAACTCAGTACCTGACTCACATCTGTCAAATGGCCTCACTGGGCTGTACTACTACAGATTCTAGGGATGACTCACTGAGCAAAAGCCTACTAATATCTCTGGTCCCCTTGGGTTTGCGTTAAAGTGTCAGAGATCCTTTCCACAGCATCTACCATGTTTTTTCTTCACATGTCTGAAAAACAAAACAGCCTGGCCTGCCCCCTCTGGAAAGTGCTCATGAGAACTGAGGGGATAGTTCTTTTACACACAAAGCTGCAGGGTTAAGTCGGGGATTTCTCACATCCTAAGAGATCACCAAAAATACTAATGTGTTGGGAGACTCTGTCTTCAATTGTAACATTTGAGAGAGTGATATTTGTACTGCAAGGCATTAGAAGAGCTGATCACAGATTGCTAAGCCATGCTGCCTAACACCCAAATACAGAGAGCAGGAGAGTGCAAGTTTGTCTTCATTAGATCGACTGTCTTAGGCAAATTTCTGTTGCTTTTACAGAATACCTGAGACTGAAAACTTATAAAGAAAAACTATAGTTGGGTCTGGAGGGATGGCCCAGTGGGTGAGAGTGCTTCCTGGGCAAGCCCAAGAACCTCAATTTGAATCCCCAGAACTTCCACAAGAGGCCAGGCATGGCCGCTCAGATATCTGCAACCCCAGCACTGTGGGGTGTGCAGACAGGAGGATTATCAGGGCTTGTTGGCTGCCAGCCAAGCTGAAAACCAGCAAGCTTTGGGTTTAATAAGAAGCCATGTCTCAAGGAAATAACACAGAGAGGGATAGAGCAAGACATTAGACATCCTGCTATGGCCGCCATGCATATCACAGGTGTGCATACACGCATATACTTGTGCACACGCAAACACAGAGACACAGAAAGAGAAAGAAAAGAAGGGAGCTGGAAGGATGACCATAACAGAGGACAAGTGGGAACATTTGAAAGAGCGTAAAAGTCAGCCTGGTTTTATGGCAAACCCCCTCCTCTTCTGGTAACCAATTCAATCCCAAAAGAGGAAGAAATCACTCAAAAAGGGGTAAGGACACTCATGCGGGCTCTGCCCTCATGCCCCACTGGTACCTACTTTCTAATGCTTCTGCAGAGCAATCACATTTCAAAATGATTTTCAGAGGTGGGGCAAAACCTATTAAAATTGTGCACTGTTCGTGTCAGCACAATAAGCCTTGGAGTCTGGGATTCATGGGATGCATTTATGATTTGAAAATGTTACTTTCATTATACAATCAGAAAATAGACAACTCCAAATCATTAACAGTGGAAAAGAAAGGGGGGGGGGAGGTAGGAGCATAGAGACAAAGATGAAGTATTTCTCTTGTCTCTTGGAATGTGAAATACTGAGGAAGAAAATATTTAAGGGGTGTCTCAGAAATTTTTGCCTACAAGCCATGTCTATTTATGGGACACTGTAGTGAGGGAAGGGAAAACACTGAACATTGCTGAGGTACCAGTATGGTCTATTAGGTAGCTATCAGTAAAGACTCAGCAAGGAACTAGGCAGATTACTGAACTGTAGGTACATATAATGTATCCAACTCAGTGGACATTCAAGAGGTAACAGCTCCAGGAGCTGCATATGACATCCTGCACTTTATATAATGCTGGACAAGAGATCAAGAAGAGGAATCGTGAGAATGTAGGTGGTACTGGGCACCACAAGAGTAAATGGCTTAGTTGAGAAGACTCAGAGGAATATGAGAATTACTCTTTGCTGCCAACTTGACTGGATTTGAAATTTCCTAGGACAGTGGGAGAGCCACCTTGAATGTGGGCAGCACTGTCCCATTAGCTGGAGCCCAGGATTGAAAGAAAAAGGAAACAGGAGAAAGGCAGCTGAGCACAGACATTTTGGCATTTCCTTCTCTCTGCTTTCTGTCCGCCATGATGTGACGTGCTTCTGTGTCCTTCGCACAGTGATGGAGCTCTGAGTTAGTTCATTTTGGTTGGGCCCTCAGTCCCAACAATGAAAGTAACTAAGGGCAGAGGATGTTAAGGAGGAGTAATACTGTTGGTTAAAAGCAGGTAACCCTCTCTGTGGGATACAGCAGGGCGGTATTAATCATGAACACACAGCAGCTATGGCTACTTGCACATCAAGAAAGACATGAAAGTAGGACTGGATTCATTGGAAAGAAGAGAGCCAGAAGGATGGAAGGGAGATAAAGGAGAGTAATAAGGGATAATCATGAAAACAGTAAACACTGTGTGTGTGTGTGTGTGTGTGTGTGTGTGTGTGAGAGAGAGAGAGAGAGAGAGAGAGAGAGAGAGAGAGAGAGAGATTGTCAAAAATAAATAAATTTTTAAAAAGTGAAGTCAATGAAGTGACAGCATGGAGTTAAACTAGAGCATCTGACTCAACACCAAGGACAAGGGATCCAGCTAAGTCCTGTCCTCCTCTCACTCCAGCATCAAGATGAGCATGACATGAGTCCTGTGGGACATATCTTCTTCCAATAGCTACAGAGAAAGTCTCTAAAAGCATGAGAAGATGCCACATTGCAGAGTACTAGCCAAGAAACGCAGGGTGTTTAGGCAGTGACTGAGATGATACCTGAAAAGAGAAGCTGCAAAGATGAAGTTTGCTTATTTAATTTTCTGGAGCTTTCTGAATGCATCATGGTTTCATCTTCACTGTGAGGTGAAAGTTTTCTAGAAGAAGCTCCCCAACCCTACCCCAACACCAACCCACCAGAAATCTTTTAGGCTCCTTCTTAATCTGACAAACAAGATTGATGAGTTTAGATCACTGATACAGAAGCAATTGGGACAATCACTATTTGCCTGTATTTATCTACATTTATGTTAATGGTTTTGTTCTTGATCAGAGCAGTTGTAAAATTCAAGAAATGTTTATGGCACTCCAATTTTTCCTGTGATGAATTATGTGGAAGTCACAGAATACCCAGGGCATATAATGTGCAGAAAACATTTTATATATATGTATACATATATATATACTTTTGATCCCAATACCACAGGCTTCCTGCATACTTGGGAACAAACCAACTCAATTACTCAATTTCTCATATTATGCTTTGTCATCTGATTGCTTTAATGCTCCTGTGGTCAGGCTTCGCAGAGAAAAGGAACATGTATACCCCCCCTTCTCTCCTTCTCCCTCCCTCACTTTTTCCCAAAGAACAATTTCATAAAAATCACAGGGCTGGGAGTGGGTCTTAGTGTGCAGTTTTTTTCTTAACTCTTGCTGATGCAGAACGTGAGAGACAAAGGAGAACTTTACAAGGCACCTTCAGAAGTCAGGCTGTCTGGACACTTCAAGTGAGTGCATTTTCCTCTTTAATCTCCATGAAACCGTTAAGCTCACATTGGATCTGAGTAAATATCAGCCATAGCGGCCAAGTATTACCTGTGGTCACAGCTGAGCTCAGCTTTTGCTTTCTGTAACTAAAATATTCCTGGAAGACAACTATCCCTATTCTCTAATAGTTCATCTCTGGCTATATCCAAGACACAGTAATGGCTGAACGGCTACAACCAAGATCATCAGTTTCGCAAAGCCTAGCATGTTTACTATCTGGCCTTTAAAAGAAATAATCTGCTGATTCTTGATTTGGGAAATATCATTTCTACAGACAGCACATTTCCTATACCTGAATCAGGAGATATATATATATGTGTGTGTGTGTGTGTGTGTGTGTGTGTGTGTGTGTGTGTGTGTGTGGTGTATACATATATATATATATATACACACACACACACACATATATATATATATATATATGAGTTGTAGCTAGATTATAGTTCTAGATGGTCAAGCCTGATGTTGACTTCTGCTGGACTTGGCTGAGTGTATAACATAGATGGAGTCACAATGACATCTGCATCTGCAGGAAAGATGATGTGGTGAACAGAAAGCAGGCTTCTGAGTATCAGGATGCTCCAGTCGGGATTCAGTCTGTGAAACCAACATGAATCCTTCCCTGTGTAATGGCTTTACTTTGTTTTCCACTTGATGACATCTGGAATGAACTAAAATCCAAGTTGCTGCCCCCCCCCCCCCGTGAGGGATTCTTTTAATTAAGTTGTTTGAAGTGAGAAGACCCACTTTTAAACTCTTAATCTGGAACTTTGATGCAGAAAGATAAATCTTTAATCGGGGCCACACCTTCTGCTGGCAGCCTATATAAAGGACATGGAAGGAGGAATCTTGTTCTCTCTTTCCCTGCTTGCTCTTGCTTGCAAGTCCATTCCTTCATTGGCATTAGAGCCCATTTCTTTGGGATTCTGAGCTGAGACATCCAGCCCTGTATACTGAATAACTACTGGATTCTTAGATCTTCCATTGGTAGACAGCCATTGTTGGACTAGTTGGACCACAGCCTGTAAGCCACTTTAATAAAGAAATATGTTCACACACGCATGCATACATGAATATACATATATTCATTCTATCTGTGCTGTTTCTATATCGAACCCTGACTAATACCCCATATCTGTATCAGGTGAGACCTTGGGGCCAAACACATCTAGACCACAGCAGCATACAACTATGATGGCCAAGACTTGTTCTAACTCAATCTAAATCTTGTGTTTTATTATACAAGGGGCAGATTAACTCAGACAGCCTGTTCATTCTTACTCACAAAGTGATCCAACTGCATTCTTACATACTAGCAAGTTTTTATTCAATAATGGCAACAGCAGGAACATTGGTGTGGGGCAGGCACTGAGAACCAAATGGTTCTCTAGAGTTCACATCACAGTGGGTTGCATTTTCTGCCTCTTTTCTTCTGCAGAAAGGAGAGCAACAAAGAGATTAATTTGAGTAGAACCCTATTTCTCTTTTGGAGAAGGGTGCCCGGAAGAGGTAGAAATTCGTATAACTTGCTCATGTCATGGATCATATAAAATGTTCAAAATGCTTCTAAAGCACATACAAGAAGTTGAAAGATTGTTCTAAAGACACAAACCACTAGAATACTAATTCTAGGACAAGAAAATAGGCAAGAAAACTAGGAGCAGTGTCTTGCTGAGTGTTCAATACATGCCCCTAGATCCATGTGAAAACATTTAATGTTCTACTATTTACATGGCTTTTTAAAGGGCAAGTGATTTTGTAACATAGGAATACAGACACTGAGACACCTAATGAGATTTATCTACAACGCCTCAGTTAGCGCATGATACAGATAGAATTTGCAGGTGGGTATGCAAACAAAACTCACTTTCTTTCCCACAATCTGCTTCTAAATAAAATAAGTGGAGCAAGAATTAAGTCTGAGACTTGGCTTCAAAGACAGTTTTTGCTACTTGTAGAAGTGATATAAATTGAGTGAATAGGCATCATCAATCAAGGCAGAGATACGTTCATCTTAGGATACCTGGAAGTCTAAAGACAAAAGAAAAGGAGAGGATAGTGCATGGAAGAGGTGAGGAATGAGTACTGGGGGGGCACAGGGGGGAATAGACTAGAGAGGAAAAAAATCTGAGTCAAATCTCTTTGGAGATCAGTCAGCCCAAATGAGTAAAAATGAGAAAGTAGAAGAGAGATCTTTTGGAGGAGGCCAAGTCCGTAAGACACCAGAGAGTGGGTGTTTTACCTAAGGTTTTGATTTGAGATGAAATCTCTATATAGAGGATCTAATAGCTTGAAGAATTGTAGAGGAGTTTATGAGCAAGTTGGTCTTATCGTCTATGGAACAAAGGCATGCACCAACACCCGCCACCAGGAATTGTACAGCCCTACATGGTCACCTCTCTTGACAGAGAGCCTACTTCCTACAAGACCAAGTCCAGTGGTGACAGGATAACTCTATGCCTTGTTCCAATGAGTCTTAACTCCAGCCCAAGGAGAATAGATAAGGCAAATTAAATTATTGCTACCTATGAAAATTGTTGAAATACATAGATTCCTAGCATCTGATAATCACCTTCTCCAAGTATACCCCCGAATCACCACTTACAGGCTCTTCTGTACCCACTCCACTCACTGGCAGCTCTATGTCATGTCGTGTTCTCTAAAGACTTTCATTCTGAGTTCCTCCGGATGAGAGAGAGGACAGAGGCCTAGAAAACGTGGGTAACATCATGCTAGCTTAGCCAGAGGGACAGATACAAGCACAGGTCACCCTTTGAATCTAAAGATTTTGACCTTTTGTAGAATTAGGACAATTTTATTCTTGACTTAAGACCAAAGCAGAAAATAAAATGATAAGCGTGTTTTCTTTTGGTGTTTAAATGCATTGACCATGGGGAGGAAAATGCAAATGATCAGGGCAAATAGCATAATTCAGTCGTATCATTTGGCATATACAAGGACCTAGCTTCCATGCCTGGCACCAAAAATAGTTGTTTTTAAAACTCGGCGACAAATAGAGCTGAGTCAGAGCTATAGTTGAAATGCCATCATATAACACATCTTTTTGTGCGGTAGCTGATCCCTGTATTACCCACACTTGGGAAGTGGAGGCAGAAAGGTCCAGAAACTCAAGACCAAGGTCATTTTAGAACAGAAGGTCCTGACTCAAAATAAAAGAAAAACCAAACTACCTTGCTAGGTTCTTCTTGTAATTAAATAAGGGTAGCTGACATATGGCCATAAATTGGGGTGAGAATGTCCCCAGATTTCAGAGAATAAAATTCTACTTCTTTTCGTTTACCAAAGAGTAAGAATATATAGTGGGTAATTAGACAAACTTCTCTTCTTTGTCATTTTATAATCAATAACATCTTTAAAAATCTACTTTCACGATAATGTCCTCTAATAAAATGCATCAGGAGAAGCCATTTCATGGGCTATAACTTTATAGACAATGAGGTTAATCAGAGTAGGTTCGTTTTCAAAACTGATTATGACTTCTCCCATCTCCAAGGTCAAGAGACAGAAATCAACTATAAAATTTTGGATTTAAATGACATCATAAAGACAATTTCCCATCTTTCCCCTCTCAGTGACTATACTCAACACCTTTTCAAATTGAGAACTAGTCCTCTGCCAGTGCGTTTGTGACGCTGTAACTCCTGCGGACCCTTCCATGTGGAGAAACTTCAGCGCGTTCCCAATAAAATCACCCACGGCCACATGAGCTGCAAGTTTGACATGTAAAGGTCCAGGGCACCCACTGTCTGACACACTCTTATTTTTTTTTGAATATTTTAAAGAAAAGGGAAATAGACATTTCAAAAATAACAGAATCTGCTTTGCATGAAAATATAATAGGTTTCCATCTTAATTGTGTAAAAGAATAGCTTATCACAGTGCATCTGAAGGGGAAAAAAACAAATTACACATGCAAATGTTTTGGGGGCTAATTAATTCAATTCTGAAGATAAAATTGGTACAGTGCATACTTGTGAGCAGATTCCTAATAAGATCTGGAATCTAGCAAATTTTAACCAAGGTGCCAGAACATATATTTCCAGGAGGTGCCGCGTCTTACAGAGCCCTATATGAGTGCCTGGCTCATTCTAGGTTTGCAAAGAGCCTTAACATTCTGATGAGTTATTTGTCCCATCTTGCCTGCTCTGTTGGAACTGTGGGTCAAATTTCAAACTAAATAAGTAAGAGTTTTAGTTACCTTATAAAAATTACAGGGCCACGCAGGAACCTGGAATTCATCTACAATGGTGAGATAAAGATGGTGTCTTAAGACCTACGTCAGTTCCACACACTGGCCCAGGACCAAACACAGCAACTCACTTTAGCTTACTGGGAAGAAAGGATGTAGGTCTGTTGTCACCCAAGCATACATTGAAATAATGGATCTTTCAGTAGTTAGCAATGTGAGAGAAGAAAACATTAAAAATCCTTAATATAACCTCAAGTTTTCATCTGTGAAGTGAGACTGAAAATACCCATGCTCAGGTTTTTGTGGTTGGTTCTGATGAGAATTAGAACAACAACAACAAAAAAAGTATTTTTGTTTGTGCTTAGAAAAGCAAAGAAAAGAAAAAAGTCTTTTCAACCCCAGCTGCCTTTTATGTTCATTCAGTCCTAAACAGAAAATTTCTTTTGTTCTGTCATGAGACCAAAATCTGCTGCTCAAAAAAAAAAAAAAAAAAAAAATGACCAAAGCCTTGAGAAATTATTTTGGCTTCCACAAGGCCAGGCTAGACATGCTGATTAAGCTTGTCACATCCGGGCATTCAGGAATTTAGAAACACTCAACATCGCATAGTAAATAAATGATCTCAAAGCTAGGACTAAGTAGACTCCCCAAACCACGTGTGTTTGTCCCTTCTAGGGACATTGGTTCTGTGCTACAAAGTCTCAGGTTTTACAAAGTAGCAAGAGGTTCCTTCTAACTGGGCATTGAATCCCTTCAGCCTGGCAGAGAAGAGTAAAAAAAAAAATCATTTTTCATTCTGCCCCAGATAAGAGATGAGTAGCCGGGAATGGACTGCAGAACGTACAAAGAAGCCGTAATATACAGGTGTGCCTGAGCTGGCATCGGAGCTCTGAGGTCCTCACCTGGAGGTCATAAAGCTGTGTGGCCTTCTGCCCTCCCCCCCACCCCAGAGTGTTAACATAAAGGAAAAACTCTGAGGAAAACGTTTAGTCCCCAATCCTTTCTATTCCTTACCTGTCTGGAGAGATCGGTGTTTTTCATTACCATTAGGGCAATAATAGTATCTCTTGTCTAGACCAACCAAATATGGCTACGTGTAGTCCATGAACTATCCGCTTACAGCAAGCCTAACGGGATGAGTGACAACTGAGGCACCAATGATTAAAAGAACTTTCCCTTGGCTTTATGGTTCTAATGGCCGGTATTCGAACTCAGCCTGGTAGCCACAGGCTACCCTGCTGTGTTCTGAGCTAGAGGAGATGAATGATTTTTAAAAGGGCACTTTTAGTCTGGGGGGAGGCTGACTGCTGGTAGAGACAGCTGGCAATGTCCTCCATGATGCGGAGCTCAGGGCACAAAGGCAGATACATTAGGAACTAACAGAGAGGGATTGCTTGAGAGCCACACCTGTTCTTACCTGTACCACATGACTCCCGCCCCAGGAGAAAGTTAGGAGAAGACACCAAGAAGAGATGCCAGGCATGCCAACTGGCCATGTTCTAGGCATCCATGGCTGCACACAAGCCTTGGCATACCCAGCTCCGGGTCTCTCTTCTCCTCCAATTTGGTTGATATCCACAGTTCCACCCATGTAGGAGTGTGGAAAGGAAGTGGAGTACGTCATCAGTGTGGTTTTTCCTTTTAATTCCTTTTTTTTTTTTTTTTTTTTCCGTCTTTTTATCACAAGTTCCTTGGCAATTTTCCGATTTCAAAGGAAATATTTGGAAGGATATCTAAGGACTGGATGTGTTCATGTTTTACACCAAATGCTTTCAACATGAGAATCCGCCCAGTCGTATCTAATAAAAATATCCTTCCTGAGCTGGTACCAGGAGGTTTCATTAAAATAGCAGTCGATAAGCAGAGCTGACTTGGCACCAAGGAAAAAAAAACACACCAGGCATATCAGGCCTTTGGAATTCAAGAGCAGCTGAATCCAGGCCTTTTTTAGTTGTTTCAGGCCCATATTCCGGGTGTTGCCTGATCAGATGCTTAGGAACATACTGAAAGGGAGGGGGAAAAAATCTTTTCATCTCATCTCAGGTTCATGGCTGAGGCTCCTGCAACAAAAGGCAGATTAACGGGGAGAAAAGCAAACAGATTTATTTAAAGTGTCAAATGACAAAGGAGAGACTTGGAAAGGAAGAGGCAGAAGCAGCAGAGAGGCCTGTGGTTCTGATGCTATGTTGGATGAAGAAGTAGACTGGGTGGTAATAAGATGGGAGGCGTTTATGTGTGTTCTTAATCTTCCCTATACTACTGTGTCTTCAGGGGCGAAGATGCTGTTAGACTCAAGATATAGGAAGGGAGGACAAGGGGGAAGGTAAGCGCACTCATCCTGATTCCAATGTGTTCCTAAATGCCTTATTTGTGGGTAGCATGTTATGAACCCTGACTATTCATAAGATCCCGATTATGTTTAATTATCACTCTGAGAGAAGCATTGGAGATGTGCTATTTCTCCATCATGCTCAAACAGAAAAACTTGCAAAGGACCACTGCCGAAGTCCCAGAGCCAAAGATTCCCGGCTGTTGGTGAGCTAAACCCTAGACAGTCTCCAAGGAGTTTCTTCCCAGTGTTTCATTTTCCTAACACAATTGCCCTCTCAACAGAAAGGTCAAGCTGGTACAATGGTGCTGGCCTGAGAACCTAGTGAGTAGGAAGGCTGATACAGGATAACCAGTTTGAGACCAACCTGGAAAGACACTCTGAAAATATTTTTTAACCTTTTTTTTTTAAAGATTTATTTATTTATTACGTATACAGTATCCTACCCGCCAGAAGAGGGCACCAAATCTCATTATAGATGGTTATGAGCCACCATGTGGTTGCTGGGAATTGAATTTAGGACCCCTGGAAGAGCAGCCAATGCTCTTATCCTCTGAGCCATCTCTCCATCACCATCTTTTTAAAAACTGTGTGTGTGTGTGTGTGTGAGAGAGAGAGAGAGAGAGAGAGAGAGAGAGAGAGATGGAAGCACATTCTACTGCATGCATATAGGGGTCAAAGGACAACTTTGTGAAGACGGTCCTCCCCTTCAACCTTTTCGTGGGTTCTAGAGACAGAACTCAGGCCTCCTGGCTTGTTCACCAAGTGCCTTCACTTGTTCAAGCATCTCACCAGTCCCCTTTAAAAACCTTCCATGTAGCTAATGGTGTAACTCACTAGGAGAATGCTTGCTTAACATGTATAAAGCCAGGCGGGCACGATGGAGCACACAGGTAATCCCAGAACTCTGGGAGGCAAAGGCAGGCAGATCACTGAGACCAGCTTGGTTCACAAAGTGTGTCCAGGACAGCCTGAACAAGTCGTTCCTAATTTTTGGCTATGTACTGCTTCTCCATGGCTGGGTCCTAAGCAAGGTGCTGGAGACTCCATATTAACAGGGATCTTTACCTGAAAGAACTCATCATTCGACTTGCAGGTAAGCCCTGTACACCATGCAAGGCAGGAGGTCACCCTCGCCCCCAGAGGGTTGAAAAGAGGAAGTAACCATTCCTAGCTGGAGACTTCCTGGAGGAAGTGATGTGAAAAGCAGACTTGGGAGGCAGGTGTGATATGGGCATCGAGAATGGGAGTGGCCATACTTGAAGTGGTAAGGAGAAGAAGCCATGCCAGTCAAGGGTCAGGAGGGCACTCTTAGAAGTTCAATCACCTGAGGTAAAGTTGTGTAGAGGAAATGAGCAGCAAATGGCGACCCACCGTGACTGGCAGCTGGTTTGTGCTTAAGTTTACTCATAACGCGGGGGACGTGGGCTGCGATCCTTCCCAGCGCTGTTTTACTTCTCCTTCTCATTCCATTCATCATGCTGACATACCAAACACTTCCAGCTTCTTTAAAGGCAGTGGTTATTGTGAGGCCAGAACTGAAACCCTAGAAATCAAAGGCACCCGAGACACCCCATTCCCACCTTGATGTCTGCACACGTCCCACTTGCCAACCTATATACCTTTCTCCCTTCTCTGCCCTTGGTGCTTCCAAACACTGAACTCGAATGTCAAGTTACCTCTCCATCTTTACCTCAGATGGTCTAGGACAGTTATACACCGGGAGGGACCCTTTCCTATAATGAAGGGCATGTACTGGGAGCCGTGGCACCTGGGTTTACCTTCTATGTCTGACATTTAGTTCTGTGACGTAAATAACTTTACCAGCCTCTCTGGGCCTTGATATTTCTCATCTGAAATATGAATGGGGTATGTACCATGAGCACATCATGAGTGTGGTTACCACAGCCATGAGTCCTGTGGGGAAACAGAGGCCTCAGAGATTCCTAGTCGTGTATGCTACATGCCTATGCTGTAAGTGTTCTGTGCAGAAATGTTTATCTCAACCTCTTCATTACATTTATTCAGTGTGTGTGTGTGTGTGTGTGTGTGTGTGTGTGTGTGTGTGTGTGTTATGTGAATGGCTGTGAATGTGCCACATGCACGAAGGTCAGAGAATGACTTTCAGGAGTCAATCTTCTCCTTCTATCGAGTGGGTGATGGGGATCTTCTTCGGTTGATCAGGCTTGGAGTAAGTACCTAGAGCTGCTGAGCCACCTCCTGGGCCCTGGAAAATGTTTATTATGCTTATTTTTAAACTCAAGAGTTTTGTGTGTGGGTTTTTTTTTTTTTTTTTTTTTTTTTTTTTTTTTGTGCCTAGCAGCTCTCTTGAACACACGTGGGCAAGTTCCCCAAGGTCCCTTCTAGCCTCCAGCATTTTCAAGTCCCAGCTGCCATTCTGTGTCCTCAGAATCCCTGGGGAATGTTGACTTGTCAGGTGCTGTCCCAGGATACAGGCCACCTGCCATCAAGGCACCTCCCATCCAAGAGTGGAGCTTGCTAGAGGGGGGACACCCAATCTGCAGGTGCCTCAGGTAATGCCTGAAACTTGGTGATAAAAAAACTATCTCTTTCAGAACATTTGACTTGTTGTTGTTGTTGTTGTTATTGTTATTTCCAGAACATGAAATGGATCTTTAAGAAAGAAAAAGAGAAGTAACTGATCTGTTTTGTGCCAGAGCTGTCTGGTCTCTCCAAACACTTAATCCAGCCGCTCTCTTTGTCTGGGATCAAAGCGCCTTCCCAGCACTCCTGCTTTGTTCTACTAGGAGCAGATGAACTAGCTCCTCCATGCTTCCTGCCCCCCCCCCCCCACCCCTTTTCCTGAACTTTGAGACAACAAAGGGATTTACAAGGCAAGGATCCGGACTACAAGGTGCTAATGATTGGAATCACATGTTTAGCGGGAAGGGGGCTGGTCAAGTGTTCCCTAAGTCGAAGGCTTCCAGGAGGAGGAGGGACACAGTCAAGGAAGAGAAAGGCAGCAGAGTACCAGGAGCTAGAATCTGCCAGCCTGGAACTCCGAGCCAGGAGGAGCCAGGAGGTGCCAGGAGGAGCCAGGGGGGGCCAGGAGGAGCCAGGAGGAGCCAGGGGGAGCCAGAGGTGTTTCCCACTAGGCTCCTGACAAGCAGAGCACTCTCTAGCAGATGCGGCTTCAATGAAAGATGCGCTCCACAGGTTCTAAGTTCTCTACATAACAGGAGGAGGCGTCACAGGGTCCTGTCCTTTTCTATGTTGTGTCTCAGTTATGCTGAGAATGCTTTCCGGTTTGCTGAGGGTGGCATGAACCTGCTCAGCATGAACCCCTAGAGCTTGTTAATATGTAGGTGACTCAGCCAGTTGTACCCAGTGCTGCTGTAGGGGGCCTGCAAAGAACTGGAGCATTTGCATTTCCATTGAATTCCAAGATGCAACTGGATCAGGGGCTGTCCTTTTGAACTTCTGTTCTGTACAGAGCAGTCTCCAGATTATCGCACAATTAACCAACCAGATCCTGTGATGATCTCTAATCTCAGCCCTCAAGAATGTGGACACTCCGTAAGGAGTGAGCAGGCTCATGGCTCCAAGGAGGACCCCATCTTCTTATATGCATCCCAGCATGTTTGGATCAGAAGGAAAACATGCAGGTCTTTTAAATCTCTTTATAAAGCCAAGGTTGGCAGACGAGGTGAGAGGTCCTGGGACATAAACCCATTGGCAAAGTGCTTGCTACCTCCCCACACCCCCCAGCAAGAGGAGCTGAGTTCAGATCCCAGCACCTAGGTACAAAGTCAGGTGTGGTGCATACCAGTAATCCCAGTGCTGGGGAGGCAGAGACCAGCAGAGATAGGAAGATCCCTGGGGCTTGCTAGCCAGTCTAGCCAAAACCATGAGTCACAGGTTCAGAGAGAGAACTGGCTTCAAAAGTAAGATAGGGAGGAATCGATAAAGACACAGGAAGTCTACCTCGGGCCCCAGCACGCGTGCACACACACACACACATCACACATCACACACACACACACACACCAAACAGCCCTGGTAAAAAGCAGAGTGACATGGAGGTAAACAGATGAAGAGGAGATTGTTAAGGCACAGTACATGCATTCTGCAAACTCACCTCCCAGTCAAAGTTCCTTAAGCCCTGTTAAACCTCTATCTCTTCGCTTTAAAAGCAGCCTACTTAAAGCAATATACCCAGAATGCCATAGCAAGCTCTGTGGCCAATGTTATTTTTAAAAGTCTGTTGAACATCCCTAACCTGACTGTCTTACCTAGCCTCCATGCCTTGCTGTGGCTCCGTGATTGCTTGCAAGCTGTGGCAAGGGAGAGGATGATTTCAAGTTCAGTGAACAAAATAAGTGTCCTCTGCGGAGTTAATAGATTTTCTATTGAGCAGAGAAAGAGCACTGAGATTTCATCTGTGTACCCCACTGCCCACCTACACACACCTCAAGCAGCACGGGCACAGGCATGGCTGTTTAACTCGGCCATGCCTAGTCATTGGCGTCGTTGGTCATTGATGTACCAGCCTGCACTGCCAGAGAAACATCTGTTTCAATGGCCCCTTCCCGTGGAAAGTGTCTTGTTACTTTTGTAGATAAGAACTGAAGTGGGAGGGGGATTATTCCTGGGGGAATTTCAAAACACAACCGTTGGAAAGGGGATCTCAGCTCAAGTTGGCAGAGCAAATAGATCTCCTAAACAGTTCTATCTGGGAGAGATATAAAGAACGTTGTATTTAATCCTGGTGATTTCTCTCTCTCTCTTTCTTCTGCCTGTTGATAATGGATGTTTCAGGTCTGAGTCCCCCAGGACTCTGCTCAGGGAAGTGTTGAAAAGAGAGGAACTTTTGCAGAGCAGAACTCGGAGCACTTTCTGTCCACTAATTGTCTGACAGTCTCTGTGAGCAAGCTAAAGCCCTCTGTGTGGTCTTGAAATAATCAAATCAGTGACCAGATACCTTCAAAGTCACCTAGCTGAAGCATCTGTAAGGAGCAGGACAGTTCCCACAGGCAGCCAGCTGGGCTCCAAATCATCCCATAAGAGACTAAAGGCACACTGTGGTCTCCAACTGCTCCGAAGGTCCAACCAGGGGCAGCTATATCTAGACCAAAACTGCAGCGGTCAATAGATGTGTTAAAACCTGGGACTGGGATCTGCCCCTAACATCATCACCAACACTAGTTGAGCATGCGAAGAAGAGCTGGGGAGACCCAGAGCACTTTTTCAAACACAGGATAAAGAAATGGCATTTCCAAAACCATGGGTGACCAAGTCGAGGTGCTTGCAATTGCATGAGGTAGTTCTTTCCTTAGTGAGGCCACAATGGTCTTCAGTGTGTGTGTGTGTGTGTGTGTGTGTGTGTGTGTGTGTGTGTGTGTGTGTGTCTGTATATGCCAGTCAGTCCATAGGGCTGTGAGACAGTCCAATGGTTCTCTCTTCCTTTTCCTCCCCAAATACAAGTACAAGACAATCCAGAATTTGTCTTTTTCCTCATCCAAGACAAGCTAGAGAAAAGGTATCCCAAGTAACCGCTGACCTCAGCAAAGCCCACCCTGAGAATCCGCTGTAGTGATCTGTGTATATTCATGGGACGGGGCTCCTTAACTTCTAACTAGAACGTCTTGCCTCCTGTGATAGGCCGAGTAATGTCCCCCAAGTCATCTATGTCCTCATCTCAAGGACTTACAAATGTCTCCTAAATTGCAAAAAAGATTTTGTAGGTGTGATTACATTCAAGCTCTCGCAATCGGCAAATTCTTTTTACTATGAAGGTATATCCTAGACGTGACGTATCTTTATAAGAGGCAGGCAGAAGTGGGACTGCAGAGACAGAAGAAAGCAAGGGGTGTGATGGCCACAGTCAGATGCTGTGCCTTGTAGATCAGGGGACAGGCAGAGCTAGAGCAGGCAGGCAGCTAGCTCTAGATGCTAGAGAAAGAGGAGACTCGATTCTCCACTGTAGCCTTCATAAAGAACCAGGTCTTTATCCTTGATTTTATCTTGGCAAACCTGGTTTTGGACTTCTACTTTCCAACTGGAAAAGAATAAACGGGCATCGTTTTCAGTCACCAAATTTGGAGATACCTGTTATAGCAGTGGCACAAGACTAATACAATTGGATACTACCCAATTGCCCATGTATTCACCTATATCCTGCTTTTGAAGTTATTTCCACTGAAGCCTCCAGACCTCACTGGTCTCCTATACTGACTGTTATATCCCACAAGTGGCAGCCCCGAAGTCACGTCAACAGAGGCTGACGCTGAACAGAAAAGGGCTGTATTGCCTATATCCATGTTTCTAAAGCATAGGAGATACACACTATATGACACTGACCAGGACATTCGCTCACCATGAGCACAGGAAACATGATCTCATCAGGGCTTTTCACACATTCCAAATGAAGACAACAAGAATTTTGCAGGACTTAGGTAAGCATCAAATTGAATGAATTGCATTAGTTGGTAGCCGTAGTTAATCTCTCTGGGATAAAGATTTTCACATCCACAGCCTATGACCTATATGGGTTGCCATGTGGCAGATGACAAAAGAGCCCTATGCCACAGATCATGCTTAGTATACCCACTGTACAAATAAGAAAGCTGAGTTCTAGGAATGCTTGAAAACTTATGCAAGGTCACATGGCTGAGCTAGGTGTCAGGTGGTTGAGATTAAAGTAAAAACTGCACGGACCCTCTCTTTTACTGTTACAAAGAAGGTATCTCTTCCCTACGGCCTCTCACACTTCAGGTGAAGGCACCAAAGGCTCGAGTAAGCACACTAGCTCACACATTTAGTCCCAAGTCTTTGCAGGCTAAATTAGGAGGATCCAGAGTTCAAGGCCACTCGCCACTACAAAGCAGAGTTAAAACTAGTCCTAGCTGCAGAAGCTCCTGGAAAAGTAAAAGAAAACAAATGACACATGTAACTGGAGGAACAAGGAGCACAGGCCAGTGCATGTGTGACCATCTGGTGCTGGGGCCCAGAGAAGAAATGGCTATATATGCCCGGAAATTTTGAGCAAAGAATGGGAGGCATTGTGATTCGGCTAAATTGCTGAGGCTTGCCAGAGAGGAAAGAAGGCTCTAGTGAGTAGAGGGAGCCATTTATACACACAAAGGTGGAAAGTACTAATGAAAAACTCTTATCTGTGTTGCTACAATGCACTTTCTGTGTGGTTGAGAGAGTGGGATAAAGTGTGTCCTGGGTTTCTACCCTAAGGGCAAAAGATGCAACTTCCATCCCTAATGACGACAGATTTTCCACCAGGCTGCTAGAGTTAAGCCTCAAATGGACTGAGCCTCCAGCCTTTCCTCCCTCTCTCCCCTCAAACTCCTGAACCTGAACTCTAAAGCATGTCACAGCGAAGCTCCCATGTTAATGAGGGAACGTCAAGGCATCTCATTCATATGCAAACACTCTGACACAGACGCTATATGAAATGAATGCAGATGGAATATGCCAGGGTGCTTTCCCCCCTTAAATCCTTTCAGAGAGTTAGGATGTTGCTACAGGAGTTGATGAGAGGAATGGCAGAGCAAACGCCGCTCTCAAAACCTGTCAACAGCGTAACTATTTAGATGGGTATTAAAGCCAGACACTGTCATATAATTTGAGGGTATGGTTGGAGACATCTTAAGAATATTTTGTTTCTGACAATTGAATCGTAATTCTAAATAGACGTCTCCAAAAAGAGAAGCAGGGGTAGCAGCCATGTAACGTTTATTTAGAAGCTGGTGAAGATCTTTGATTCAAAGTGCTGGCTGAAGTGACAGTACCTGGCTCTCAGAATGTCAGACCTGCCAAAGGGTTTGAATTTTATTATAGCACTAAGTGCTCAAGAAATATCATCTCCATACACAATACTCTGCAGAGGGCTATGCATATATTCTTTGTTTAATCTGCACAGTAGTTTTTTAAGGTAGCAAGTTGCAATACCCTCAACTTACAGATAAGCAAACTGAGGCATAGAGAAAGTCCTTAACTTCCCCAAGGCTACATAGCTAATGAATAATAGAAAGGAAGTTTCAAGTCTACAAACCTGGTTTAATTCTTACTCACTGCCCAATAGCCCCCATGAGCAAAGAATCCTTATGGAGGGGATCCTGGGTTTATATAAAGGAAAGCCTAGGTTTCTACTCAAGGCAAAAAGTGGAACTTCTATCCCTAATGAAGACTGAGATTTTTCCACCTGGCTGCTACATTTAAACCTCAAATGAACTGAGCCTCTACCAACCCTTTCATGGATACATTGGAATAAAATATGTCTGTAACCACCAGTGAAAGTGGGTTTTCATAATACCTAGCAAAGAGGTGGGGAGAGCTGAAATCTAGCTCGGACTCTAGATTTGGGGATATTCATTAGACATGTTGCCACAGACAAATGTCTAAACTTTGTCTGCCATGGTTTGGTCATGTGCATGAATGACAAGGATACTCACATCCACTCTATAAAACTGTCACTGGGAGATGTAGGCTTCTAAATCAAACTTTGTGCAAAGGAGTCTCACTTTCTCTTCAGTTGGCCTCAAGCCCACCCCTTCCTCTCTCTCTGTCTCTCTGTCTCACTGTCTTCCTCTGTTTCTCCCCCCTTTCTCTGTCTCTCTCTGTGTTTCTGTCTCTGTCTCTCTCTGTGTCTCTGTCTCTGTCTCTCTCTGTGTCTCTGTCTCTGTCTCTTCTCTCTCTTCTCTCTCGTCTCCTCTCTCTCTCTCTCTCTCTCTCTCTCTCTCTCTCTCTCTCTCTCTCTCTCTCTCTCTGTTACTTGCAAGATCTTAGGCACTGACCTCCCTGCCTGCTGCCACATCTCCCACCATGATGGCCGTCAACTCTCCCTCAGAAATTGTGAGCCCTCGATAAACTCCTTCTTCTGTAAGTTGCCTTGGTCATTGTGTCTCATCACAGCAATAGAAAAGAAACTAAGACACCTAAGGAGAGCCCTGAGTGAAAAGAACTAAAGGCAAGCTAGAGATGAGATCACCAACTCATTACCTGCCACTCCTGCTCGGACACTCTCCTTGTGCACAAGACCATGGTATGCCGACCACAGTCTAGATCATACTGCACTCCATGCTCCCAGAAGCCTCTTGGGAAAGGTTGTATTATCTTTCCTTACACATGGTAGAAAGGTAGCTTTCTGCATATAAGTCCCTCGTCTACACATGGCCTGTAAGCAATGGGTCTGGGATTTGAATAAATCCAGATGCAAGGATTCCTCCTTTGGCCAAGACTCTGTTATTCATTTCCATGGAGGGATCATTTTATCGACTTCTTAATTCTGGGCAAGAGCTGATGGATTATTTTGCTATGTGTGGGCAAGTGTATCAGAGTACCTGAATCTCAGCATGTGGAGTTTTAATCGGCCGATGCCTTCTTAGAACCTACCGCCATATACAAACCAAAAGAGACATTGGAATGGCAGCTCTCCAGCATCTCGTCTGACAGCAGTGTGTTGGAATGTCTGAGCTGGGGTGAAGAGAGTGAATAAACGGACAGAGGCCAGGGAGCACTTCTCTATGGTAGTAGAGCCATCTCCTTACATTTCACCCTCACAGTAAACAAGGGAGTCATCTTTTTATCTCCATTGTATAGAAGAAAAGGCGAGGGCTGGAGAGCTCAAAGCGACTGGCTAGAGGACGATTAGAACGGTGTCTAAGCATCAGATGCTTACCGGGTCTATTAATACACACAGAGAAACTTCTGCCTGAATATCAACACCCAAGCCTGCTGCTAAGACAGCAAATCCCCAAAATCATGTCAAGAAGAAGCCTCTCTTTACTTAATAAAGCCCAATGAGCCTTTAAAAATAGTGCGGCAGTTGATTGTATTTCTGGAGTGCAGGGCAGCTGAACAGAATATTTAAATGCAATGTTCTGAGAAAGGCACAGGCTTTCACCAGCTATGCAACAGGCAAAGCCTTAAGGACAGGCTTTCCTTGGAATGTTTGGACACATGCATTCTGCTTTCTTCTTTGGAATCTTTCAGTGCTCTGCCCTCTCTATCTGAGATCAGGGATAGGATATGTGGGGTTTGCTACTTGCTTTGTAGAATTTGCATGTCATGGTTGAAAGGATTCACCAATTGCTGAAGTCAGGAGCAGTCTAGGTTACCCTCAGCCACTCTATCAATTAATCCAGACCAAGTGGGAAGCACCCTGTTGACTGCAGCTTTCTCTAAGGTCCTCAGGAGCATTAAACCATTGGGAAAAGAATGCCCCTCCTTCTTATTTCTTATTCTCGTGGGCAGGATTATACTCCAGGTCCAGACCAGAAGTAACAAAGAAACATGCATGAGATTTAAAAGATTCACAGAGGACCAAATGCACACATCCTGAAGTGGACCTTTTGCCTCTTCCATGACCTTCTTCACTGTGAACCAATTTCAGATTCATTCCCCAAAACAAAATGAGCCAGGAATCTGATTATAACACAAAGAACAAAGATATTTTGGACCACATCCCATTGCTAATACCCTGTTAATGGATTTGTCCCAGCTTTTCTTCTTCTTCTTTTTTTTTTTTTTATGATTTTTGGACAATAAAAAAATGTCACCACAGACTTTTAATTTGTACAGTATGGCATGCCTCTTGGTTCCACTGCTGTTAAAGATGACCTCTAGAGCCTGAGGTGACTGCTAGGATACCATTATTCTCTGTCAAGTCCATGACACTCTCTGCCCTTCTCTGCTGCTTGCCACACACTTCCTAAAGTCCCTGATCAGTAACGCCACCGGCTCTCACATCCAGGAGACATAAGAGAACAGGGGTCTCAAGGCAGAACGCCTGTAATCCCAGCACTCCAGAGGCAGGAGAAGCTAAAGTTGAAAGCCAGCCAAGGTGAGATCAAGAGGCACGGGGAGTGGGGGCATATTCACTTCCCCCAAAGAACTCAACCCCTACCTCTCTCCCCAAATGCAAAAGCTGAAGGGCTCAGGGCTCCACCTTCATTAATTAGGATCAAATCTCAATCCCCAATAACCCAAAGAAAAGAAAAGGCAGCCAATCATGCTAAGAGGCTGTAAAAGAACTTCCTCTAATCCTCCCAAAGCACTCAAGAGAAGGCTTTCAGCCAAGTCAGGGTCATTTAATGTAGTCTGCTTCGGAAAAGATATTAAAACAGATTAAGTTCATTAAAAAAGGAAAGAAAAGAAACCTCGTCTAAAGCAATGACCTCTGCCCAACGGCCTTGTTAAAACAAGTACCTTTTCTCAGGATCTGAAATGCACTGGAAATTTCAACAAAACTATGCAGAAAGGCAGGGCACGCCCGCACCAGGGAGCAGATCTGTCTGTCTAGCAAACTGGCAGAAACCAGAAGCAAATACTGCTGTGGCTCCAGGCAGGGCTCTTCAGGGCTGGGAAGGGGTAAAAACAGTCACTCTTCTCACGCATTGCCTCCTGAACAGAGAAGACATATAAACAGAAAATAAAGCTGTCTGACAACACACAGTGGACTCAGCAAGGTGATCCCCCAGAGAAAGGACTCCGTGCTGAACCTCTTGTGCTGAACCTTGGGCGAGGAGTCAGTCTGGAAGAGCGTGCAGAGGAAGATGCTCAAGGTAGGAGAGTGTCTGGAGCCAACACAAGTAATTGACAATGAGGGCAGGACCCCAGCCAGTTCAGTAAGAGGGTGGGAAAAGCAGACTGAATCCTGCAGAGCTTAGACACAAACCAATGAACTGTGAGCTTATCCTAAACTTCAGTGTGTGTGTGTGTGTGTGTGTGTGTGTGTGTGTGTGTGTTGGTTACTTTAGCTCTTCTTGGTGACAAAACACTTGACAGAACAGCTTAAAGAGAGAGGATTTATTTTGGTTCATGGTTTCAGGGAATTTGAGTCATGGTTGTTTGGCTTCCTAAGTTTGGCCAGAGCTTCCTAGCCCCCAGAAGCTCCTAATACGGGCCTTTGTCATGGTGGAAGGGGAGCAGAGAAAGGAGGGGAGAAGAGGAAGATGCCAAGGACAATGTACTCCTGCGAACATAATCCATAAGACCCATCCCCTCCAACTACACCCTGCCTCTCTATTTTTTTTTCATCTCCATAATTTTCATCACCTCTCATCACTCTCTGAATGAATCAAGAAGGAAGTCCATTCATCAGGTCAGAGTTCTTGTGGTTTCATTTTCTCTGGTCACACCCTCACTTACACCCCTAGGGGTGTTCCTCATTGATCCCTTAGCCCCCTGAATGATCTCATTTCTACTCATATCTGCAGAATTCACAATTCTCAGGTTTCCATTGTGTCATTTGTCTTATTTTCCTCGATTATTATCTCAAGAAATTATTAGCTAGGGGGAGTGTCCCTAAACAGAACACTTGGAATCATAAATACAATTTAAAAACAAAGATGATCTTTATGGATGAGCACAATATTATTTCACTGGTCAAAGAAGAACTGCCCTAGGTCAGTAGGGACTTTGACCAAGCCCTTTTTATTCACAGCACTGTAACAGTATCTAGGGGTTTGTTGAATATCTGGCTTCTTATCATGACTCAAGGGACCTCAGCCGTGCCGAGTATCTTCTTGTCACTCTAATAGGTATATTAGCCATCAATATAAGAGGCCTTTTTAAAAGTAGGAAATAGAAACAAATGTTTCTCTTGCAGGAGTTCCCAAACCTAATGAAATGTTCATGTAATTCAAAGAATGACTCATGGTTTTCTGTCATGGCCCAACAAAAACCAAATGTGCTGCTTACAGGTATGGATGCTGAGGAGTGGGCACATAGTTCAGAAGCCGAGCAATTGTGTATCATGCAGGATACCCTGGGTCCATTTGCCAACCATGAAAAACCAGTGGATAGCAACATCAAAGACAGAAAATATTTAAGGCATGCCTTTGCTGCATTGACCATTATATCTCTCAGAACTTCAGATGACTCCGGCACAATGTAGCTGAATTTTCCAAAGGAAAACAAAAGAGGAAATTTCCTTTGTTGTGTTTTATGAAAAAAAAAATGTGGTAGGCTGGGTTATTCCTGAAAGAATTTCAAGATAACTACAGATATCTCGTGCAGCTACAAACAACATGAGAATAATATAATTCTACATGATACATTTAGATGGAATAAGACCCTGAAATGATGCTTTGGTTTTGTGAAAGGTTAAGATTTAAACAATCTTTTCAGACTCTCATCAAGAACATTTAAATTTGGGGCAATATCCCCACGCATTTACCCACATCACTTGTAGTGCTGAGCGATAGTCCAGATGCCAAGCTTTGCTTGCATGCTGTTAAGCAAGAGGAGTAGGGCCTGAGGAGATGACTCAGCTGCTAAAATGTTTGCCATACAATCTTGATTACCTGAGTTTGATCCCCAGAACTCTCATAAAACCTCCAGGTATGGTGACATATTCCTAAACCCCCATTTCTGAGGACAGAGAGGTAGGAGGATCCTTGGGGACTATTGAACAGTCAGTGTATCCAAATTAGTGACTATCAGATTTTGTGAGAGATCTTATCTCAGAAAATAAGGTGGAGGGCAAGATGACATGGGCCATACAGATGCACATGCACATGCATACACACACACACACACACACACACACACACACACACACACACACACGAGCGCGCACAGGCACACACTCATGCGCACACGTGTGTGGTTGCAGGAGCGCACACACACAAAAGAACTAGATCATGTTTCTTACATCTTACCTTCTCTGCTGGAACCTACTTGTTGGCATTTTTTTTTTAATCTATTTTATTGGGTTTCTTATTCCTCTACCTCCCTTCTCCACCCCAATCCCTTCCAACACCGCAACACCAGGTAGGAGGGAAAGATGGTTAATGGGGAGAGGAAAGGGAGCATAGTTCTCTGACTACTCCCTGCTGGTTAGGGCTGTCAGGTTCCTTGGGGCAAGCCCAATCTTCATTTCAAGATATCTTCAACTTCTTCCCATCAAGTCAAACTGCAACAACAGCAACCAGGGGCACCAGGGGAGCAGCACCAGTCTTCTTCCTTTGAGCACCCTGATCGATCCCTCTCTGGGCTCTGGCATGTATGCCCTCTGAGTCCCCAGAATTAAACTATCCACAGCCAGCAATTATCACGCCCCTCTCAGGGCCTGCACAAGGCGAACTGTCTGCTGCTGTGGACAATCTGAAACAGCTCTATATCCCACACCATGGACTGAAACAAAAACTCATCTAGATGATATAACTGAGTTTTTAGAGAAACCAAAACTCCCACTACATCTACTAAGAGACCTATTGGTTTAAATCTAAATCTGAGGCTTCTTTGAGTACCCTTAAAGATTAAGATAAGGGCAGGAAATGGCTAAAATTGAGAATGCCCTGTGGGAGAGTTGTAAGAATCACTGTACAAGGCACTTTGGAAATCTATTTGGTGCTATCTCAGAAAAATGGGAATAGGGCTTCCTCAAGACCCAGCTATTCCACTCCTTGGAATATACCCAGAAGATGCTCCAGCACACAACAAGAAAATTTGCTCAACCATGTTCATAGCAGCCTTATTCATAATAGCCAGAACATGGAAACAGCCTAAGTGTCCCTCAGTAGAAGAGTGGATAAAGAAACTGTGGTACATATACACTATGGAATACTACTCAGCTATTAAAAACAAGGAATTCCCGAAATTTGTGGATAAATGGATTGAGCTAGAAATGATCATAATGAGTGAGTTAACCCAGAAGCAGAAAGAATCAAATGGTATATACTCACTTATATCTGCATACTAGCCCAAGGGGCATGTCCCACAAAAGCTTTCACTTACCAGGAAACTGGGACAGAGGGGAAGGCATCCTATTGGGACTCTAAATGAGAGACACATGGGAGAACAGCAAAATAAAAGGATCCAGAGGGTCCTAGAAATCTACAAGTAGAACAATATGATAGGCAGATTTGGGCCCAGGGGTCCCGCTCAAACTAAGACACCAGCCAAGGACAATACAGGAGGTAAACTTTAAACCCCTTCCCAGATCTAGCCAATGGTCAGAATATTCTCCACAGTTGAGTGGAGAGTGTGATACGACTTTCTCACGTACTCTGGTGCCTCACATTTGACCATGTCCCCTGGAGGGGGAGACCTGGTGGCACTCAGAGGAAGGACAGCAAGTAGCCAAGAAGAGACTTGATACCCTATGAGAATATATAGGGGGACATAATCCCCCTCAGGAACAGTCATAGGGGAGGGGAATAATGGGAAAATGGGGGGGGGGAATGGGAGGATACAAGGGATGGGATAAACATTGAGATGTAACAAGAATAAATTAATTAAAAAAAAAAAAAAAAGAATCACTGTATAGTCTTTGCACCGGGATTGTCTAGGACTCAGGTATCCGGCAGTGAAAGTGGATGCACGGCAACCTACTCTTTGGGTTTGCAGTAACTGAAGGGTCTCTGGGTACATGGGGACATTCTAGGTAGGCTAGGCTCTGTAGGTGGGGAACAGCATCTTTTGAAAGTGGGTATGGCTGAAGTACACAGAAGTGCAATGCCTGAGCCAGGCCTCGTGGTTTTGCTCCAACTCCCATCTCTTCCTGCTCATTTCAGGCATCTCCTAAGCTCTTCTCCTTTAATTCTAGCCCTCATCCCTTTTCTCCTGAAGGGTCCTGTACATGGTCTAATGTTGTTTGCCCTCTGAATTTTGAGAGCGAGAGAGAAACAGAGGCAGAGACAGAGATGGGAGAATGGCTTATATGCCACCCTGCATGCATATGTGGCCAGAAGACAACTTTGTGGAGGTGGTTCTTTCCTTCTACTTTTGGATGATTTCAGGGGCTGAACTTGGGTCACCAGGCTGGCTTCTCTGGCAAGAGCTTTAACCCCCAGGACCATCGCACCAGCCCAAAGTCCTCTGAGTCTTAGACAGCCACGACTACCATCTACAAGTGCCAGTACCAGAACTTGACACCTTAGCTTCACTCTGTAGATGAAAATTCTCGTGATAGAGATTATAAACTGTCACTTGGGAGAGTCAGAACCTGTGAGCGCTGGAACCCTGTGACACCTTCCCTCCTGGATCATCATCCAATTCCAATTTTAAGAAGCAACACCTAAATTTGAGGACTTTTGTGTTAACCCAAATTCTCCTTAGAGGCCTAGCCAGGCAAGTGACCATGTAGTGAAATGGGCCAATATATTCTGACAATTTTCACCTGTTTATAACACACACACACATACACACACACACACACACACACACACACACACGTATGCATGCACATGCACACGCACACATATATCCCTTGCGAGTGGTCTAATCATTTCTAGCAGATTTCTGTGAGTGAAGCAATACTTTACCAGAATCTTAAACCCTTGGGAACAACATGGAGAATTTCTACCGTCTAGTATTAAGAAGTAACATGGTGTAGCCAGTGTCTGGGACCTCCTTCTTGAGGACATCCTCTAATGAGTCCTCATTCTCCACCTTTGCCCTCCTTTAAAAAAAAAAAAAGAAGCAGAAGTGAATGAAGAGAGTCAGAAAGCCCATGTCCTTCATGCCAGTCTTAGCAATGACTGTGTACAAGTTGGGAAATGGTTGACCGAGGAAAGTCACCGGGCAAAGGTGCCAAGCTAATCGCATAAGAAGCTGCTGAATTGGCGTTTGGGTCTCTGGTCCAAACTCATTGTTCTGTCCTTCCTTCTGATGCATCTGCTTATGGAGAGGGCAGAGGATGAGAGACAAGAGACTCAGAAAAAAACTCTGCAGTCTCAGCTCCGCCAAGGTCCTCCTCCTCCTCCTCCTCCTCTCCTCCTCCCGGAAGGCCGCTATGATCTGCATTCATTTCACATGAGGGAAATGTGGGTTTTGAAAAGCTTCAGTGAACCATCCGCTAAGGCTGCTCACACTCCCTGTTGGAAACCTGTGCATGAGGCCATCCAGCCTCGCATGCGTTGGCATTCATGACTGGATTCCACACATGAATACCTCAGAGGTCTGCAAGCCCCCTGAGAGATGCCAAGCATTCTATGCCCAGTCACGAACATTTTTCTAGGACAGAGTCTATGGTTTTTCATTAGGTTCTCCAGTTAGTATCTGACTCAAAAACAAACATGGGGCTACCTCTTTGCAGAAAAAAAAAAAAATGTGTTCGTTATAAAGCAAGAACGAATTCTATCCTTTTCCCGTCTCAACAGGCTCTGGACACGTGCAATTTTAAGTCATTACTCAGCCTGCTCACTAGGCTTGCATGTAAAAGAATGATGTTTCCTTAACTTAATGTGATATTGCTATTGGCAAATAGATCACTTTTAGAGTTATCGAGCCTGCCAACTTTTATATCCGCCAAGGTAAAAACGCTCCCCAGGTTTTGTCTTTTCATTCTCTCAACTGGCTTGAATAGATTTCTGTCTAGGATCAAAAAGTTGGGTGAACACCAGCCATGCATAAAATTTTGTGGGTTAATTAAGATCATCATTAGCCACTCTGGTTTATGCTTAGTTTCATGATTTGTAGGTAGCGAGTTCGCATCCATCAGACATAGTTACTCCACCAGGACCTGTGTGTGCAGAGGATGTTGAAGCAGATAGAGGCCCTTGCTGCAAGCCCAGCTTTCTGAGCACCTGTTTTGCTACCTGCCATCTTGCTCTTGATCTGGCCACTTATACCACTGTAGGGATTTTTATTTGAACATTTTTTGAGCAATGCTTCCACTATTTGGGTTGAGTCCTTATATTCCCTGTTGGTCTGTTTCTGTATAATAGACTAGAAGTTGCAGCCATCTATCCATCCTTTCATTCCTCACTCAGCTGCCTCTCGAGCACATAGTGTGCTCCTAAGACTGCTGGATGTGACATAAAATAAGATGGAGCTGATAGCTTGTGCCCTCACAGCCCAGCAGAAGGGAACTGACATTGTGTGACAAACAGATTAAATGAAGGTAAACTGCCTCCCTGTGGCTCCTGTTGTACCTTGAAAGACCAGAACAACTGAGGTGGGTGAGTGGGGAATGATTGGTGAAAAAGGCTAACCCAGGCAGGAGGAATGGTTCCCGTGAGAGAGAGGGAGGGAGGGAGGGAGGGAGGGATAGAGAGAGAGAGAGGGAGGGAGGGAGGGAGGGGGAAAGGGAGGGAGGGAGGGAGGGAGCGAGCAGGAAGGCAGTGGTGCATTCACAACAACAGGAGTGAGTTTTCAGAAGCTCTGTAAGGACAACCATTTCCCTTTCCCAGACGTGCTCCATCTCATCAAGGTAACTGGGCTTCTTGCTGTTTCTCTTAGCCAAATGGCACCTATATTGGGCTGAAATCCTAACTGCAAGTGTCACAATTAGATTTAGATAACACCATAAGGACAGCGCCCTCGTGATAGGATTAAAGCCCTCCTAAGAAGAAAAAGATATGGAGAACATTAGTGTGCACCCTAGAAAGACCCTGAGATCTGGGGGATCTCAGCAAACCAGGAAGTCTTGCTTCACTGGGAACCTCAAATCTAGGGAACTTTGATTGTTGACTTTCCAGCATGCAGTTTAATGACAACTAAACTGTCAACGCCACCCAGACGCTGCTGCTTTCTTCTATCAGGCATGCTAACTGGGAGCTGCTGTCTCGGGATGTCTGAGGACAAACAATGCCTGAGAACCCAAAGTCCGTAAGCCTGGGTGAAATGCCATGCTGGAACAGAGCCATTTGGAGGTACCCAAAGCAGGAGGAGGAGAAGGAAAGGAGAAAGGGGCTCCACACTTCAGATGGCCATGCCGGACAGTTTCCTTGTGTCCTCTTATCTTGGCAATGAGAACAGAAAAGCTCATCAGAGTGAGAACCTTATCCAATCTTGCATGATAATTTATTGGTAACCTCTAAAGTGTCTGTCCTTTGAAGAGTTTTGTGGGTTTAACTCTTTGCTAGCCAAACCCAATGCCAACTCATAGGCACTGCCTATCACAGGGACCCAAGAACTCTGTGCTAAGTAGCACGCTCTAGAAACCATCACCATGGATGAACAGAACCAGAGTCTTAAGAATATAACGTGGATCTGGGGGGGGGGGGGACCGACTGAGTAGTACCATTAATTACAAGCAAAGCAGACCTCAGACAGTGAATGTGAGATCTCAGAAGCGGCACTGTTGTTCCTTAGCTGGCTTTTCTTTACAAGAGGCACTGTTGGATGCAAATATGTTACCTGATAAATAACAACCGTCCTCAAGTGCTTTCTATGTGTCAGCTGCTCTGCTGGGCACTTCACACACAATGTGTCTAATTATGGCAGTAACCCAGCCAAATACCTGTCACTTTACCGCCAGGCAGAATAGTGCAGGGGTGACGCTAAACCCGCAAAATCATACAGTGTGAAACTCAGGGTTGAAAAATCTTCAAGAGAAAGTTGATGGGGACAAGAACTTATTTTCTTCAAATTACACACATACACACAAACATAAACAACAACAAACGAGTTTAAACAAAAAACCAGTATTCAAAGGACCTTAAGCAAATCGAAACAGTGGGATCAGAATAAAACTAGATGGCTGTTACCAAGAGTCTAACTCAGTTTTTGTTGTTGTTGTTTTAATAAACTACACCAAGGTGAGCCATGCAAAATGGCCAAGGTGCATGGTTTTGAAATGTCCAAAGGTCTTAGAGGGACCTCCTGCTCAGTGTAAGCCAGAAGTACATTTTGGTTGGCAATGTGAATTTAGGCAGCGAGGATAGAAGCAGAATGCCATTGGGAAAGGGTGTTTGCTTTGGGGACTCTGGGATCCCATTTGTTAAATGAATATGGTAGAACATGTGAGCTTTCCAATTCTCTGGAGCTGAGAAAACTATCACAAGTTATCGTTCTTTCTGCCTGTGAAGTGGAAGCAATGGCAGGTACAATCACCTGAATGTAAAGAAAGTATAGGATCACAGACAGAGTGCTCAGCCCAGCATCGACTGATGAAATTGCCTCTTGAAACTAGATCCTAGAATCTGAAGGGCTGTGAGAGGGCTGCAGGTAATTGAGTCTCAGCAAAGGCAGACCTGAAATGTCCATGGAGAATGCTTTAGGTAAAGACTCAAGGGAGACCTACCCTCTGCAGAAGCCCAGAGGATCTCTGGGCTGAGTAGAAGCATTGTGCTAAGAACATTGATAATGTGAACTTCAGATGATGAGCGGGTCAGACCTTTCATCCATACTCAAAGTGCACTTACCGCAACCAAGGCGAGGAGTTCCGCAAGTATTCAAGGTGTTTTCATACTAAGTAAAACCTTCACCCTGGAGCAAAGAAGCTCGTTGGAACTCCCCAAAGGAGGTTTACAACACATCTAATCATTCTCCAAGCTTGAAATATCTTCCTCTCCTGCAGCACTTCCACAGAACTTGGTTTATTACAGGGTCTCAAGCAGATGATATGAACTTTGTAAGCTAACAGGACCTTTTCTCAAAATTTAAAATAAATAAAGGACCAGGGATACCATTTGGTAGTAAAGAACTTCCCTAGCATGTGTAAGGGCTTAGATTCAATCATGACCACCACAATAGACTACAAGCAGAAAGATGGAAGGAAGGAGGGAGAAAGTCAAGAAAGAAGGGAGGGATGGACGAAGGCAGCCTACTATCATATCCGGTGTACATTCGTTGGCACATGCTCACAGCAGGGTCCGAGGAGAAGCTAACCCTGTTCTCAAGGAGGATGCCATCTAGACGGAGCAGGATGCACACTTCTTGAATTTTGAGGGAGAAGTAATAGGGGTAAAAGAGCCATTTATTGCTCAGTTATTGGATTTTCAACAAAATAAATTATCTCCTTTTAGAAAATCTAAAATGAACAACTGAGAGATAGGATGGGAAATTTACACCACTTACTATTTTACATGCATGGGAAATTCCTTCCAACTCTCTTGGCATTTCTCCCAGAAGTTTCCCCTTAAAATCTTGGGGCAAAAATGGGGGAGATCTAGAGGCATGGAATAGCTTGTCATGGAGCTGCCTTTTCCACCTTTCCTTGCTGTCACTGAATATAACGGAATCAGTTGTTCATAAAAGATAAGTTTTAATTTGGCACCATCACTGGTGGCTCAACCTTGCAATCTCAAGTACCCCATAGGCTAACGCAGGAGAATTACAAGTTCAAAGCCAGCCTTGGTAACAAAGTAAGTTCAGTTCAAATAGAGAACTTAGGAGACACTCCCTAAAAATAAAATAAAGGTTTAGTGGTGCAGTTCAGTCATAGAGCCCTTGTCTAGCACATGAAAAGGTGCGACTCTGGTATACTCATCCCCAAATGTGTTTGCCTTGTGCTTCTGAAGGCTGGGCGGCCATGTCCACGTCGGATGTGCTGGTTGTCCTGTTGCTATGACAAAATACGTAACAAACTCAGCTTAAGGAAGAAAAGCATTTGTTTTGTCTCAGGGTTTAAGGCTGAAACAACAGTCAGAAAACAGGAGGCAAGTGCCAGTACTTAGCTCAGTTCAGTCTGAGACTCCATTTTGTTCAGTCTGGGACCCCATGCAACACTTAGGTGGTGGTTTCCCATATCAAGGATTCTAATCAACATAATCTCTCATAGACATGCCCAGAGATATTTTCCATGGTGATTCTAAACCCAACAAGTTAATCCAGATGAACTCTCACAGTTTTCCCCAAACTTGATGCCCACATACATTATTTTTAAGTTATGTGGATCTTTGGCCCCCTACCCTCATAGGCTCATGGCCATCCCATATTGCAAAATGCATGAAGTCCAACACCCAAAGTTCCCATGCTCTTTAATAATTCCAATATTTTCTATAGCCTAAGTTTCATCTCAGACACAAGGCAGTCTCTTAACAGGAACCTCAAAAGAAAAGAAAAAAGAAAAGATCAAGTTGCACACTTCCAATATGCAATGGCACAAAATAAATATTACCATTCTAAAATGAAAGAGTGGAAGCACGGCAAATAATGATTGTATTAAAGCAAGCCCAAACATCAACAGAGAAAGCACCAAACCCAACGCTCTGCATTTAGCATCTGAGGATCATGATGGAATCATCTGGATTCCAAATGGCTTGTGTAGGCCCACCCACCCTTCCAGCTCTGCCGCCTACAGCATGCATAGCCTTTATCTTAGGCTCTGTTCCATGCCTAAAACTTTCCTCATTGACTGTTCCATGGTTCTGGCATCTCCAACTTTATGTACTCACTTAGGCTTCACCCTCAGGACTTTGCCCTGTGTCCTGCTACAGGGGTTCCAATCCCCTCTGGAACTACGATACAAGACTCCATGACCTCCTCAGTCTGTATCTTTTTTTAAATCTGTAAATCTTGCTTCTAAGCTCTGCCATCAGCTTGGCTTTCAGCCTGACCCTCATAGACTACAAGTCAACAGTTTCTGGAGAAACACTTCCCTGAACAATTGCTTTTGGAGGACAAAGAGCACCTGTAGTGATAGTCTGCTTAGAGTCTCTGCTTTCAAATGAATTTGCATTCTCACCTAGGAGTCTTTGATGAATAAGATATTGTTCTCAAGATATCTTTCCTGGTGTCCCAGTACAAAGTGTCAAGTTATCCTTAATGGAACAAATCTTTTAAACAATTACAGCTACTTTCAAACCTGATTTTTTTTCTGCAAGCTTTAACTTGTTTATACTCTGTTCCTCTCCAACTACACATTTTACCATCTTTTTGCTTCACTTCTTGCTCTTCTTCACTATAGACCTGGTGAGAACAGCAAACAGTAATCATCACATAGCCTCAGCGCTCTCCTGTCTCGAAATTTCTTCCACCAAAGAAATGAGTCCCTTCATTCATTGTTCCTGTATTCAACCTCACTCAAGTTCTCAGGACATAGGAAGAATGCCGCCATATTCTTTACAAGAATGTCACATAAATGCTCTGTGGTCCAGTTCCCAATAGAGGCCTTGTTCCCAACCCTGCCACATTGAAACCTAGTGAGCTGGGCCTCCACTGAATGCATTTTTCTCAAAATTCTGCTCATCCAAATTATCTCCCAAATACCCCCATGGAGCTCTGCCTACGTGCTAGGGCTCTTCTGCCCAAAGTTTCAAACTCTTCCATATCCCTCCCACAGCCAGTCACAAATATTTAAGTATCTTGCAGCCAAGTTTACGGTATTAGTGACCCTACTTCTGATACCAATGGCCTAGATTAATTATTTGGTTTTGATGCTATACAAAATTGACAAAACCAACTTAAAGAAGACAGCTTTTATTTTGGCTCACAGTTTAAGGGTATAGTAAATCATAGTCCTGATGGCAAAAGATTGTGTCTGATCACATTAGACTACTAGGCAAAAAGCAGAAAACAATAAATGCTTGTGGCCAACTCATTTTCTCCTTTTTATCCAGTCTTGGACCCCAGCCTATGGAATGGTATCTCACATTTAATGTGAGACTTCTCATATCAATTAAGTTAACCAGTATAATCACTCACAAACACCACCAGAGACTTGTTTCCATGGTGATTCTAAATCCCATCAAGTTGAAAACCAAGATGAACCTTCACAGCTGGTAAGGCTAATCTTGTTAGCTGGGACTTCCTGCAGCATCCCTAGTTAATGCAAGCCATCCTGCGGTAAGAAAAACACATTCATGATACAGGGCTAACTTGTCCCTTTGAGAAAGCCACTCTGAAGATAATCCATTAACCCTCTAATCCATGAATTGATCAATGCATCCATGAGAGTAAAACTCTCATGACCTAATTGCCTCTTAAAGGTCTTACCTGGGCCTGTCTCTTAATCCCCGACAGTGGGGATTAAACCTCAGCATGAGTTGCTATGGAGGCATTTGAACCATGAAACCATAACTGAAGGCATTGAAGAACACCCCATTCAAATACATTTGCTCTAATGAGTACCCATGAGAGCCTAAGTCCTGCAATTTGAGCACTATTCAACATAGCCATGGCATTTTCTGCAGATTTTTACCTGGGATAAATCTCACTACACACCGTTTGTATTGCTGTTCTTTCTAGTTGTATTGCTATTGTTGTTGCAAAAATATGGAACTTCACAAAGAACAAGGCTTAGAAATCAGCGTAAGTTGAGAGCCAAGAGCTAGATATCCAAAGTCACATATTTATTGGTTAAAAAAAAATAAAAAAAGGGGGGGGGAATGTGTCAGTAAACAGCTATTATCTTTATGTAATGCATTTCCATTTTATTTTCATTTTTACACTTTTTCAAATTTCTAATACATCCAAATAGAATATTTTACTTTCCTAATTCAGAAGAAATTATTTCTTGGTTTACAACCAAATAAAGGATTATTTATGGCACCAGGGGACATTCTTTACTCACTACTGTGCCAGTTGTAGAAATTAAAATTATTCTTCACAAATATTTGGGAATACTTTTTGACTAGTCTGGAGATGCTGAGATATGGAAATGGAGAACTTGTACACATCTTTCCCCTGCTCTTTTACCAGTAGCTTTACAAATATAATTCCTAGGTCAGCAGATCATGCAAAAGTAGAAATATGTATGCTTCTCTTTGCACACATGTGTGCAGACACAAACATATTCACAAACCCCTCCACTGAGTCAGAGATCCCATAGACAGCGAGTTTTAACAAAACAAGACAGAGAGCCAGAACCCCTTGTCCAATACTTAGACACTTGTGAGAGGTTCCTGGTGTCAAGGGTTAAGTGGGAAGTCCTGATGTCTTCCTTCTGTGCCTCCAGGCTGTCAGTGGGTTAGTGGGGAGCCTGGATACAGCCATATTGCCTAAAGATATTCTTCCAGGTGTCTGTAAAGAGGAACAAGTTGCCTCTCCTTAATCAGCCTTCAGCTGTTTTCATTAGTCAAACTGCATCAGTCAGCAAATGGGTCCTCCAGCTGGATTGCATCAGGCACCAGAGCTATAATGAGGAACCTCCCACTCTCCCTGACCAGGGCTATCCTGCTCCCACACATCCTTCACCAGGGAGCCGGGCCTGCAGGTACCTCATGCAGAAAGCAATGGTTCCCTTGTCTGGCTTCACCGTTTCCTATGCCATGTACCTGTGACACCTACAGGAAGCTGAATGACATAACTGGAGTGTAAGCCAGACATCTCACCTCCTAAACTCTGGAGAACTAAGCATGTGATGCCACAGAAGAAAAGAACAGGACATAGCCCACATGTAACTCTGCATCTCTGTGCTGTGCCCTAATGGAAACAGAATATTTTTTATGAAATAAATACACATAGCAAGGAATCAATCACCATCTTGTTATTGCAGCAGATAGAATGGACACGAGTTGATGTCTGTCCTCTGTCTGTCACCATTTAAAATGAGCCTACCAGGGAGGACAGATTGTAAATTATACAAAATGACCCTGGATGGTATTCTTTTTCAGAGCCGTTTGAAGAATCCAAATCTGCCCTTTTTCAAATCATCACAATCAGCAGCCATTTTGCTTCTGGTCTTTGCAGCCACTGCCAACCCATGATTGAGGCCGTGGGAGGTACTGGGGGAAGTGACAGGCTTCCAGCAGTCCCCAACCTGCCAGCTCACTCTCAGCCTGACCTTGAACTCATTCCTTAGAAATGTCAGGGCCTCGGGCTCCCTATCTTTAAAACACAGGGACTCATTAAAGAACTTTAAGGGCCTTCCCACTGGCAGTCATACATGCAATATATAATTCCAATTTATTGGCTTCAGGAGGATAAAAATGCCTCCTGAAGGACCTTCTGAGACAAGTCAGCCATATTCGTACCCACATCCCCTTATCCTTAGTCATCCCACCCGAAGTGTCCATCCAGGGGATCAATCTGGTTTGAAGTTTCTGGGAGTTAGACATCTTAACTAGTTTTCGTGACCCTACATCCACTGAGCAGCCTTGGCAGGCCCATTTGGCATTCTGGTGACATTTGGCTCAAGTATGGCTCCGGCAGGACTTGTCCCAGACTCTGTGCATGCCCATATTGGATATTCTGAAATTATAGATTAGAAACCCACGTGTTGAAACATTACCACTCCTATCTAGAGAATCCTGAAGATTTCTTCTGCCACTTAGAACCCCCAGAAGAGTCCGTCCCCACTTGGGTAGCAGGAGTAAGTCTTAAATTACCTAAAGAGCCCAAGAGCTGGGCCTGGACTCCATTTGTTTACAAAACAGGCACTTTCAAAGGCCCTTTACTAGGGACCGGCAATTCCCAGGTCCCCTGCTCCAGGCTGATGCATAATGCATAAGGTGCTGGGAAATGTGTATTCATGAGGGCGGCTTGGCTTTTGTCAAAAAAGAACTGTGAAATATTATGATGGGACAATTTTCATTTCTGCCACATTGTTTTTATAGTGCATTCATGACTGGGGATTGAGGGCTTTTTGAGTTTTGTCTGGTGCAGATGTTGCGGTGCGGAGAGCTGCTTCAGACGTCTGTATTTTCCAACTTTGTTGCTGACAATTACATGGAGTGGGAAGGGGGAGCCTTCCCCTGGAGACAAAGGATATATGTCCTCAAGTGATCTGGCTCGGGTTTATTCAGGTAGGTGAGGAAGAGGAGGAAAAGACAGGGAAATTTAGAAAGGGCAAGAGGGCGTGATGAAGACAAGAAGAGAGTGAAAGAAGAAAAGCCTCACTCTGCTGCCACACTCTTGAGTGTCAATCCTGGGCTGTGGCTTCTGTCTTTATCCTTGTCTGTCATACATTCCTGATGTTCCAGGGGGAAGTATTATCTCCACTTTACCTAGGAGGAAGGAGGAAGGAGAGGCCTGGCAAGTGTAAGCTGCCTGCCTGAAATGACACAAGCAATGAGTGCACTTGAACCCACATGTATAGAGGAGCATATATGCACTCTCTTGGAGAAGTAAGAGAACTGAAGCCAAGCAGGAGTACTGTCTACAGTCCTATGAGGAACAGTCCTAGACTCAGGGATTAGGGACAGCAAAGGTACCATTGTGTTTCAGAATGTGAAGAAAACGCTTTGGGACAACAACTGGCTGTGAGTACCCATTTGCAAGCACTCAGGCACAATCACCACCACTGTGTGCACGTGTAGGAACACACGTGCACACACACACACACACACACACACACACACACAATGTATACCATACAGAGACACAACGTATCTCAGGACACTCGGAGACTTGACTGACGTTCAACAGCTTCTTCCTTAAATAAATAAAAGTGTGTGGGGGTGGGAGAGAGGGAGGAGAGAAAGAGAGAGAAGAGAGAAGGAGGGAGGGAGGAACGGAGACACACACACACAGAGAGGGGGGCGGGGTATAGATGCACATGGAAGCCAGATATCATCACTGTCATTATTTTGATATTTTTTATATTTTTGAGACACGGTCTCTCTAGTGTGTGTAGCTCTGTCTGTTCTGGAACTCACTATGTAGACCAGGCTGGCAGTACACTCACAGAAATCCACTTGCCTCCCAAGTGCTTGGATTAAATTTACCCTGCCTACAAAGATATGCAGGGATAAAGATGGATCAGACATTGAGGGAACGTCCAACGATTACTTGGGCCTAACCTGAGATCCACCCCACAGGAGAGACCCAACCCCTGACACTATTAATGATACTCTGCTATCCTTGCAGATAGGCGCCTAGCATAGCTGTTCCATAAGAGGCTCTACCCAGCAGTGAATCAAAACAGATGCTGAGACTCACAGCCAAACTTTGAGCAAAGGGTAGGGAGTCCTATGGAAAAGTGAGGGGAAGGACAGAAAGACCTAGAGGTGACAGGAGCTCCACAAAAAGACTAACAGAGCCAACCAACCAGGGCCCAGATGGGCTTGTGAAGACTGAAGCACCAACCAATGCCTATGCATAGACTGGACCTATGTCCCACATACAAATATAGCTGGTGGCCACCTCAGGCTTCATGTGGGTCCCCTAGTAAGGGGAGCATGGGGCTGTCTCTGACATGGACTCTGTTGCCGGCTTTTTGATCACTTTCCCCTTGTGGGGCTGCCTCACCAGCCCATAGAGGATGAGGACACCCTCAGTCCTGATGCAATTTGATGAGCTGGAGTGGGTTGGTATGAGGTAGGGGGGCTCCCCTTCTCTGGGGAAGAGGGGAAAGGGATTGGGGGAAGATGGAAAGAGGATAGGACCAAGAGGAGAGGAGGGAGGGTACAACAATCGGCGTATAAATTGAATACATAACTTAATTAATTTTTTTGAAAAACATGCACCATCTCCCTTTATTTGTTTGTTTGCTTACTCACTTATTTTGAGACAATCTTTCAGTAAATCTAGAGCTCAGGAACTGGGCTAGCTCCAGGCATCCTTCTGTTTCAGTCTCCCAAGCTCTGAGATAGACCCAAGCCACCACACCTGGCTTTTACATTGGTGTTGACATTCTAGCTCAGCTCTACCTGCATGGCAAGCAAGCACTTTCCAAGCCCCGCTGCCTCCTGGAGCCCTGCTCCTATAGCTCTGTACCAGCATTCTAGCTCATGCAAAATATGTTCATAGTAAAGGGACCTCTCGTGACAGAATAGGTAGCATCCTAGGCAAACTATAAGACAAAGTGGAGGGGTGTGCAGTCCAGGACAGAAAGAGAGCAACACAGAAGTGGAGATGGTATCATGGTCTCATCTCTGGAGAAAAACGGGGGCAGGGACATAAGACTAGAGGACTCATCAGGTCAATGCATGTTCATAGCATTGAATTACAGAGAGGGCAGTGCATATAATAGAGTGGAGATGGTGAAATGAGCCGACTCATGGGCAGGTTGGTCCACTCACACTGGGAGAAGCCAGAGCTAGAGTCTGAACGTCTTGAATGACACAGAGCCTGGGAGTTCAGAGTCCCAGAGGCAGTGCCTGAAGATTCTGCTCCAACTCCAGATGCATACAGCACATGTAGATTTAAAAGTTGTGAGTGGTATCATATGCCTGGCTTCAAAAGGGGGCCTAGGACTGTAATATTTGTCCGGCACACATACATGATGCCCTGAGCTCCATCCCCAGAGCTGCATAGACCAGGCATGGTCATGCGCACCTGAAATCCCAATGCTTGGGAAGTAGAGACAGGAGAATACGAAGTTTAAGGTCACTTAGCAAAATGGAGATCAACCTGGGATACATGAGATGAGAAAGAAAGGAGAGAGGAGAAAGGAGAGAGGAGAAAGAGAGAGAGAGGAAAAAGAGAGAGAGAGAGAGAGAGAGGGAGGGAGGGAGGGAATCATGAGGTCATCCATCTCCTTTCCCAGTCTGGAGGCATCATTGTGCTGAAAATCTGTACATGGAGTGGTAATGTGGAATTTGTGATGATCACCACAGTGGAAAGGTCTCTACAACACATCAGCCCCAATAATACACCTTTCCCTTTCTAAAACAGACCCAAGCTCTATCTCACCCGAGGTTCTTCACACTGCCTGTCCCCTCTGCCTGAAGCATCTCTTCCTTTCACAGTCACAAAGTCCACCTTAGTTTACCCAGCACTTTCTTCCATTGTGTGTCTCCAGTGGGCACAGGTTGCCTACGCAGCAGCTGCGGTGTCTGTCTGTCTTGTCTGCCTTGCCTGTCTCATATTATGAAATCAAATCCCAAGCTGCAGGAGTCAGGGTGTCATCTGTTCACCCTTCTGTCCCCAGTGCTGAGTGAGCATCATAGCCAGAACATAGACAGAGCTCAGCAAACATTAGAGAATGAATGGATCTGCTCGTAGTGTGCTGCACAAGAGCATCAATAGGGCGTGCCTAAAGGGATTTAAGTCCAACACTTTGCTCGTGTTCTGCCCAGGACACTTCTGCCTGTCTGGATAAGCAACACTGGCTAAGGGCATGCAATAAAGCATGAGAGAACAGATCAAAGCTTTTCCGCAAACCAGTCCAAGAGGCTTCCCTAGCCCGCCAACCTCTGGGCAATAGGGCCGACTCTTATATAGATTTGGAACAAATGCGATTTCAAAATGCCACATTCACAGGCACCAATGTTGTGACATGTAGCCCCAATTTCACCACCAGCAGAGAGGACAGTGAAGCCCCGCTGGCAACATTGCCAAGAATATTTATTGACTTAAAGGAGTATTTTAAACAGGGGTGATTTTGCTCCTGGGGGATATTTAGTAATGTCTAAAGACATTTTGTTGTTGCTGCTGCTCTTGTTGTTACATTTAGGGTAGAGGCTTGCTAAGCATTCTGCAATACACAGTACATGAGTAGCACCCACAATAAATGACTCAGCTCAGAATGTCAACAGGGTTGAGGTCCTGAGGCACCAGAGGTCTGGGCTTTTCAGGAGCACCGTATCAGCAGCTCTCCCTGTAAGCGTTTGCAGATGGCTCATCAACTTTCTCAGATTTTTTTAAGTTCTTGTCTGCTTGGGCTTGACCCAGCCAGGTGTCTTTCTTTTTTCTTTGTAACCTTTCTATGTATGTTTGATGTGTGTGTGTGTATGTGTGTGTGTGTGTGTATACATATATGTATGTGTGTATATGTGTATGTGTGTGTGTGTATGTATGTACGTGTTTGTGTGTGTGTAACATGTATGTATATGTGTATATGTGTGTATATGTATAGGTGTGTGTGTTTGTGTGTGTATATGTGTGTATATGTGTATTGTGTGTGTGTGTGTGTGTGTGTGTGTGTGTGTGTGTGTGTGTAACTTGTGTGTAGGTCCTCACCTTCTACCTCTTGAGACAGAGTATCTTGTTTGCCACCTGGCCTGGGAGCTTGTGGAATTCTTCTGTCTCTGTCTCTGATTTCCCTATGTGAGGCCTGGGAATACAGACATACCCTACATGGGTTCTAAATATCTGAACCTGGATCCTCACATTTGCAAGGCAAATATTACTCACTGAGAAAAAATGTCTCGCCACCAAGAAGCCTCCTTTGTGCGTTCTCTGTCTCTGTGTCTGTCTCTGTCTGTCTCTGTCTGTCTGTTTGTCTGTCTGTCTGTCTCTCTCTCTCTCTCTCTCTCTCTCTCTCTCTCTCTCTTTATTCCTTGTTTCTTCCTCTTTTCCTTACTTTCTTCCTTTCCTCTTCCTCCTACCCTCTTGTTTCTTTATTTGTTTCTTCCTTTCAATAGGGTCCCATGATGTAGCCCAAGGTGGCCTCAGATTCTGAATTCTCCTACATTAGCCTCTCAAGTGTCTACGCCATCATGCCCAGCGTTCCTTGTCCTCCTAGGAACATGCCATCTTCCTTCTCATCAGTAAACTCTTGCACAGCACCCAAACCACCACCTTCCCTGCTACCACAGGGCTCTCCTTCAAGCCTGGAGCTTCTTCTGGCCATCTACAAGCTCACAGAGAGCACTCAAGTGATACCTTGGTTGACTAAAAGACACAGATCTCTATAGTTTACACTAACAGTTCTAAGTGGGCAGTTTGCTCCTCAGAATTGTCTCTCTTTTCATAGAAGCAACATGGGTATGGCTGAATATGCATGCCGGGACCTCCCTGAGTTTGGGAGGTATCATGTATAATGTGTGACATATGTTAGACAATCAAAGGTTGTCATTTACACAGAGAGACTAGTAAAGGCCTGAGAAGATGCATCTCAAGTCAAACTCTCTACACAATGCTAGGGTTTTGTTTCTTAGTCCTCCGAGAGCCTCTGGCTTCAAAATGTCTACTAGAAGAGGACGTTCTGTCTGAGCTTTCTGGTTCATTGTTCTATCTGTACAAGAACAAATAGACTCTTCCCTTGGCATCAGATATTCTGTATGAATCCTTAGTGTCTCTGGAGTACCTGTCCCTCCTGAGTGTGGATCTGCCACCTTGGGTATACACCAGGTGACTTGGGAAGACTGATATTTCCTAGTTTGTACTGCTTATAGTTTGGAAGATTATGTAGCCATGACAGTAATTCTATAATGATAACTACCTATGGCCAATGACTATTTTAAAAACATTCCTAGTCATCAGGGAAATGCAAAGTAAAATGACTTTGAGAAACCACCTCAGGCCAGTTATAATAGCTAGCATTTAAAAATCTGACAACAAGCTAGACAATTTTGGCACATGCCTTTAATTCTATAACTCACAAGGCAGAGGCAGGGAGATCTCTGTGAGTTTGATGCTAGTCTGGTTTACAGAGCTAATTCCAGGACATCCAGGGCTACACAGAAAAACCCTGTCTCACAATAAAAAAGGAGGAGGGAAAAAAGGAGGAGGAGCAAGAGGAGGAGGGGGGAGGGAAGAATAGAAAAAAAGGAAGGGAGGAAAGAAAGATGGGAAAGGAAAGGATATGAAAGGAAAAGAAGAGGAGAGAAATCTGACCACAAATTGGAGTAGATGTGGGGAAAATGGAACCCCTATATACCTGGCTGGTGGGAGTGCAAATTAGCATTAAGAAAATCATATGGGAGGTTCCTCGGGACAATAAATATAGAACTGCCACATGACCTTGCTATTTTACTCCTGGGAAAATACCCAAAGAAATCCATATCAAATCACAGAGGTATTTGTACATTCATGTTTATTTCTGTTTCATTTACAATAGCAAGGAAATGGATATATCAGAGAAATCAATAATAAAAATTTGGTATATAAAGCAAAATGATTCATGAGAAAAATTGGTGGACATAAAAAAATTCAATATTAAGCAACTTGAGCTAAACTCAAAAGAAGCCCACATGTTTTTCCTCATATGTGGACCCTAGCCCATAATGCATACAAGTAAATGCATAAACAGGCATGGGTGTGTGTACATTCTGAAATTTAGAAAGGAGACCAAGAAAGATAACATTAGGTAACGGAACATAAAAGAATAAAAAGAATTTGGTTTTTTTCTTTCTTTTTCTAGTTTCAATGCTGTATTAGATTTTTTGGTAGATAAATGTATGAAAATGCAATTGATAGTGAAAACTTAAGATCCTAAGTGAACGCTCCATTGCTTCAAATGGCCATTTGAACAGCATACAAGTTTGTTGAGATGTACAATATTTGGACTGGGCAAATGCTTGCATGGCTTCCTTAAAACAGTTGTGTGTAAATAACCAGCTCACACAAACAAGCCCACCAGCCCTTTAGATCCCCGGCTGTAACTTCATGAAAACTCCTCGGTGACACTTTTATAGAAGTAGAGGCCAATGGCTACAAGGAACACATTATTTTCATCTACTTTGGCCCATCATGGAACATATCAACCAGGATCATGTTTTCAAAGTGAGTTCTAATCTAAGTCCTATTTGATTATATTATTAAGCTTCAGAGTTTCTCAAGTCCTTCCCCTCCCATCAAGGAACAGAGAGGGGCCCTCAGAAGCTGTGTGTCTCTCTAGTCTATGTGTCCTACCTGAGCTCATGAAATCTTGGTTTCAATGAAGGGAAAAAATGAAGGAGCATTGTCAGCTTATCCTAAATACCTTGAAGACTTGTGCCACGGCAGTCAGACCCCAACTTTCAGAGGTAGGGACTTGCAGGGAAAGCTGATTTTTCATTACAATCATTCAGAATTTGGATGCTCTCAAAGACCTAGTCATGGCTAACTCTGACCAGACTGTATACGTTACGCATGTCTCAGAAAGAAATAAACACAAACAGAAACCATCACCACAAGGCTGAGTGACATCAGAGATGTCAGGGTGCACCAGAGATGGGGCTCCACATGACTGCCCTCCCTTTCCCTCTCTGTGCTTCATTGTCCTCATCTGTGACACAGGGTCAGTCACCTTCCACCTGCTTATCTGCTGTGGAGACCAGAGGACAGAAGAAATTTTAGAAATGAGACATCAAACACTGAGGAAACCAAAGGATTATCCTTGGCCAGTAAAAACACCCTATTATAAGTTACTCCAGTAGCCTCCCCGGTCCTTAACTCAGGCAACTCACATTATTTTTACAATCTTTTAGTGCCCAGTCACTATTGTTTAAACACCATGGTGCTACCTTAGATTTATTTATGTGGTCCTTCAGTGTTTTCTCACTAGGCAAACTACAATCACTACAAAGGTATAGTCCTTTGTTATGGCTATGGTTGTCATTTGGTCTCCTATGTGGTCCCAGGACACACACACATATACGTCTGTGTATGTATGTATGTATATATATATATATGTGTGTGTGTGTGTGTGTGTGTGTGTGTGTGTGTGTGTGTGTATGTGTGTGTGTGTGTGTGTGTGTATGAATGGATGAAAATATATAATGGTGGAACAAATGAATAAGCACAGTCTTCATGATGCTGCAAATTAACTGATGCGAACATCCTCCGAACCAATCCCTCCCCGTGTGTCACATTGAAGATGTCCCTAGGCTTGATAACCAACCATTTACCTCTGGTAGAAGCCATTATCTCTCTCCAAAATCTAGACAGTTAATAAAGGTGTTCTGTATTTATTCTATTCCTTGGGATGACAGAATCCTTCCTTATCTGTAAATGACTTTTAAACACGGCTCAGGAATCCTGAAGCATTTAGTGGTTTTATTAAGAGTTTCCCTTAAAGAGAGGAAACGGCTGGGTTTGTCATCTGGTTCCCAGAAACCACATTTATATGAGCAGAACCTGAAATGGTCAATGTTGGGGACATTTTAGAAGAAATGCAAGCACAGGAAGTGACATGCCACTTTGTGCTGGTGGCACAACGTGTGGCAATTATTAAACTTTAACAATGGAGAAATCAAAAGATCTGCAGACTTTTAATTAAGAGTCCAGTGGTTCCTAGCAAGCCTGTACCCTGCAGATGTATTCATTGGAGAAAGTGGTATTTGTGTCCCATGAGCATTGACACTATGACCAACTCTGTGCAAGCACATGTGTGTGTGCATGCACGTGCACAATTTTTTAGAATAAAAGTGTTCACCAAATAGCACTTTTTAAATCAGAGTGTCTTGTTTGTTTGTTTGGTTTTTTTCCTCCCTGTTCCAGGATAAGTGTCCCCTCTTCACTATGTGATCTTAGGCTAAGTGCCTCATTAGTTTGGTTACACACCCATTTGGCAGGAGAACATGTGGGCAGCACAGAGGTAATGGTACTAGAATGAAGAGAGCAGCAACAACTGAATCGCTTAAGGACCCCAGATGATTAAACAATTACTGTCCTCATAGTTCATATTTTAGAGCAAATATCATTTACCCTTAGACTGCATTTGTCATCTGGAAAACTCATCTGCCTCTGCCCGGGGTGTGTGGGCCCCCTTTCTGCGTGATGAAATTTCATCCCCTTGGTACCCCTTAGTGAGCAGAGGCCTCTGGTGTCTGGCCAAATGAAAAAGGGTTGTTCTTTCTCTCTCTCATTGTGCATCGATGTCTCATTTCGAAGCATAACCTCTTTCTGATAGTCTGTTGTACCGTGTGGCTTTACCCGCCAACGCTAATTCTGGGGCTAGGCCAACCTTGTTCCATAGCATGTGCTGGGAAAGAAATAGGTGAGGCTCCCTACTGTAAATGAGCTTCCAATTTACAGAGATAATTGTTCAGATCTACATGCAGGTGACCTCAGGGTTTTCACATTCTGGTGAAGAAGCAGAGCACGTATATGTGAAGCCATGGGTTTCCGTTCCCCTCAGCGGAAAGCTTAAGCGTTAAAGCCCAGGGTCTAGCCAGGAACTTGCGAGTTTGGGGTGGCAGTGGTTCCTAAGATGCTGAGGTGAGTTATCCGTGTTTGCAAGGATGTAGGGACACCAGCACAGACAAGTGCTTTTGCTGAGATACAAGGATTAGAGCATATACTGGGGCAGGCTGTTTGCTCCTGAAAATATAAGATGCTGAAAGCTTAACGTTCCATATAACTTAAAGCTATCCCTCAAATCTAGCAAATACAGACTGTTAGAGTTTGAGAAAGCTCTGCTCCTAAGCCAAGACTTGACCCTGACATGTAAAAGACCACGGCTCACGCTGATCTGTACTCTAAACAACTGTTTTTATATTTCCAGCCAGCTTCTCAGAAGGTGCATAGAACTGTCAGGTCTGGCAAAGTCCAGTCCATGAAAGAGAATTGGAATAATGTCAACTTTACACAGTGAAATGGATAACCCAGTAGAAAGGACAGTGTGACCAGCAACAGCAGCATGGCCTGGGACATAGGAGATGCAGCACTTCGAACTCTGTGCCACATTTACCCAACTGGAGTCTGCATTCTAACAAGGCTTCCATTTGGAAATCATCGCTCCTAGGTGCATTCCGAAATCTGTAACTCATGCCAGGGGAGGCACTAGGGTGTGGGCTGTATGAACCAATGCCATTATTTTTATCCCAACTTCAACAGGTCCTTGGTAACGTTTCAATGGATGTTTATATGTGCTACTCAAGTCTCTCGCAGTGCATATGCAGGAGATGGTCCATTTCTGGCCTGTGGGACCATGGCTCTAACTCCAGGTTCTCTCGTTAATGGGCAGCATCTAAGGACAACCTGTTTATGTTTGTTCAGAGGCTAATCTCAAGATCAGTAACATTTTGTAGCTCTCTCAAGAGCTCTGGGGTAATTTTCTGCCTTTGCCTCTGCCTTGCATTTGCAGTCCTTTGTGACAGAAGGAATCACTTTCTATTTCCTATCGGAAGCTCAGAATGCAGAGCCAAGATCCATCCTGTTTAACACTATTGAGTTTCCCTTGAAAGAGTCACGGCCCAGCCTATGTGTAAGACTGTTGAACTTCCCGCCGTGTAGCCCTGGAGCTGCCTATGGCGCAGTCCTCAATGTCCCGCTGAAAATGTGAACCGTGATCTAGGCTGTAATCACTTCTCAGATAGCAGAGATAACAGAGCACAACATAAACTCCCTCATTTGTCCGTCATACTTTTCAAAGTCGATTATGTCAGCCTCTAGCCAGCCTGCCTTTATTCCAGGACATCATAAAACAAACACATGAATGACTGGTTCCAAGATACTGGAAGGCAGATTGAGATTGAAAATAGTGGGAAATACCAAGCAAAATTTCAGGATTACTTTACATTCTTTCAAATATGGGGCATGTAAGAACCTCAAAACGGGGAGCTCCAGTGTACTCAGTATTTCTGCTTTTTTCTCCCTTACAAAATGAGACAGCCTCTTAACTCTCCTCTCCAAATTTAGAGTTTGGCCTTCCTTCTCCTCTGGCCATCTCTAACGTCTCTGACACCCTCATACAGGGTAGCCATGCCCACAGGTCTTCCTTCTGTAAGTCCATTCCTGTCACCCCTCACGTGGATATATTGGATCAGAAGGTTTATGTCTTTTCTTCATTGCCCCTACAAAGAGGCACGGCAAGCCAACAGGAAATGTGTGAGTTTAGGGAGTGAGATGCCAGTGATCTAAAATCCCAACCTTGTTCCCTGGCTACCTGATGGCTTGGGATGAGTCATTTAGCACCTTTTTATATCTGTTTCACTCTCTAGAATGTTCCACACTTGGGGGTTAGAGAGATGGCTCAGCAGTAACAGCCTTGCTGTTCTTGAGAACCTAAATCCCATATATATATATATATATATATATATATATATATATATATTATTAATTTAATCATAATCCTATATTGGGCAGCTAATACTTGTGACCCCAGCTCATGGAGGCCTGTAACACCATCTTCTGGCCTCCACAGACATTTGTGTAGTGTGCGCATGCACACACACACGCACACACACACACTACATACATACATACAAATACATCTTTTAAATTTTTAAAAGTATATAAAGCTAGTTACAGCACTGGATGGATGGCTCAGTGGTTAAGAGCAGAGGACCATGTTTGATTCCCAGAACTCACAAGGAAGCTCATCACTACCTGTAACGCCATTTTCATGGGATCCAGGGATCCAACTACCCTTCTTGGCCCCTTCTGAGGGTACTGGACATGTATGTGGCACACGAACATACATGCAGGCAAAAAACCTGTGTCCGTAACTAAACAATAGTAATATATATAAGGATATATATCCATATATATATTCCATAAAGAGCACATAGCACAATGGTTACTGTATGCCGACTATCCCCAAATTCCTTCACCCATCCCTGCTAATTAAGTCTCTATGGGGGCTCTTTAGGAATCAAATGTGTCAAGAGATAGCAGTGGTGACAGGATGATGGGCCCCCACTTTGCCTCATATCTGAAATCTGACTGGACCTCACATCATCACAGAAAATACCAGTAGAATCAAAAGCCCAGGAGGGACTATGCATTCTTAAGGGAGAAAAGTGCCATTTTTTTTCAAGTTGTCCCATAGCTGTGTCATTTCGAGTAATTCACTTAAATTTCTGGGCTTCTGTTTCCTCATATACACACTGAGGAGAGCAGTGGCTCCACTCAGAGTTTGGTACAGGATGCAATTATTGTGTTAAAGCATCTGAAACTGGAGGTAAGAGGGAGAGTCCATTGTCTCTCTCCTCTTAAAAAAAAAATGTCAGGAAGAAAGTTGACATCACTACCTGCTCCTGAAGCAAGGACAGCCACTTCTAAGCCACCAGCTAGGTGATCAATTGAGTTATCATTAGCATAAATATTTTACAGCAATGTCATTTTAATGCTCCCCAAGAGCACCTGCTATCTTTCCCACAAATTGGACCCTCTATGGCATAACTCATCAAGAAGCACTCCCAGGTAGCTTAAGTGAAGGGCTGCCATTCCAACCAATAAAGCAGATACTAAACAAAACAGAACCCTCGCTGTGACTTTAATAGTTGATCAATTTGCAGATCAAGAGCTTTAATTCTTCTCAGCTTTGGCCTGACAGCAGGAGGTGAATTTCCATTCTTAGAGATAACTGCTTTGGTAAGAAAGAAAGGCTCAAATTGGCCCTTTTACCCAAAGGTTTCACACCCATGGGTGCAACCAAATATGGATTTAAAAAATTGGGAAAATGTATATCAGATACATACAGAATTTTCTCATGACTCTCCAAACAGCATAGTATAAGCGCCATGTATATTGCATTTATATTACATTACTATCACAAGTACTTTAGAGGTGGATTAAACTATATGGGGGGATTACATAGTTATATGCAAATGTTACACCTTTTTATATAAAGGGATTTGAATGTCTGTAGGTTATGGCATCTGTGGGTGTCCTGGAAGCAAGCCTTCACAAATACTAAGGAATAATCATAAATGCATAAACTGTGGAATATGAAAGTTAGACCACAATACAAGGCTATAGGAATTTTCAAGGAACAGGGGAGCAGACTGGGGTTGGGAGGGAGAGTTTTGTTGCTAGATATTTGTTTGCACTCTGTTTATTTGATGCAAAGTTTGTGCCTGAGTCCAGCATGGAGCTGGGCATACACTGTTAGTAAGCGTACCTCAAAGAAGCTGAGTGAACAAAGCAGGGGGCCTGGGTCTGGCCTCCACTCAGCTGCCTGCCTGCCTGCCTTTCTGTCCTCTCTGGAGTCTTTTCAGCTGTGTCTTTGCTATGGCTTGGATATAGTTTACTATGTTTCCCTCAAGGGTCCATTGTATTAAAGCAGTATTGGGAAATGGAAGAACTCTTAAGAAATGAGACCATCCGAACATCTCATGATCTTTCTATTCCTGGACAATTTACCCTTGGAGATAGGAAGGGAGACAACGTGATGGTGGGTATAGGTTAAATTGTGTTCTCTGCATTCATGAGCTAAAGCCCTCAATTCCCAGTACTTCAGAACGTGGTGTTCTTAGAGATAGAATTTTAAACAAGTAATTAAATTATAATAAGGCATCAGGCAAGTCCTTATCTACTCTGATGGTGTCCTTCTAAGAAGAGACAGGTAGCATGCTGGCATGCATAGATGGAGAGGCAGCTAGCTGTCTGAGGACGCAGAGAGGAGCTATGTGCAAACCAAGACAAGATGACTCAGAAGATGCCAACCCTGCCCACACCTTGACCTTAGAACTTACAGTCTCCAAGACTCTGCTAAGTTTCTCTGCGTGAGCCACTCAGACTGAGGTATTGTGTGATTGCATCCATACACGCACTCACAAGGACATGATCTTTACCCATATTTGCAGCTGGCATAATGGGATATTTGGATTTTCCAAAGGTTCATTCAGTTTTCTTTGGAAAGGCACAAGTCATTTTTCTATAGCTTTGGGATGGTGAGCGTAGGAGCCTTTCTTTGATAAAATATTTTAATTTGTTACTTGCTTGTTTAAAATTAACTGAGAGAAAATACTTGCTCCTTTGATCTAAGTAGTCAACTTGTCCATTTGAGCCAATGGCTGTTGATAGCTCTAAATCAGGGCACTGGGGAACTCCATAAAAAAGGCACAGACACACACAGCCATGCTTGCTATCATCAAACTCAGCTGTCTCTGAGAGCTTGGAACACGTGTGACATCTGTGGTGTGGCTAGAACAATTCCCTGTGTCCCTTTGTAACTTGATACCTTTGTCATACTGAAAACCTCCAGCTAGGAGGAGGGGACCAATTGAAGGCATGTGGTTTCCAGTCCTTTAGGAGGAAAGTCTTCAGAGGGCCCTCCCACGCCCCTGTGCCTCTGTCTGTCAATCAACACACAAGTATTGACAGCCATGAGGAGTGCAGAGCAGCAGCAAGCGTGGTCAGAGAAAAATACAGAAGTCAAAGAAACAAATACCCCACTGACAGCATCATTACAAATTAACAAAACGAAACAAAATCTGGGGCAAAAAGGACCATTCCTTCCAGGCACTCCTGCAATCCAGCTTGGCCTGCAACAATGCAGGCCTTTTCTCCATAATGAGTTTAGGGTTTCCCCCCTCAGTTAGTCCACAATAGCACCTGTATTCTCTGCTTACTTGTTGCTAGGGAGCTGACTCTGGTGGATGCTGCCAGACATTAACCACACGCATATGGACACACACAGGCATACACGCCCACCGAAAGCTAATTCCCCCACTGTTGCTATAGTCTCAGTTATTTTTCTCTAACCTTCCTTCCAATCTTTTCTTCAATTGCCACAGAGTGTGTAGTTGAGAACTTGACATTTCCTTTGAATTAAGCCTCTGAGTTAAGTGGACATTTTCCCTCAGATGGATGGCTATTCTGGGCCTCCCCACAGCTAATCACGCCATAGTCTGTGATCTCACCTGGTCCTTTCATATGCACACTCGCTGCTTGAAATTTGCCAGCAGGTCCTCAATAAAGAAATAGCCCTGATTGCTCATTAAAAGCAAGAGAGAAAGCAATTAAAATACAAAAGGCAGAGCAAAGCTTAACACTCTCCGAAGTCGAAAGTTGAGCAAGCCTTGTTGACTGCTGGGATGTAATATAAAAACATGGGAGGGGGAGAAGGAATTGAGTGCCCCAGTCAGAGAAATCAAGTGTGCAAACAGATGGGGCATCCCTCGATCAGGAGGAGAAGACCAAGCAGGCAGTGGAGCCACACCAAGCCTGGTGGCCAGCATTCAGTTTTTCAATTTCATTTCATCTCAATTCAATTACATCCATTCAGCTCATTGAAGTGAGCTACATGTGAAATGTTATTTCCTTTAAGAATTGTTTTATTTTATTTTTGCTCTGAGCAAAGCTCATGTCTTAGACAGGGCCAGCTTTCAGGAAGCTGTGAACTCTTCAGAGAAACAGAGCTCTGCTTGCAAGGACCCCCAAACGTGATCTCAAGTTCTACTATTGCTTTCTTGAAATCAACCACCTCAGAACAGGAGACCCTGAACCTCCATTTGGCACCGGCCAACCACACATTATTGATTATTGGATCACAGACCCTCTGGATGCCTTTATCTTACTCCCAGAAATCTGTCCATGAACATCTTGCATGTGGACTCGCTCTCCCCTCTCCCCCTTTCTATCCCTCTGCTCCTTTCCCCCTACTCCCCCTCTCCCCTTCTGGCACAGAGAACTGAAAAGAAAGCAAGCTGTGCTGTGTGGCCTTCCCATCCTTTCCCCTTGCAGTTGCAAGAAGAGTCCACGGTCCTACCTGTTCCTGCCTCCACTCCCTTTAGCACATAGACTATGCCAGACCAGATTACTTGCTATGAAACTTGACTCCCTCCTGAAAATCTATAGGAGTCAGCAATCTCCTTTGTTCTCAGGAGTTAGAGAGAAGACCTTCTGCTCCACATCACTGCTGCCTGTGGTCATCATATTTTCTTTCTCCTGATAGTCTATGGACTGTAGAGCATCTTTCCCTTTAGCATTCCCATCATACTGTACATGCTAACCATCTAACCATCTCTCTGAATGCAGCTCTATTTGGACGTGAAGACCTGCTCACCCTCTTCACTTCCTCACATTCTCACACCATTCTTGTGGAGGCAATTGTATGTCAGCTACTTTCTGTGAACCCGTAATTTAAGTTACAACAGCAAAGATTCCTGCCTTGGCCACATTCTAGGCAAACCACTGAATATTCTCCTAAGCCAACCTTTTAAACTCAGTTTCAGACTGGAAGTTTGGATGGTCAGTTTAGCAAGAACCATCCGACCTTGATATCCGATCATCCCTGATATCTGGTCAGGTCTCTAAGCCTATACCACTTTGTCTGTAGTATAGTGAGAGAGCCGAGTCAAATTGACATATTAAAGAAGACAGTTGACCAAAAAGACCTGGAGTCTTCACCTGGACTACCTGTGGAAAACAGTATGAGAGAAGACAGGTTATGAAGAAATGACCAATAAATGGCCAGGAATCTCATGGCCCAGCACATGTTTTTTTCCCTGCTCGCCCCTCCACTGCTGTTCTCAGAACAGTTTCCTCTTTCTAAATAAGTTCTCTGTTTCTACACCGAACCATGTAACCTTGGTGCAGTCTTTTTGCCCAGAGGACTCAAGAACCCAGGAAACTCCAGCAGATGCCCTTGAAACTTGGGGGGGGGGGGCACCAGTAATAGCATCCCTTGTCTTCAGCAGTAATCCTGTTAGTGTAATTTGGTGACTCTTGGTTGTCAACTTGACACACCTGGAAAGAGAGAACCTCAACTAAGGAATTGCCTCCATCAGACTGACTTACCAGCACGCCTGTGGGGGCATTTTCTTGGTTGTTAATTGACGTAGGAGTGTTAACCCTCTGTGGGCAGTGGCATCCCTGTGCAGGCGGTCTGGGCTGTATAAGGAAGGAAATATAAACTACTTCCTGGGAGGGTGCTAGTAAGTAGTCTTTCTCCGGATCCCTACTTACGTTCCTGCCTCCAGGTTCATGCCTTGAGCTCCTGCTCTGCCTTTCCCAGATGATGGGCCTGTAATTCAAAACACTTTCTTCTCCAAGTTAATTTAGAGCATAACAACAAAGCAAACTAGGATTTCCTCTGGCTTCTAATATTTCCAATCAGTAATTTTTTTTGTATCTATTGACCACTCTTTCCCTTGAGTATTAATTTCTTGCTGTCTATGACATATTTTTAGTTGTACCCTATATCTCTGTCCTAGGTTAAAGCCCCATTGTGTGGCCCTTACGTCACACCAATGGTTCTGAGTAGTCTATCTTCCTGGACTATGACAAACGGCCATGGGTCTATTTTCTTTAGTAATCTAGTCTGTCTTGCTATTAGAATCAGCAAACATTCCAACCAAATTTATCCATTCTATACCTTGCTCCAGAACCCAGGAAGTAACAAATGTCCCTGCCCTAGGCCCCTGCAAGGCTCTGTTCTATAGACAGAGCCTCGGTTGGTGTCATTTGCCAACAGGATCAGAGATGGCCCAAAAGAGAACTTGGGGCTGATTGGAAGTAAAAATAAATATCCTAGGTAGAATTTCCTAGGAAGATTTTTGGTTGACCCTAAGTATTTATATAGAAAGGAGTCTCCTTTGAAATTGTTCTGTTCCTGGGTGAGTAGCAAAGGACCACTATCACAACAGAACAATGTACCAAGCAATAAAATTCATCCTAGGTGTTAATTAGCTCAATATTTATCTCATCTAATATGCAAATTAAGACACTGCGGTCTCATTAGCGTCATCTGAATTTCCTTTAAGCAAAACTAAATCTCCTGCCATTGCAAGAAATAGAGAAAAAGAAGGGGGGGAAAAATCAGTATTTTTCTTTGAAGCTAATGAGGATGTGATTTGCTTCTTCCTTTGTTAAGAGGTAGCAAGTTAGGAAAAACACATTATAAATACGCAAAGTGTGGCCTGACCTCATCTATCAGAAGCAAGAGCACAACCTTGATGTGTGGCTATTAGGCTTTCTGCATCGAACTTGTCGGCTGAACTGGGGGTCTATGGAGCAGATGGGTGAGTTCCAAATGAGTCCACAATGGGGAGATTAACAAAGGAAGGAGATGCTGCCTTTGAGAGCCCACTCAGAGAACAGATGTTACCTCCATGAGAGGAGCAGGAGACTATTGTTTTTAATGCTATGAATCTTAAAAAGACTCCTAAATTTTTTTTTTAAAAAGGTCTCAAAATTCAAAAAGAGCAAAGAGACTTAATCCAATAAATTCTGTTCCCTCTACCTACCTCCCCATTTTAGGATTTTGGAATTTTTACAACAATAACGAATCTTCAAATACCCACATTGTGTCCCAAGGGGAGGCTACGTGTGCTGGGGAACATAAAGATACTACAAAGTAAGAACTCTAGAAGTATCTCAGCATTCTAAATCTTGGGCAAGCTACTACAAAGTCTACATTAATCAAGCTTAGGTTATTACCTCAATATATCATTACCAGAGGTAAATTTAAACTGTCACATCCCAGGTCCTGGAGTCCCACAGGCTGGCCGAACTCTGCATCTTCTCTGCCCTTCCACCTGGTGTGAGGGGCTGACAGGGAATACGTGCAGTGTCCCTGAAGTCTTTTATCCTTTGCCTTGCAGCCTGGGAATCAGACTCAACCTGACCATAGGTACCTATTATTGCTTATTTATTAGCAAAGCCTGTAGTCTTATGGCACAGGATCTCTCTTATCCATTGAAAACCGGTAAGAAGCAGAGCTGGGGTTTAGTGGTAGAACTTACATCCCGTGCCCCCCGGCCCATCCTCTCCCTCTCTGTGTCATGTTAGCCTTCATGTTAACGATTCCCTCCTGAAAGGGACTTGCCTCTGCACCCTTCTCTCTTACCCATCCTTTTCCTCTCCACCCCCCAAACCTAACTCAGGCTGTAGACAAGTTAGTAGTAAAGCATCAGGTTTATTCAAAGGGCCGTCAACTTGAGAAGATGGAGGTTGCTCAGCCTCAAGTCTGCTCCTTGGGGGTCTCAGGGCTGCAAAGGTGTTTAGTAGGAATGGAAAGGAGACTGTGACAGCAGGGCCACATGCTGAGTGAATAGTTACTCCGAGCTTGTGTCACTGTTTTTTTCTTTTGATAGGACGAAACACTGTAATGGACCTTCACCTTTTGCAACTGGTTCCTGTATTTTTTGTCTTTTTTTTTTTTTTTTTTTTTTTTTTTCTTTCTTTCTTCTTTTTGGAATGGGTATTAAATTTTTCTCTTTTTTGTTATTTTTTAATTTATTCACTCTATAACCCAATTGTAGCTCCCTCTCTCGTCTCTTCCTGGTCTCCCCCCCCATCCCCCTTCCCCGTTCTCCTAGCCCTCGGAAATGGGGAGCCCTCCTCACTTAACTTCTGATCCCAGCCTATCAAGTCTCCTCTGGACTGCCTGCATCTTCTTCCTTTGTGGCCTGATAAGGACACCCCACCAGGGGAAATTGATCACCTAGTGGGCACCAGAGTCCATGTGAAAAGTAGCCCCTACTCCCCATAATATGGGACCCACAAGGAGACTTTGCTGCCTATGGACTATATCTGAGCAGGGGGGTCTAAGTCTTTACCACGCATGGTCCTTGGTTGGTGCACCATTTTCTTAAATCACGTTTCTACAAGCTAAAACCTCACTCCGATTTACAGAACCAAAGACCAAGAAGTTGAGCTTCAAAGGCCATCACATGTTCTAGGTTCCTTAAAGCTAAAGATTAATTAGCAGTTAGCATCTTTCTCGGAATCTACGTGCCACCCAAAAGGGAGCCAATGTCAGTCTTGCCAAACATTGAAGAAGAGGTGGCAAGATGGGGGATGGGGTGCAGACAGAAAATGAAAGTCGGGCTCAAAGGCTACAGGAGACCACCCAAATCTACCTCCGGCATATGAATTATTTGGAGCTGCAGTTGGGAAACACTACAGCCGTACAAGAGGCCCTGGGAACGCTGCTCTTTTGTAAGAGGTATGACATGTATAGAGGACATTGCTGTAAGGATGCTACCATCTCCACACAGGCGGGAAGAGCCAGATTACCGCAGACTGTGACTGCATGACAAGGTGCCGACGTACGACGGCGTAACAAACCTCACTTTTATTTTTACGGTGCTTTTCTGGCCATCTTGTCTCAATCAGGGTTTGTCCTTTCCTTCCCCCTGCACTTCAAAGAAAGATGCATTCAAGTCCGAAGTCTAAGAGAACTCACTCCTTAGCCTGGAATCGGCCCTTGAAATGTGTTGTCGGGGTTTACTCACTTCGCTTTGTTATGTCCCAGGCACACAGAACACAGTCTAATGCTTAAAATCTAGTTTTTCTGATATTTTTGTCTGAAGAAGTCTCTGTTCAGACACAAGTGAGGTGAAGGACAAAATATCTTTTCTTCCCTTATAATATGCCTTCCCTCTCACCTCCCTACTAACTCAGGAAGACCTTGTTTTATCTCTCTTCCCCCTTTTAGCAGGTGATGACATTTTGTTCAGGGTGGTGGGTCACTAGTCCAAGGTTGTGCAGCTCAAACTTTGCCCAGGCAGGACAGACAGATCAAAGGAACCTGGCAGGCCACAGGGAGGCGGTCTAATTAGTGAGGTGTCCTGCAGGCAGTAATAGAAAGGTTGAAAAGGGAGCAGACTCCATCTTTTCTATCATGCACCTTGTGGATACTCCACTTCCTAAGGCCACACGCCCCAGGTGGCCCTTTGCTGTCCTCCCTTTCCCAGTTTTGACAAGTTACTTGAGAGCCCTGTTGTGAACACACTCTACTCTCCAGGGCAGGAGAGAGAACCTGTCTGCATTCCAACGCTCGCTGGGCCTGAAAACTGAAAACCACTTCTGCAGAAGCTGATTTCCATATGTCGCACGCAGTGTCAAGTGTCACAGGCACCGAACAAGAAGAATTCTCTGCTTTGGTGACCGGGGACCAGCAACAGAAGCAGAAAGATTGCTCTCAGAGGCTTTGAGAGGAAGCAGGAGAAAGAGGCCACGACCTTCTTCTGACCTTTGGCTCACAAATGACAGATTCCCCAAAGTGCTTCTGTCTAGTCGGATCCTGCGCCTGGGAGCTCAGCCTTTACCTAGAAGCCAAGCAGCCGAGCAGAAGGCAAGGTAAATGAATGTGTCTAGGCCGTGGTGGGGGCCTCCTGACGCCACTTCCCTCACTGCTGATGACTCCAGAACCAATTGAGGAATGCATGAGCCATCAGGAAGTCCTGTGGACAGAAGTTTTGAAACAGATGGGTCTATATGTCCCATACTAGAACTTCAAGGATGATTCTTGTTTTCACATTTAAAAAATCCAATTACATAACTCTCCCCCCTCTCTTCCCTCGCCCTGGTGCTTCCTATGTCCCTCCCCTCCAACCCATATCATGCCCTCCACCTCTCAAAATGATAGCCTCTTTTTTTTTTTTTGCTTTTTTTTTTGCTTTATCTATAATATGCATAGTATAGATATAAACAAACACATAAACAGACTCTACTGGATTCATTTTTGTTGTTTGTTTACATAGAGTTTCAGGACTGATAGTTTTGTATGGAATAATCAGTCAGGGAGCTCATCCCTGGGGAAGGCTAATCCTCCCTCACTAGCATCATTAGGTGCCTATAGTTCTCTGTCTGGGGGGTGAGACCCCTGAGATTGTCCACCTCCTGTGTTAGCATGCCTATTGATATTATCATTGTCCAAGTCTTGTTCACACAGCCATTTCTACGAGAGGCGGTTATGCACACGACTCCACGGTACTGTGGTGCTGCTCACAATTCTTCTGCCCCCTCTTCTGCAATGTTCTCAGGGGTGCTTTCTATATGGTCTTGACACTCTCTCACCCACTGAGATCTGCGGCATGAACTAAAGAATACATGTGTTCACAGGGTGGGAAGCACAAAGCCCTCAAAGGCAAAAAATGGCTTATGAGAGTCTGAGAGCCAAGGAAGCAGGCAAGAGGATATGTGCAACCATATTAGCTGTTTCCTTGTGTTATCACTATTAAATAGGCACTGTTGTTCCCATTTTAAAGACTGAGAAACTGAGGCTAAGTGTGCCAAGGAAAGGAAGAGTCTTGGAGCAGTTGTTGAGTGCCTCCGGTGGTAGGGCATGGAAGACAAGAGGAAGAAGACATCCCACGAAATTGAAACAAATAGGGAGAAAAGTTGCTGAGTTGAGAATTCCACATTACAGAAAGACACATAAAGGAGAGGACAGGTTTTTCTGCCTACGGAAGTTCCTCCTCCTCCGTAGGCAGAAAGAGTAAGTATCATATGATGGCTTGCCTGTCAAAATAATACCCTTGTTCCTGTCTTAGGACCAGAGCCCTAGCAGCATTCTGGGAATGTAGCAGAGCTAAAGTTAAGCTGGACTCATCCCTATGTCACAGTGGGAGAGGTGGACACAGAAGGGCCAGCAGCCCATTGCCTGATCACTGGAATGTGAATGGAGCGGGTTTTGTTGTTGCTGTGGACTGGCCTTGAACTTGTTGCCATCCTGCCTCATCCTCCCCAGTTCTGGGGTTACAGCTGTGCACCGCCAATTCCTGGCCTGAGAGTGGGGTTTTCAGCCTAATGTTGCATGAAGTTTCTGTGTGTCTTTTGCTGTTGGTGCATCTGCTGATTGATGATGTGTTTGTCTTCTATTTTTTTCCCTCATTCAATAAACTTGTTAACATAAACTTGCTCTCAGAATGATTGCCTTGGGTTTCTTTAAATTATGTAATAGGTTTTACAAAATGAAATATACATAAGCAGTAGGCAAGATATAAAACAAAGTTATAAACCCCAGGCCCATGTGAAGACCACTTGCCTTGAGAAGCAAATTGTCATTAGCATGCTGGACTCTGAACGCTGCTTTCTCGGAATTTGACTCCTAGCAAGATAGTCCATGCAACTAATTTTAATGAAATTCATTAAAAAAAATTATACTTCCTTGGATGCTATAGATCTTAGTGATTCATTGACTCCTGTCCCCATTTCACAGGCATAGATGTTAAGCCCAGAGGGATTGGAATAAATCACTCGGTTGGCATATGTTTAGCAGAGCTAGGATGAGGACATGGGTCATCCTCATGCCCCTTGGAAGTGGTACATTGTACAGTTCCAGGAGCCCCTCTTTTGCTGGCAGGATGAAGATTGGTACCCTTTTTCCAGGGCTGTGTGCTGTGGGACCCACCCGACTACTGCTTCCATATCTTTGCTTTGCTCACCACATAGAATGGAGTTGTCTGCCGGGCCGGAGCCCACTCTTTAGAAAGACCGGCACTCCGATTTGTCTTATTCCCCATTAGTTTACCTGCCACAGTGAAGCCAACTAAAAATCCCTTCACATACAGTGCCATTGTGGACGAATTATACTCTGAATTACAGTCAAAGTGTCTCTTTTCCTTTATTGTCCCAGTACGCAGAACAAAATGTGAGCACTGAATGATTCAAGGGTAGGAGGGCGGTGCTCCGATGTTATAGAGAGTTTTGGGTGTCTGCTCAGGCAGCAAACTGTCTCTGTCATCTTCTCATTTGGGAAGCCGCTAACCTGTGCCCACTGTATACTCAGGCAATTAATTTTATTCCTTTTCAAGTCCCTGATGGGGTTGAAGACCAGGTAGTTTAGTGTCACAATTAAGCTTGGTTGTTTAAGGGTTAAGATGTATTTAGGTCTAGATAGATGTTTTAAGCTGATAGTGATGAGATATGATAGATATTGATTTACACTCAGAATTTTAGACTCACCAAAATAGGAAAGATGTTTTCTTCCAGGCTGCCAAATACAAATAGCCAAAACACTAAGAATGCAACATTTATATAATTCCTGATTGTGTCATGGTTCGTCTTGATGTGTGTAGTTTATTGTACATATGTGTAATAATTTAAATGTATATATAAAGATAAAAAAGTGTTTAATAAAAAACAACCACCACCACCACCACTACCACCACCACCACCAACAGCAACAACAAAACCCAAACAAACAAACAAACAAGCAAAAGACAGAGCACAAGATGACTTAGTAAGTTCTCTCCTTAGTCTTTAGTGCTCTGAAGATGTTTGTGTGAAAACTACAAGACTTAACTTCAGGAAGTCAGGCTCCATTTTCATGTCCTAAAGAATAAGTATTAAGGATCTGTGGGTCCCAACTGAGGAAATCCTCACTGATAAAGACACCCCCTCCCATTCAGTCCATAGCCTTACAGTCTGTTATTTAACTGTATTTCCTTTTTCTCCCAACTCATGGGTCATTAAACATGAACACAAAAACAAAAACAAAACACATGGAAGCTTTAGTACCAGTGAGGAACATGATTAGCAAGAGGAAGATAAGAGGAGATTACATGGAGGGAATATGATCAGAATACATTATATAGGTAGGAAAATGTTATAGCAAATGCATCATGGTAATTAATGTGTACTCATTAAAAAAAAAACTTCAAGCTCCTAAAAAGTTCAGTTTTGAGGCAGTGGTCTTTTTTATAATCTCAAGATTGCCAGCTCTCGAACAAATGTAATTTCTTCCTATTAAGTCTGTCTCTTGAACATTGACTTCCAATGTCAGGCACCATGACCACTTCCATATTATTAAGAAATACAGACTTAGAAAAACTGTGTGGTAATACATGTTATTAATCCATGGGAAAGCCTAAGAAGGGCACCAATGCCACAGCTCCTCCTTCACCCACCGCCTATATACTTTCCCACTATAATTATATCAAGAGAATAGGCATACAAAGCCACAAGCCATGTATTATGGTGGTGGTGGTGGTGGTGTGTGTGTGTGTGTGTGTGTGTGTGTGTGTGTGTGTGTGTGTGTTGTATCCCTTTAATATAGAAAACACATAAGGGAACATATTCCATTACTAAGGATGTGTTTCAAATCAACTGAGAGATGCTAGACAATTCAGTGAATGATTGAGAGCCCCTGGCTATTCATTTGACATAACTGATTTGATTAGTACCATTCACAAAGTTCCAGAATTATTAAAGTGTCAAATATCGAACAAGTTAATATATTGAATGGCCAGAAGAAAGAGGAATGTACTTATAACACTGAAGAATATCAGACCTTTCAAATACAAATATTATGAAAGGAAAAAACAAAATACCAGATTGAAAAGTTAAATGAAAAACACACTCAAAATACATAGCAGTCCAAAGATTGATAATGGGAACACCTCAAAAATGCCTGATCGATAAGCAAAGGCCTAAACACACCAACAGAAAAAATGACCTGAGGATTCTTATTGGCAATTCTCAGACAGAGAAGCATAAATAGCCAGGGACATTGAAGCATATTTATTTTCACTGTTTATCAGGAGACAAGATTTCAAGCAACCTTGAGATCCCATTTTCATTTTTATTGCTAGGGGGTCAAACAAATATGAATAAGCCTGAGTTTTTGGTAAGGGATGGGGCATAGGGAACTCTGCCTGGCTTTGAAGAGCTTGAATGGACCAGACTATCAGAAGGAGTGGCAGCAGAAGCAGGCTGACCCAGTGATGGCTCCTGTTTAACCATCAAAGGCAAATGCCACATCTACAGAGGACAAACTGTTGGAGTGCCTCCCAGAGGACCACATGTAAAGGCTTAGTCCCCACCTGGGAACTGCTATGTGAATTGTAGAATTTTCAGAAAGATGGGCTTTTGGAGGAGGCCTTCAGATCATTGGAGGTCTGTCCTTCAAGAGAATATGAGGACCCAAGTGCCTCTTCTTTTTTGTTTGTTTGGGTTTTGTGCTGGTTTTCTTTTTTGGGGGGGGGGGTGCTGCTTGTTTTTTCAGCTCTGCTGTTTTAATTTCATCATGTGCTCTCCCATGACATACTGCTGCCCTCAACCTAAAGCCTATAGGTAATGCCTCTGCCTGATGTGGGTCCAGAACCTTCACAACTGTGCACCCAAACCAACCTTTTTCTCTTCGGTAGCTGATTTTGCTGGTATGGACTAAAGCAACAGGGGTCTGGCACAGATGTTGCATTTCCAGCCTCTAACTGGGCCCTTAAGGCATGCGCGAGATGGATGTGGAGCTTCGAGGCTCTCTCTACTCTGCAAAGTAACTTGTCCTGGCTTCTAAAGATCCAGGTCAGACATGGGGCGTTAGGCAAGAAGGTCACTCAGAAGTTGCAGCCTCAAATCAGAACTTCCTCTAGAGAACCAACACTGTTCGTTTCAGGAGAAATGAATTAAAAAAGAGAGGAGGAAAATCGGAATGTTTTCTGGAGGGGGCTGTGGACCAGGCCACTGGATGCGCATATCACGTCCGCATGTTCCTTTCCCATCCTCACTCACCACCATCCCCATACGAAAGACAAGCCTCAAATCAATGCGTGAGAGATTCAGCAAAGGGCATGCGAGGCCCGCAGCTGTAAGCATGGTGAAGCTGGTCCTGCTAGCCCTCCACACTCATTGGACGTCAGACAATTTATAGTCCAGTCTCAAAGCCCTTGCCAAGAAAAAACCTTGTCCCTGAGTTCCCCAGGGCGCCAGCTGCCAGGTTCCATCCTCAACCTGGAGGAAGTACCTCTAATGGTACTTTCAGAAAGGATGGCCTTGCCCTCCCTTGCTTGCCCAAATCCCCCCATTCCATTCATTACAGGCCCTGAACACCCAGAGGCCCTGACACAGCACCCACAGGAGCCATACTTTGTCTTCTGCAGGAGCCAGTGTTGCTGTCCCGGAGAAAGGCCAAGCATTCCAGGCTCTGTCAAGGAGCCTTGCATGACTTATGAGGTTTATTTAGAGCCTAGGAGTGCCTTCCCTATGGTGGAGAGAAGCTAGGCCTCCTCCTGGCTAGAGGCCTGGACAATTATGTGCTGGAAGATTGGCTGGCAAGAAGCTCCCGGGCTCTTTCCAAACTGCAGGGCAATTTGTTTGGAATCTGAAGGGCCAGGTCAGAAGTGCAGACATTGGGCAAGAGAGTACAGAAGACCTTAACAACATTCTAAAGGAAGTAGCTCAAATGCCTTCAAATCTGGGCCAAGAGGATCACTCACAGACGCAGTACAAGTAATAAAGCACATGACCTCTAAATGTTAGTGGCCTATGTTAGTCAGAAAGCTTAGCGGCTGAATGTTCAAACCCATTTTGCTGATAAGAACATTCTGTTGTTGCTGATGCTAAATTCTCTACAGATAGTGCATTCTCTCGTCTCTCCTGACAGTGGGTCACTCCAACTGTCCTATACTGCATGTCTTCCTTTTGAGGCCTGCTTTAAAAAACAGAACAAAATAAAACTACTGTGGATTTAACATATGGGACAATACTTTAAAGGATGCAGCTGGTTGATGTGATTGTTAATTTGATTGGGCTTTGAAGCACCTGGGAAGTTAATAAACCACAGATGAGGGGGTAGCTGAGGACCTTTGCAGACATGATCAGCTCCTGAGGGCTCTTATTCGAGCAGTCTACGCTTCCTTGTGGAAATCGTAAGACGGTGGCATTACCAGGAGGTGCTGAGAGTAGGAAGTGGTGCCTGGCTGGAAAAGCTGATCACTGGAGCCATATGCACATAGGAGCTCTATCTTGCCCTCCACACTTCCTGTATCCTCCATTTTCTGTCTGGCAGGAGTTGAAAAGCCAACTCTACCACGGGATTCCACAGCCATGATGTCCTACCCAAGTATATGGGCTCAGTAGCCAGGCATGTCCCATCCCATGGTAGTCTCAGCAATACTCCATTGTCCCAGGAATCCTCTGGTTGGATAGGTTTCTTATGCCAAGATCTTGCTCACTCCCCAGGAACCCCAGCCCACCAGCCCACACAGCAGAAGGAGAAACTTTAGTGTCTGTGTATTTATCCATGTCATTTCCTCAGGCTCTGAACCCAACCCATCACTGAGGTTTCATCTACTGTGGCTTTAAATCCAACCTATGCCATAGGTCTCCCAGATACCCAATACTACTGGACTCCAGAGGTGCAGTTCAACCACGATCACCTGTTTAGCTAAACTGTTTCTACTGCAAACCAATCTACTGATGTGCATCATAGTACGTCTTCATTGTTCTTCCACCTCCATCTCCATTGCTGCTTCCCTCGGGTGCCCTGAGATTTCTAACACCTCAGGTATGTGCTATGGGCACCTCTACCTCAACAAAGTGCTTATACACCTGGAATTCTAGATGTCTCACCACCTTGAGATCCCTATGTCTAGATGTTTCCTTGACTCTAGTTCACACTCAGTGAAACAAAGAAAAGGAAACCCATGGTTTGAGATTTCTAATTCGTTGGGCAGCTAAAGGCATTGGGAGGTTATAGATCTTAACCAAAGATCAGGGCTGGTTTGCAGGGGGGTTTAATGAATAATATTGAAGAGCTTCTAGGGCCTGGGCTTCTCCCAGCTATGACAGGACAGAGAGGAGTGTCTCTGGAGTGTGAAATACTGGAGATTGCCCATCTCTTGAGACTGACAGATGGCGTGAGAATGGGAACCCTGCCTATGGAAGCTAGCATTCAGAAAGTCACAGGGGTACTTATTCTGCTCCAGTCTACCTTAACTTACTGTGGGAAAGGAGGGTGGGTAACAGAAAACCTCGCCTGAAGCATCCCAGAAACTTTTCAGAGTCATAGATGATCTCCACTATGTGCCAATATTGATACCAGACAGCTTGGTGCATGTCCCGGGGGTTGAATATCAGCCTCTGCTGGGCTCCTGCTCATGCCAGTTCCATAGCTTTCTATCTGGACCATCTGGGGACTGCCTCGTATCAGAGCCTCATCTGAGCCAGGCGTCTTCAACAAACAAACAAACAACAACAACAAACACATCTGGGGCTGGAGAGATGGCTCATTGATTAAGAGCACTGTTGGTTCTTCCAGAGATCCTGAGTTCAATTCCCAGCAATCACATGGTGGCTCACAACCATCTATAATGTGATCTGATGCTCTCTTCTGCTGTGCATGTGTACATGCAGATAAAATGCTCATATACATAAAATAAATAAATCTTAAAACAAAAAAAGAAAAGACACATTTGGTAGATGCCCCACACCCTACTCCTGAAGTGCTTTCATTCTCATTTCTATGTTTGTTTGTTTGTTTGTTTGTTTGTTTTAAAAGGCGCACGAGCACATGTGGGGGTGTGTGTGTGTGTGTGCACACGCGCGCGCGCGTGCGCACGCGCATGTGTAGGAGTTCAATCTTCCAAATGACTCCCATATACTTCTAATAGTCCCTCCTCCATTGCCTCTCACCACCGAGCTGCACCTGCCCAACTAGGTTCTGAGGTTCACAAGAATTAGAGAGGACTGACTGATTGAAAACAAGAATGGCACACACCTTTAATCCCAGCACTCAGGAGGCAGAGGCAGGTGGATCGCTGTGAGCTCGAGGCCAGCCTGGTCTACAAAGCAAGCCCAGGACAGCCAAGGCTATACAGAGACACCCTGTCTCGAAAAACCAAAACAAACAAACAAACAAACAATAAAACAAGAATTAAGTATTCATGCCCCCTAATGAATTTAGTCAGATGCCTTTTCCTGGGTCATTTAAAGGATGGAGAGGGTGAGTTACCATGTTTGTGTTAGGTAGTTCAACTTCTCACATCCTTTAATAAGCAAATAAATGCTGTGTATGAGTTGAATGTACACCATCAGTTCTGGAGGGCTCACCGTAGGCCATGTTCTACCCTCTCCTAAACTTGGATCACCTCATTCCCTCTCACAGACATCCTAGGACCAGGTTTATATGGAACACAGTGTCAGAAGCCCTGATAGGGCAGAAAGCACTGCTGACCCTGAGCCAGATGCGCGCTTGCCGTGCAACATAGGCCTTTAGATAAAAGTGTAAATGTTAATCATATCTAATTTGTGGTCGTTTTTCTTTCTTACCATTATTTTCTGAAGTTTCTATTAGAAGTATTTTAATATCCTTCAATTTATGAGTCAGGTGCTTGCAATATAAAATAAAACTTTGAACGCTCCTCCCCGATCTTGAGTCTTACCTTTTAAAAGTATAGCCTTTGACAATTTTCCACACGAGGGCTTTCGAAACACTTCATTAAGTGTGTTTTGTTTTCAAATCACAGTTTCAATGACTGCCAGTTCTGGTCGTTGCTAAGAAGCAGGTGAAAGTGGTGTATGCATTAATGGCCCAGCACAGTGCCGGGCACTTGACAGACACTCCATAAATATTGGTTAAAATTAGCCTCTTGCTTTGGGATTGGCAAGCTCAGGCAGGACCCTATGCCAGTTGCTTCCAGAGATGACGACTTCCAGAAATTGCTGCTCTGTGCAGATTTGGAAAATTTACACTTCCCTGGTTCCTTGGAGCCTCTGAAAGCAAGCAACTGCTCAGAAGATATGTATATCCCCCATCAAAGCATCTTAAGGCTCCCAAGGAGTCCCTTTGCCTGCCAGAGGCCAAAGTGCGTTCCTGATGGTGATGCCAAGAGAAATATCTCAGCTTGAGGGAGTGACATTTGTACAGGAAGGAGAAGCGAGAAGGATCATGTCTCCAAACCCCACAGGCAAGAGCTGTCTGTTCTCTCTACCAGGTTCCTTCATCCCATCCCAGCCAAGCTCAGAAAGCTCCTTGTGGATTTCCATCATGGTCAAATTACTCATTTACAAAAAGTGCTGCTGCAGATGGGTAAGTCCCTCCAAAACCATGCCAGACTCTTTAGGCCAGATCCTGCTACTTGGCACAACGAAGGCCTGATTACTGCAGCATTGAGAGGGGTGTCAGGCTTGCCAGAGGCCTGCTTTTAATGAACTTTACCATCCAAAGTTGGCCCAGAGAATACGGGTTGGATTTTGCCAATGAATTGGAATTGATTACTTCTTGAAATTTGGGCCTTAGCTTGCAGGAAATGGAGACAAAACACACCCAACTTTTGAGGGTTACTTTGATTTCTTGGAGAAAAAGGGGTTCCTTGCAGTCTGAGAGCATGATGGAGCACGTTCCACGAATTCTGTGTGTACCTCGTTTTCTTACGGGAACTTGGGTGGGTAAAGAAATCTTCGGCCGATTCAGATAATCCCTCGGGTATTTTTTCATATATTTATTCTTATCAGTCACCTACCTATTAGAGCAGCCAGTGGTAGAAATGCTGGCTGGCATGTGGTTTGATCCCTGGCACTACAATAAATAAATAAATAGCCCCTACTGATAGTTGACCATAGTTCAAGTTTGAGGCTATGGTGTGTCAAAGATGAGACAGCCTCTGTCCAGTGAAGGGTCCAAGTCACTGACAGACGGTGATCAAAGCTCTTTCTCGAAGGACAGAAAGGAACTTGGAGGGAGGCTTAAGGCTGGGCTGAGTTCTGAAGGATAAAGCTGTGTTCTCTTGGGAGGAAAGGGAAGGGAGGAACATTCTTGACCTCCCCATTAACTCTTGAAGACATACACTCCTTTAGCAGGAAAATCAAATATGTCCTTTGGTTTCACAGCTTAAAAGGAAATCTCAGAGTTGGCGGCTGTGGATGGGCCCTGATCTAGGCCCACTGTGTCGTGGTACCCACATCACAGCCCACACCCCTTGGGAATATCAGTTGTCTCTTGCCTGTCTGAATTTTGCCAGTGGAACAGAGCACAGGGCTGAAAGCTTATTTCCACATCTTGGTCTTTCAAATGTAACACGCACTGGTCCAGACTGACAGAAGAAATCTATAATCCTAGACACTGATGTGTAAGTGGCTTTTCCTTCACAGTCAACAGAATTCTGAGTCATGCGAACAGTTCAATTCTGAGTAGAACCAATGTGTGCTCTATCCGCCTATCCTTGTCCCTAACAGCCCTAGCTCCTCCTTCCTAAGGAATAAGCTGATCCTCATACAGCTCATTTGCAAAATGTCCCTGCCTGCCTGTCTCTTTTCCAAAGAGTACACAACACAGTCCTGAGCAAAATGGCTAGTCTTACTTATATTTCACTCTCTGAATTACTGTTGTCTTAACCTGGGGGAAGCCTGGCATTGCCCTCCCTTCTAGTTAACCTACAGATATCTATAGTTTTCTCCAGAGCCTGCCAAAAGAGCCCTGTTTCAATTAACTTACAATTCTTTTTTTTTTTTTAATGAGCAGTAGCATGAGGTAATAGGCATGTAAAGTTGGAGGGGGCCTTAGAGATCTTCTAAGCCAACCAGAACATTCTATAGCCCAGGAGGGACACCAGGCCTAGACAGACAAGGTCAAAAGCTCTATAAAGTCATCTACATTTATAGAGACGTTGGGACATGAACTTGATTCTCCCTGTCCTTACATTTAGGTTGTTTGCACAAATCCACTACCATCTATTTGCTTGCTTTTTAATTCATTTATTATGCTATGATTGACCTCCAGTGCACAGCTTTTGGTTTTAGATTCCTGAGAATTACCCCTTGTTGCTAGTGTTAGCAGCTCATTTTATTTTAGGGTTAGCGACTCTTTTTCTACTTTCTGGAGTTCAAGGGGGACCAGCACCCACTGCCCACACCTACTTAGAATACTAGGGTGGAAACATTGGGAGTAGATAATCCAGCAAGTGCTATGTGATCTCACCCCACAAAATCCCTGGACCCATGTATACCAAGCAGCCATCTTTGAAACTAATTCACAAACCCTTCATTATCACAGGGACTATTTCCTAAGACCTCAGCAGATGCCTGAAACCACATGATATCAAAATCTATAGAAAAGACAGTTTGCCCTCCATATGGTGAAGTTTAATGTGTAGATAAGACACAGTAAAAGATTAACTCCCATAAGCTGTAGTGAGAATCTTGATTTCTTTAAATACCCAGTTTATGTTATGTAAAGATGTTTTCATTTTAATCTCAGGTGTGAGATTTGGGGGGGGGGGCGGCGCTTCAGACTGTCCACAGGTGCTAACTATGATTTGTCTCATGCTTTCAGAGGGGTGTGATTTTTGCCAGCTGAGGATAGTCTACCTTTGGAATTCTGGAGACTCTTTATAAATGCCAGAGCCCTGAGAAGAGCCAAGAGGCTCTCAAAAGAATCAGCTGCTGCCTGCCCCCTCCCCACCCCCACCTCCCACCCCTCTGTGCAGCTGCAGATTTACTAAGTGGTCGTATGTAGAGATGAGTAGAAGAAATGGAATATCCCATTGGTAAAGACCAAATTTACACCAAGGACACCCCCCAAATCAGCAGAAAGTAGTCTAAAGAGATCTAGGTCCCCTTTCCTCTCTAACCTTTCTTGCCTACCTAGTGTTAGGGAATTGGAAGGGATTGAGGTGGGAAAAGGTGGTAGATAAAAGAACCCAATAAAACAGCTAGAAAGCATGGCTAGAATAAATAATAAGATGGAGCTGGGGGTGGTGGTTCAAATCTACTCTCCCAGGTCATGGGAAGATGAGGCAGAAGGATTATGAATACCATCCACCCCGGGATACATAGAACTGTCTATGTTATATTGTTTAAAAGTGATATGAATATAGTCCCTCCCAAATATCACAGAGGCTGTAGTACCCTTCTGGGGATTACCAGAGACGATGCAGTATCCATTTGATGAGACTCAGGGAGATGGGTGACATTCATTTGTGATGTAGTACTTGACTACCACTGACCATCTGGCCCGTGTCAGAAGGAAGCTCCTCTGCTTGGGTGGACCTAGATCAAGCAACCAAGGCAATGCCAGTGAGGAAGCATACATGGGCTGGATACGCTCAACAAAGGTATGAGTCATATGCTAGGTGAGCTGATGAGCACACCCCAGGTGAGGTAGTGTACTCAGAACAGTAGCGGTTTAAAATGTATAGATTAGCTAGATGTGGTGGTGCACGCCTTTAATCCCAGCATTCAGGAGGCAGAGCCAGGCTGCTCCTTGTGAATTCAAAGCCAGCCTGGTCTACATAGTAAGTTTCAGGACAATCAGGCCTATATGGTAAGACCTTGTTTCAAGACAACAACAAGAACAACACACACACACACACACACACACACACACACACACACACACACACACACACACACACCCCAAAACCACTAACCCATTTACTGCATACTGCTTATTATTTCTGGAAACTTTGGAAATTTGTTTTGTATCTTTAGATCATGATTGTTGGCTAGGGATAATTAAAACTGTGAAAAGCAAAGCTGCAGGGAAGGTGACCGGAGTATCCATAGGGAAGACAGATCTCTCCCTTGCATTGCAGCTCCCTGAGCCCCAGGTCTTGATTCTCTTCCAGGCATGCCACCTTCCCTCCCCCACCTTCCCTCCCCCACTGTCCCTCCCCCACCTTCCCTCCCCCTAGCCATTAGGATGGGGCTGTCAGCAAAGGCAACAGGAAATCAGCACACAGCAGCTGATGGAGACAAGAGTTTGGAAGTCTGAGCAGCACAAGTATGAGGGATGTGGCTCTGGCTGGCCCCTCAGGAAGCCTACAACGCAACTATTAAAAATGCAAACAGCAGCAGATCACAGTAGCTCCCTGCAGTGTTCCAACACCCAAGAAGTTGAAATAAGACTTTTCCAAATTTGAGGACCCCTGGGCTACATAGAAAGATCTTATCTCTAAAAAAATAATCAAATCAGTTGTGGTGTATGCATTTAATCCCAGGAGGCAGGGGTAGTCAGATCTCTGTGAGTTTGATGCCAGCTTAGTCTACAAAGCAAGTCCAGGACAGCCATGAGAACACAGAAAAACCCTATCATGGAGAAGAAGAAGAAGAAAAAGAAGAAGAAGAAGAAAAAGGAGAAGAAGAAGAAGAAGAAGAAGAAGAAGAAGAAGAAGAAGAAGAAGAAGACAATGTAATGACCTAGATCCAATTCTTAGTCCAAACAAATGACACTAATTTATTTATCTTCATTCTGTCAGCCCATTTAACTCAAACAGCTCCAAAAACTAAATGCATCCACACCATTTGGAAGTGTACAATGGATGTCCAAAGAGATTAGTGGAGGAAGAGATGCTCTTTATGAATAGCGAGTGAGCTATTGGTTATGATAGTGAGTTACTGAACACTGTCTTGGAGAAGAAGCCACAGTGAGTAGGACCAAGGAAGGAAGATGAGAGAGAGAGAGAGAGAGAGAGAGAGAGAGAGAGAGAGAGAGAGAGAGAGGGAGAAGGCAAGGGAGAGATAGAAGGAGGGAGAAAGAGGAGAAAGGGAGGAGGGGAAAGACCTAAGGCTGTAGGTGCAGCTCACAGCACAATGTTTACCTAGCATGCATGAGGTCCTGGGCTCAATCCCCATCGCTGCAGCCAGCTAACCAATCAATCAAAGAGGCCCATGGGTTGCTTCTGATACATGCCTTCCTTATCATTTCAATTTCCCGCCTACAGAGTCTCTCCCATACCCAAAGAGTAGCAGCCATCAAAACAGTGCAGAAGTTTCTTTTCAAAGCAGCTCCTCTCACGCTTTCGCAATCCCCTTCTCTCTTTTCCTGTTTCTTTTTTGCTCCCAGATCAATCCTGCCAAGGGCTGTGGAAGTTTCGAGTCAGAGTCCCCGGGTGATCCGAGGTGGCAGGCAAAGGCAGGAAGACATCTATCTGTATTCCACAGAGCCTCTCAACGGCATTACTGAAAAGGCATTCCGCAACCTTTCGCTGGCTTCCCTTAAAGGCTTCAGCAATTTCGATATTTTGGTTTAGTGTCACTATAGAAAAGCTTTACAATTCTAGCTCGGGAATTAGAAGATATATTTGTAATAAGAATTGCTAACCACTGTCAGCTGGCAGGCCCATGTCCATGCATGAAAATGATGCCATTAGCTTTCATGACCATGGGCAAAATGTAAAGATCATATAAGACACCAAGGAGAAGAATAAGGGGGGAGGGGCGGGGACCACTACCCAGTCTCAGCCTCAGGGGATTTCTGACAGTCAGGGTGTATGGCTAACATGCGTGCATTTAGCCCCTTGATGAGGTGGAAAGCACAATACTACCTGTCTTTGCAAATACTGACACACACACACACTGCCTTATTGTATCTAACTGCTTTCTCCAATAATGTTGATGAATCATGCAGTTGCATTCTAATGAGGAGGCTGTAAAGTCCTAGAGACAGTCAGATGGAAAGAGACAAGAAGAGCAAAGGTAGGGAATAGCCATTAGTACCAGGTCCCTGCAGCCCAATGAGGCCCAGCCTGTCACTGAAAGGACCACAGAGCTACCCATGGTGTGAACAGAGGGGAGAACAAGGAAGGCGGGGCCCGTGCTCCTGCTCTGGCATTCCCAGGCCATCTGAGCTTTAGCTGGTGAGTAGTAGGCTTAGACACCTCTTTTCCAGTGAGGTCAGTTCCCAGAACATGAGAGACAACAGAGCTGCATATTTGCCTATTCCAGGGCTCAGGGTTCTCCAGTGAATGAAGGGAAGGACATTCCTGCATTTGTAATCCTGCCATTTTAGTAGGATGAGGACACCAAGAACCCTGATGGACTGGGCTCCCTTGAAGATCCTATAGACTAACATAGCCAAAGGGCCAAGCGCATAGGGTTGAACTGATGCCTGTTTCTTCTACTCTTTGTTCCCATCTATTTGTCACATCACCCAAGAAAGCATTTTCTCTTTAGTGCCTTGCCTAGATAAGGAGGTGGAAGAAGATGAGGGCCTAAGAGGATTTATTGGGGGACAGAAGCTCTGGAACATTGAGCTTTGCTGTCTGATGTAGAGATGGTGGTTTTTTTCCCCCTGTTATCAGCCCCTTTAAAATCACAGGCATGTGACCCTGCCCAAGGCTATATAAAAGACAGACCCTCCACCATGTGCTCTCTCTCTCTCTATCCCCCACCTCTTTCTCTACACCTTCTACTTGCTCTACCCTCTTACTTTCTCTCTCTCTCTCTCCCTCTTCTTCTCTCTCTCTGGGGTACCCGCTCCACCCTTTCCTTCTTCCACATGCTCACTTAATAAACCTCATATCATTATTATATATATAATAACAATAATAACAACAACAACAACAACAACAACAATAATAATAATAATAATAATAATAATAATAATAATAATAATAATAAAAAATCACAGGCACTTTCCAGGGCTTGAGCTCCAGAAAGGCTGGACAGTTCCCATTACTGGGAGTTATTTGGCGATGGCTGGGAAAGGGTGGGAAACACTTCCTGACTCATTCTAGAGAGTAAGGAAAAGAGGGCAGATGCATATGAGGAGATTGGAGCCTGGGATCCAGCCCTGGAGACCAAGGTGGAGGAGCACTTAACAGAAGCAGCATTGGGCGGTGTTAGGGGACCAGGACTCAGAACTCAGATGTCCCATCTGTCGCTTCATGGTTCTAAATAAGCCTTAGTACTCCTGCTCCTTTCCAGGGCTGGCTTTGTAGTTACAGAGTTCCCTATAGTTGGCTACCTTAATTCCCACCCTTCATAAGTTATCTTCTATTTTTTTTTTAAAATCTTATTAAACATTAAATGAGGAGCATGTTGTAAAAACAAAACAAAAAACAGCCCAATACATTAATTTTACAAGGTAGCGTTCAGAAGACATTTGACGGTTTGCAAGGTGCTTCGCATAAGACGCTCCTAAAATGTTCCCTTAAGAGCTGGACATGGGAGCTGGAGAGATGGCTCAGTGGTTAAGAACACTGGCTGCTTTTCTAGAAGACTCAGGTTCAGTTCCTAACAGCTCCCAACCATCTGTAACCTACAAATCTGACATCCTCTTCTGGTCTCAGAGGGCACCATGCATGCACATATATACAGACACACACTCAGGAAAAACACTTATACATGAAATAAAACTTTCAAAGCAAAATAAAACCTGGATATACACAGAAGGAAAATAGTGCACCTGGAAGAGGGAAGTCATGGGTATACCCTCCCCACAGCTGCTCTTTGGAAAGCTTAAAATTCAAGCCCAAATTTCTTGACATCAAATCCAGCATGTTTTCCCACCACAAAGGCCTTCTTGTGGAAGAATCAAACTTGACTGAAGTCTGGCCATGTACCTTTCACACATAGTCATGATCCAATGAACGCAAACACAGCATTTCTCAAAGTGTATTCCTCAGAACACTTACATAGCACCTAGGCTTCCTGGGAGCTTCTTACCAGATCCCAACTCAGACCTGCTGGATGGGAATCCCTAGGGACAGACACCAGACTATAGTTATTAGTCAACAAGCTTCCCAGAGATTCTTACGGGGAATCCACTGCAGTAAGATGGATGCCATTGCCCCTGTCCACATCTGATAAGGGGGAGGGGCCATGGAACACCATCATTTTGCCTAGTTTGTATAGCTAGCTCTGGTTTATCAAGTCAGTTTCTGGTCTTATTAACAACCTTATGAGCCAACTAATAGATTTATGCAAATAATAATAAAATACTTCCAGAGGGCCAAAAAAGGTGGGACTGGGGCATAAATAAAGAACTTATGGAAATGTGTGGTATCTGGAGCTGTTTATGAACACAATGGTACGTATTTCTCAAAAAACAATGTACTAAGCTATATTATCTTGTTTCACCAGCCAAGCAGCTATGAGGAAGCATTATTATTATGCACAGTTAAGAGAACTGGCTACCATGATCGGGGAACTTAAGGTCCAGGAGCTCACAGTGAGTTAAAGATGGGCCAAGTGTCTGGTTTCTCATCATTGACCCCTAACCTGGGACAGTCCTCTGTCCCCTATCTAAACTTCTGAAGCAAGTAGATACCAAGCACCAAGCTACTAGGCTTAGTTTTGTTCTGCAAGTGTGTGTAGATGATTAACAACACCCCATAAAACAGACAACGCTAATACCTATAAGCTAATGTTATAGTGTAATGATCATTAGGACAGCGATCAACATCACCTGAATTACTGATGACTTTCCATTGCCTTAAAGGAAAACACATCTCAACAGCCAATCCCAGGAGGATGCAGAAGAGACATCTCATGGTTAGTAAAGCAACCCATCTAAATGGGTTACTGTGCTCAGGAAAGGGTTAGCACCACGCTCTGAGAGCTCAGACTTACTGCAGAAGACCCTGTACATGTCACCCCCATCCTGCCTGGCTGGCAACTGAGAAGTTCAGAGCTGATGCTCTCTAGAAAAACTCTCACTGACACTCTCAGAGGAATTCTAGATCCAACCAAGTGTTTTTGCAAAGTTGGGGCTGAGAATATGGCTCAGTAGGAGATAGTAGATCCAGAGTTCAGATCCCTAGCACCTACATAAGGTCTAGGTGGGCTGTCAGCCCATGTGAGATCCCAGTGCTCAGGAAATGGAGACAAAGGGCTCGCTGAGCAAGCCAGCGATCTCAATAGCAAATCTGGTGAATTCTGTACATAAGAAGGAGAGTGATTGAAGATCTCTGACATCACTATATGGTTCCCACAAGGTTATATGCACACATACATGCACCTGCACAGACACACACACACACACACACACACACACACACACCATACACATTTGGACTCACACACACTACATTCATACACTTACAAAAACCCCTCAGAATTAACCATCACACCCTACCCATACAGAAGGCAAATAAGACCCAGAATGCCCTCCTCCCCCTAAACATTCCAGAAAGAGCACACAAGGCAGCTGTCAAAGTGAATCCGTGTTCCATGCATCACAACAACATGCCCTGAAGCATTTTCCACGGTGATTGGTCTTAAGAGATGCTCCAAGGGACAGTACTGTCTTGTCAGATGCATTTGGGAGATGCACTGCCACCGTCCTCTCTTGGAGGGTCACTTAGCAGCTTGGCATCGTAAAGGCTCTAAGAGAAAAAACAATGGCCTGCCACAGAAAAAAGAAGTTACTTTGATTTTGTTCAGTTAAGGGTTTTGCAAACTTATGCCTCCACTTTTGTCTGCCCACAATATTTATTAATATTCTGTAGGCACCATGTTTTGTATTACATACTTGGAGTTATGTCCCTGGGGAGGGAGAAGCTTGGGTGGGGCAGAAGAAAGGGCATTGCTGCTCTTCTCTAGAGCAGACAGGCCATGATCTCTGAGCTCAGAGGCAGGGAGGTGGGGGCCACTCTGGGATGCTGGAGATCCTGAAGTTCAGAGAGGAGGACCATCTCTGAAGAGAGATGATGTCAGTGTGTAATTGGATGTCCAGATCCTAATGGAGGGAACTGAGACAAGGAGACAGGAACAGTGCAGCTGGGAAAGGCTCACTAATTATCTCCGACAGCAGCTTTTTAACCTGATGCCCTTTGCAATGCTTGCTGTGTGGCATCTTCAAGTCCCAGTCAATGTGTATAACTGATGAAGAATTAATATGCAGGGCATATTAAAAAGTCATACAAATCAATAAGAAAAAGAAAAACAACCAATGCAGCCATGGGAACAAGCAAGGAGAGAGCAAATCTCAGAAGGGGGAAAAATAATCAACGAACACAAGGAAAATAGAAAATACACTCATCTTGGCAATAATCACCAGAGGGTAAATTAAAATACTCTAAAAAATATTTTCAGTGAATTGTCTAAAAATGTAAATTGGTGAAGGTGAGTCTCTATAGCTTACCTGATTGCCTTAAGAATCACCAGGAGATGAGTAAAGTATACCTCTGCATGTGCTTGTCTGAGCATGCCCAGAAATGTTCTAAACAGAGAACACCAAATGTCAGCTCCACTACATGGCTTCAGGGATGGGGGAGAATAAACAAACAAACAAAAAAAAAAAAAAGAGGAAGCCTGACAGCGCTTGCTTGCTTTCTCTCTGTTTCTTGGCTACCTGTGAAGGGAGCAGCCCAGTTTCTCATGCCCTCCACGTTGTGCTGGGAGCTGCCCCTGGCTCTACAACATGTTCCACATGAGGATGAGCCAGAATCTTTTGAAAATGCTAAGGTTGCTGTTCCCAGGTATTTTGTCACAGCTATAAGTACTTCTGACCACTATTCTATCAAATGGTGGGAATGTTATAAAATGGTCTGTGTAGCCATTTTGGAGAATAACATGCTCATTAAAGTGTAAAATGTGTGAACCACTTCTGTCCCAACAGTTTCACTCAGTCGGTTCTATTGTAGATAACTGAACAGTGAGATATAAGGCCGTTGTGTTAGTTTTGTATTACTGTAACAGAATATTTGAGATAAATCAAATTTAAAGAAAAAAAACATTTATTTTGGCCCACGCTTTTATAGATTTCGGCTTATGGTACTTGGTTCTGTTGCTCTTGGGCTGGCAATCAGGAGGATTATTTCAGAGAACTCATGGTGAGGCAAGACATTCATCAAAATCGCCGGCAGCTGATGAATGGTGGGATAGTCAAGGTGCAAATACCTCCTTTAAACACACCCCTCTGATGGCCTGCCTTAGGTCCCACCTCCTGAAGATCCCACTACTTTTTATAGCACTACACACTGGGGACCAGGTCTCCAGGATGTGACGCTTTGAGAAACATTAAGGAGTCGATCAAAAGATGTTCCCCTCAGCACTCTTTGTGACTGCCCTGAATGAAAACTGACCCAAAGTTTCTGTACTATAAAATGCCAAATGACAATTTAAATGCTTGGATTTCAGGTGTGCATATACTAAGTGATGCAATAACACACCACAACGAACGAGAGCCAGACGTGTTTACACACAAAATAACAATTGCGTCAAGTCACAAGAAAAGGATTGGAGGGAAAGCCTTTAATGCCGGAAACTGCCTTGGGATGGAGTAGCTTTGGAGGTAAGGCATCTGGGAAGACCCACACTTTATCTTTGATACTTGAAGCTCTCTAACGAGAACATCTTTGCATGTGCTAAGATGATTTATAAAGCGAAGCAATTTTAAGTGGAGCAGTAAATCAGTATATGGTGTAGCAGGCTCAGACTTGTCTTTCAGCTGACACGAAGCAAAGAGACTAGAACATCTGTGCATGGCTTGAAGGGGGTCTTATATTTCCTGTGTAGAACAAGCCAAGTCTGCATGCGGAAGGAAAACATTTTCTGTTGAAGTACATGCTGTATACCAGACTCGGTGTGGGAGGCTTTACAAACAGGTACCCAGCTGTTCTTCTCCGAGACATCACGGTACAGAATCACTCCACTTTGCAGCTGAGGAAGCACCAGTTTGCTTGGGAAATTAACAAACAACCCCTGGTGTGAAATTCAGATGTTCTTGGAGACACACACTAAGGTCCAAAAGCTACTGGTGTATATATGTGTGTGTATATATATATATATATAATTTTTTTCAGGAATATTCTCCTGTAACAATATAATATGTTTGTATGCAAAAAGTATGAAATAGACAAATCAATAAAGAAAAGAAGGAATACCCCAATATAGAAAGAGTCTGGAGAAAAGAGGTAGGAAAAAAATCAGTCAAGAAGCATAAGAAAGCACATTCATCTTAACAGCTATCAGTGGAATGCAAATTTAAGCAAGAAAATTGTTGTTTTTCTTTTTATTAGATTAGCCCAAAATAAATTTAGCCTGGTGATACAGAATGCTGGGAGTTCTGTAAATGGCTTTATCTACTTTGGAGAATAAACTGACATTTATAATTAAAATTTTTTAAATGTACATAGTCTCTTTCCTGACCATTTCGTTTCTTACAGTCAGTTATAAATAGAAAATGAAACGTAAGGCTCCCTGCTCAGGTGCACTCAGGTGCCTACATAACTAGCACCTGTCAACTATCTACCATCTCAACTGGCTGTGTTTATATGACTGATGCTTAATTGGAAGTGAGTTTATTCCCTTTGGGGTGGTTTGGCAATGTCTGGAGACATTCTGGGTCGTTTAAACTGAAGGGAGAGGGATACTGCTGGCATCTAGTGGGTAGAGGCCAATGCTGTTAACATCCTGGAGTGCAAAAGCACAGCCCTTCACAGCACAGGATTTGGCCAGTCTGAATGGTTAAAAACGCTGAGAGCGAGATTCCTAACACCATACCTATAGGAATTGCATGAAATCAGACATCTTCAGGAAGGTCCTGGCAAGGTCAGAATAAAGTACCCAACTTACGTTTGGTCTCTGAACTTAGATTTGCCCAGTTCCCACAGACAGATAATATAAGCAGTGAAAAATTATTACTCACTGCCCTTTGGACCAAAGTCACTCACGTTCTCTCTGCAGCTTGTTGGGAAAATAAATAGGAGGGCAGAAGAGCCTGCGCCTGTGGAAGATAATGCTGCTACAGCTGAGGTACTGCTTAAAGAACGGGTGAAAAAAGTCTCCTTGATTTTTTTCTTTCACCAGGGAAAAAGCATATGATAGTCCAAACCCATTAGACTAGGAAAGTGCAAAGAATATTAATAAGTAAACAGAAATAGCCCATGTTGTATTTGGAGTCTTTTCTTTTTTCTTTTGCTTTTTTTTTTTTTTTTTTTTTTTTTTTTTTTTTTTTTTTTCCTGATCAGATAGCATTTGGATTTGAAGATATGTTTGGATAAATAGTCTCTCTGAGCATTTATCAACTCTCCTTTCAGGCTGGATTCTTCTCATTTTTTGGCCTTTTAAAGTCTATTTCCACTAGTGAAAAGGTGCCAGCGATAATTAAAGCCTAATTCTATCTCTGCATTCATTACAGGAAAAAAAAAATACGATCTGTAAAGCTTTCAGAAATAATAGTCTCCATATCTTCCCAGAATAACAGTGATTTCAAATAGATAAGGTACACGGGAGAGATATCCAAAATGCAGTGAAATTAATTGCTGTTTTTAAAGACGCTGTTTAAAATGCAGCCATTAATTGACCTATTGTTGGAGACAGTTTCCACACAGCTAATAGCCACTCTTTTTAGAGACAAGAAGACAGATTCCCAGTATTTGAAACGAGAACCAAGTGACAGAGAGCACCATGATTTGGGTGACACACCACACCGCCAGATGGAGTTTCATGAGCTACTATTTAAGCTCCATAAACGCAGGACGTTCGCTAGTGACTCTGAGAAATACGCTTCCAGGCTGTCCTGACCCAGAGACATCTCTTAACCCAGTGGGGTAGACCATGTCTGGAGAGAACTTTTTCAAGAGATTGATGTCTTTTAGTAAGCACGATGTTGGGGGTCAACCATTCCTTTTCACTGGTCTAATGAACAAGCCAGGAGTCAGCATGCTGGCTCTCTCCTCTGTCCCCTCCCACCGACCACGCCTGTGATTGGAAGGTTCATGACATTGGAAGCTCAAAGCCTTAGTGTTATTATCAGCTTCCATGAGACTTCATGATTGATCTATGAAATACCACCCCGACTCCCAAATCCAACTCTCTCCTTTCTGCTGCCCCTGAATTGGGAGGCTGACTTATTTAGATGGCATCGACTCTGTTCTTTCAGATTGAAGCAAATTTATACATAAAGAACCAATTGGAGAAATCCAGATTTTCTTTATCATAGAGCTGGGAATTGAACTTAGAAGTCCTCCAAAAATCCATCCTAATTTAAAATGCTAGTGCTGTGTGTCACATTCCTCAAGCAAGGACTCCTGCCTCAGAAACTTGGTGGGCCGTCCTTCCAAACTTGCTAGCTCTGATTATTTGTCCTTGTGGCTTCCGTAATTCTTCAGTCTTAGCCTAGACCATAAAATGAGTATTCCTGTTCTTTAGCTCCAGGTGTGAGGCAGATCATCATGGGTCCTTGCATCAACACCTCCCAACCCCTCAACCCCCAGGCAAAGCAACATACATGCTTTCTCCTTGTTTGCTTTCAATTGCTGTGGGGAAGACCATGACAAAAAGCAGCTTGGGGAGGGAAGGGTTTGCTTCACCCTGCAGCTTACAGTTCATCATGAAGGGAAGTCAGGCCAGAAACTCAAGGCAGTTAACCTGGAGGCAGAAGATGGAGCGCTTCTTGCTTTGTGAAACGTCAAGTGGCTAGCTCTCCTTTAAGCATGTCTTCAGCCTGGTCTGTGGCTTTAGAAAGCAAGCAGTTGGAAGGTAGTGTTGAGGAGTCTCCCTTAGGGCGGGAGCTGAGCAGTCTAGCTTCAGATAAGGGTTTTGCCTGAGTAACTGACATCCTCTATGCAGAAGTCAGCCTTTTCCTTCCCGCCGCCGCCCCCCACCCCATGACAATTACATATAAACTAAATTTCAGGCATAGAGAGTACCAAAGAGAGATACCATGCCTCCAGCATTCGTGGAACTGCCTTTGGCTCTAGAGAAAGAAGTCCGGTAGAAGGTGCAAACACATGCTTTCCTTGACTTGGAGATCTCTGGGCGTATACGAGTCATAAAAGCTCCTGAGAATTCCGAGTATCTGTCGTCCTTTCTCATACCTGCTCCTCCAGCTACCCCTCTAAAGGGGCCGTTAGATGCTAGGGGTTGAAAATAATATGTGCTCCTTTTGGATGATCTGTTCCAGAAGAAACCCAGTGGCTTCACCGTATTGGTATTCTACCAAACACCTCAAGGCTGGCTGTGCGAATGTGTCCCTTGGTCGATACTCATTAAGGTGATTTTACATACAGGAACACTTAAATAACTAAATCAATCTACCATGTAAAGAGAGAGTGAATGATGACAAAGAAACCAAGAAAAATACCCTTGAGGGCTTAGAGTAAGGATTGTCAAGTCTTAACTAATGCTCACAAAAAGAATTCTTCACAGCCTCTGACAGCACCATTTTTTGAACTTAATATCTGCTCTCAATCATTTTTTCATATGCTCCCAATAAAATGTGTTGGTTGTTTTCTTTTAAGTGCATATTATGAGTTAAGGTTCATAAGAGGAATAAGTTTTAAATAAACAGTCCTGATCTGTTGCACAGGAGGAGGGGCTGAGCATCCTCTGGGGGGTGGGGTGGGTCAGGTGTCCAAGCACTTTCACCTGGTGCCTTGCAGTATCAGATTGGAAGAGCTCTGTTTAAAGGGTAAAATGTGTAGAGGAAGAAGAGAGGCAGAGCTAGCTTTAAAAGAAGTGATGGAGGCTAGGGAGGGAAAGCATAACAGGAAGACATGATTTAAAGTTGACGCAAGAACTATGCAGCAGGATGGACTATTTGTACACAGAAGTAGCCTGGATGTGCTCAGGGGCTTCTAAAGGAATCATTATATCAGAGAGGGAGGATGGAGGGGGAGAAATGGAGGGAGGATGGAGGGGGAGAAATGGAGGGAAGGAGGGGAAGAGAGAGGGGAAGCAGGGAAAGAGAGGAACAGGGGTAAGGCATGGATTAAAAAGAGGACTTTGAACCGTCAAAAAGTAAATATCCCAAGTATTTTACTAAGGAAGGTGTGAAAGATTCCAAGGACTTTCGTGCTTTCCCCCTGCACAACTTTGATCACCTCCTATAATATCTGTTCTTCTCTTTAGTGGCTCCATTGAAAATTTGAAATTTTACTATGGTTTTTTAGTATGCCTTCTGTCCTTATACACATTTTAAAATAATCTTATAAAATAATATATTTCCCTATGACTTTTCTAGATATTCTTAGTGTTATTTGTACATCCTTCTTACCTCTCCCTCTGTCAGATCCCTCCCCAATTCCAAGTTAACTCCTCCTCATTGTGTGTGTGTGTGTGTGTGTGTGTGTGTGTTTGTGTGTGTGAGGGGATATATATATATATTTCCTGCAATAATTATCTCTGTAGTCTCTTCACTAATTATTTTAAATTTCAATTTATTTCTGTTCTTATCTCCTTCATTTGCGCTTATCTGTTCCCCTGAGCTGGTTTTGGGTTCTCAGCCTTAAATTGACTGAACAGTTTACATGTGTTGCTTCGTACTTAGTAAGGCACTGACTCGCCTTTCTCCTTGAAGAGCACCTCAGACAGTACCGTTCACATCACTAGAGAATATTCTTACCTTCATCTTACAGCGAAGCAATCAGAGACCACTATTCTTTAACTTGAGTTTTCTTTTGAGTGAACAAGTTTATGTTCATTTACTTTTTAGTTATTTCCATAGTCAATATTACAAAATATTTACTCTAAAGAATTTTTTATGCAGCGGGGTGTGGTGGTGCACACCTTTAATCTCAGCAAAGACAAGCAGATTTCTGAGTTCAAGGCCACCCTCATGTACATAGTGAGTCTCAGGACAACATAAGGAAAAACTTTCTAGAAAACAAACAAACAAGAACAACAAGTACTATGCTTATTCTGCGGCTTTGAATAAGATAGACTTTTCTAAACCTTCTATGGAAGTTTAAAGAACATTTTTTTCCTTATGCAAACTGGGCTATTATTTTTGTAAAGCACAGGCCTGAAATCCCAGCACTTGGGAGGCTGAGGCAAGGAAGACTGTGAAATTGAGGCTAACCTGGGCTTCATGCTCAAGTTTTATATACAAAGGAATAAATAAATAGAAGATTGACTCATGTACTGATTATTTCCAGTCTCTCATACCTGCCAGAGTTAAGAGGATTGCTTTATTTCTAAAGTAAACACGTTTCTGTAAATTTCCCCTTTTATTTCTAGCATTTCTAGAGTTATATATTTTGATGTTGTACTATTCAGCATATAAATTTTCATGACTGTTTGATCCTCACTGAGGACTATAAAATGACATCCTTTGTCTCTTTTAATACTATTTGGCTTAGAATAAAGTCTGAACTAATATTGCCAGTCCCGTTTCCTGTGTTTTTGTGTGTCCTTGATAGCATTTTAAACTCAGCTTCCTCTGTCCTTTAGTTTTCTCTGGTGTATTAACTCTTGAACATATTACAGAAATCTTGAGGTTTTCGGTTGTTAGGAAATACAGATTTTAAGACAATAACTTAAAAAGCTCTCATTGTCTGGCAGAGCACTGTATTTGCCTCTGTGGCTTCCTCGGAGTGGCAGAGCTTGAACTGCAGTTCTTGGTTTGGGTCACTGCTGGTGTAGGGTAGATGGCCTCGGTGAAGACTCAGTCAGTCTCCAGACTGTGCAGACAAAAGTGCTCTGAGAATGCTAGTAAGTGAGAGAGGTACTGTAACCATGTCTTAGTGCCTAGTGGAGTAATATTGTTTATCACATGTGATCCTGTGTGGTTTTCTTTCACATGTAGCTTCAGGATTCTGTATAACTATGGAACAGAAGAGGGATCACAGAATTTATTGTTGTGAAAAACTGAGAAACGCAGATTTTAGATTTTAGAAGCATCTTCTGATGCAGGGCAGCTTTAGACAAGGACATTGTGTCCAATACTTGACACCAATACCACATATGAACAAATCTGCGCCAAGTACAGCAATGTATGTTAACCAAATGTGCCTTAGGGTCCTCTTTTATAAACAGAGCACATGTGAAAAACTAGGCAGGCTGGAGATACACACCTTTATTCCCAGCACTCGGGAGGCAGAGGAAGGTGGGTCTTTTTTAGTTCAAGGCCAACCTTGTCTACAGAGAGAGTTTCAGGACAACCAGGGATACACAGAGAAACCAGGTCTTGGACAAAAAGGAAGGAAGGGAGGGAGGGAGGGAGGGAGGGAGGGAGGAAAAGCTAAGGACAATCTCTTGACACATAGCTCCCAGCATAAGAGTTAGCGTTGCTACTGACCACCTTGATCCATTTAGTTTGACTATTTTCTCTCATAATTAGTTATCTTATGTGTTTATTTTCTGATCTACTTTTTTCCCAGTCATCAGCAAATATCTTACTCCTTTGAAAGTTTGACACTTGATTAGTTTCTTATTTTGAAATCATCTTTATGTGTCTTCTTAAGATATCCTCTTAACTCCCCACCCTTCTAAGACGAGCATTTAGCAGGCTGCTGATTTCACCCCCATCTCGTCCCATTTTGTTTCAATTAGCACTGTAGGATTGAGAATGGTCTCTTGAGAATTATGTAGGCACCAGCTTTGCAATTGGATGACTAGTTACCATTTTAGCCACTGTTTGATTGTCCTGAAAGAAACCCTTATACCCTAGCCTCTCTGTTTTCAAGCCACTCATTTAAGTCGGTTCCTTACAATGGAAAGATCATGGTAGGCCTGTCTCCTTCAAATAAGTGCTTGTGGAAAGCCTACTTAGCAAGTGGTTCAAGATGCTGGTTTTATGGTGTGTGTGTGTGTGTTTGTGTTTTATCTACAAAGACTGTTTGTGTTAGTTGCTTCTCTTATCAATGTGACAAAATACCTAATGAAAACAAATTGCAGAAGGAGAAATTCAAGCTGGCTTTCAGTTTGAGTGATACAGTCTGTCATGGCAGGGAAGGTGCAGATGGAAACAGTAGCCTGAAGTGGTATCTTTAGTTGGGAAGCAAAAATGGACAAAAAGTACAGCTGAGGGATAAAACTCAAGGTCCTCTCTGGTGGTATGCTTCTTCCAGCAAGGTTCTTCAGCCTGAAGTTTCCATAACCTTCTAAATCAGTGCCATAGGCCCAAGGGCGGGGGATGCTCTGTGTTCAGCCACATGAACCTCCGAAGGACATTTTAGAGTCACATTACAACAGCAGCATAGTTCAAGTGAGTTGTTACAACTAGCAGAGATTGGACAGTTCAATAGCAAATGTATATTAGCTCACATTTCTAAAACCCAAAAAGACCAGTTGCATGGTGTTGGCATCTTCCTACCTCCTGGAGAGGCTCTGCCTATGGCTCCATGGAACAGGCATGGAGATCACATGTCAAGACAATAAGAGACATTGTTTTACATGATTGATAACCCATTAATCCAAAAGCAGGCAACAGAATCCCTTGATGTGTAGGGCTGGGTTGGTGGGGGCTCCCCTTTTCTGAGGAGAAGAGGAAAGAGGAAGGGGAAAGAGGGTGGAAGCCTAAGAAGAGACAGGACAGGTTCATGATAGCAATGTAAACTGAGTTAAAAAGTACATTCTAAAAATTAAAAAAAGATAGACCATTGATACCTGAGTGGCTTAATCAATTTATAAGGATGGGTCCTCATTACCCACTGGTTTCCCGAAATCCACACCTCCAAAGATCTTTAATATCTGAATGCTGAAATTAACCTTCCAATAAATAAAATTGGGCTGGAGAAGGAGAGAGCACATATTCAAGTAAGCAGCCTTCTGGCTAACTGCAGCATTCCTGTGTCACTTGCTTTCCCTACTTTTTTCGTTTTTTAGTTCTCTCTCTCTCTCTCTCTCTCTCTCTCTCTCTCTCTCTCTCTCTCTCTCTCTCTTGGTTTCTTTATTTTGGTTGGTTGGTTGGTTTGTTAGTTTGGTTTGGGGGTTGTTTTGAAGATGGGATCTTCACTGTGCAGCTCTGACTATCCTGGAACTCACTATGTAGACCAGGCTGGCCTCAAATTTGTAGAGACTTGCCTGCCTCTGCCCCCCAATTTCTGGGTTAAAAGTGTACACCACTACACCTGGCTCTGCTTTGTTCTTTGATACTTCAGATCCATGACATAATAAAACACAGGAGTTCCTTTCATTACAAGCATTGATACCAGTGAAGTCATGTACCTTCCAAAGATGACCCTTTCCCTTTGGGGACTGACTCCTGAGATATAGGGGTCCCTTAAGTTGATTTCTGATGAGTAAAAATGCAGAGGACACACAGCAAGATGCAGCATGGCTGTTCCAGTTTCATCTCTCTTGCTGGGATAAAACACCTTGACCAAAAGTAAGTTAAGGGAGGAAAAGGCATATTTCAGCTTATAGATTACAGTACATCATTGACAGAAGGTCCTAAAGGCGAGAACTTAAAACAGAAACCATTGAGAAATGCTGCTTGGTGGCTCACTAGGCTCAAGCTTATCTAGCAGTTTTCCACCACCCACCTCAAGGAATAGTGCCTTCTGTGGTAGGCAGCCCTTGCCCTAGACATGCCCAGAGGACAGCCTGATCACCCCAGTCTCTCAGTGGAGACTTTCTCAAATGACTCTAGCTTGTGTCAAGTGGACAGTTAACACTAAGTAGGGCAATGGCCAACTGCCCTTTCCAAGAACAAAAAATGGAAGGAAACGGGATGGGATTGAAAATAGACGGGCGTGGTGGCGCACGCCTTTAATCCCAGCACTCGGGAGGCAGAGGCAGGTGGATCGCTGTGAGTTCGAGGCCAGCCTGGTCTACAAAGTGAGTCCAGGACAGCCAAGGCTACACAGAGAAACCCTGTCTCGAAAAACCAAAAAAAAAAAAAAAAGAAAGAAAGAAAATAGAATAAGAGGTAATTTAAATAAATAAACACATTTTGATGCTTGTTACAGATCCTGGTTGGTTGAGCTAATATAAATTGTGTGTGTGCGTGTGCATGTGCGTGTGTGTGTTTATTGGCTCAAGGAAAAAAACTGGTTTTGAAAATTTTGCATTCTTTCCTGCATTTACAATTGCCACTATCTATTAGTCTTCTTTTGTCCCGATGTTTTTACATTAGTACCTATTGACCCTAAAATATACTCATTATCATAGAAAACAAATTAAAGATTCAAGCTCTCTGAGGATAAAGACTGTGTGCTTGGCCTGCCAAAGTTCCCAGTGGCCGAGGACACATACAATTTTGAAAGAATGAATGAGTGATTAAATGAAGTTTGAAATTGCTCCAACCAGACACATATTTTAAAACATCAAGCGCAGTCTTCTCCTTGGCATCTATTTACCTTATTTATATTGGTTTTCAGGTCGATTCTTCTTAAGCTTGGAAATACAAAATTTCCTCCCAGCACTCAGCATTTGGTGATTTTTTTAAAAATGAGAATTAATTTCCTTTTACTTCTCATTGTAATTTTTGATATCTTAACTTCTCATGCATAGTGTCAACACTGCTAGAATAAACAAAGTTATCTCCTGACATATTTGGAGGTCAGATTTTGCAGACTTGAAGGTGGTATGATTACTGATGCTTTAAAAAGGTGTTCTTCTCTTATGAAAATCACTAAAGGACACTTGGAAAAAGAGGGGAGGGGTATTTCCATAATCCCAAAGCTGTCCACAATTGCTATCAGCCATCCCACCATGGTCCCTTTTAAGGGTCTTTTCAGTATGGATTCTCCATTGCTGTGTGTGTGAAACCCTTCGCCAGCCAAAGCCCAGTGTGAGGGCTGGACTGTGAAACTTAGCGAGAGAGGTGTGGAATCGACAGATGGGCAGCTAAGATGCTATTCTTATTATTTGTGTCTTCCCACATTAGAAAATAATAACTACTGGGCAAACCCCTCCACAGTGCCACACCTCAAGCCATGAAAGAGAAATGTGAGCCGCGGGAGAGGGCAGAAGTCAGACAGCTCCTTGGAACAAAGTAGAAAGGAGAAGACAGAGCCCAGAGCAGGCTGGAGCCAACAGAATGCCTGTTAGCTGCGGCTTTGTAGGAAAGTCAGTACTCATGGTTTACAAATGTAAGCATTCCCTACTTGCAAAAGCCTACAAGGCGATGCAACTCATAATCATGAGTCTGACCCACGCAATGTTATCATGGGCTGACTCTCTACCTGTCCAAAGTAGGATGAAAAGAGGGACATTGGGAAACAAATTCCAGCTAAGTGAAAACAGTTTTCTTGGCAAGTAGAAACCGCACATTTTACCGTGTCTTTATTAGAAAGGAAAAAAAAAAAATGGTAGGTTTGTATTAAGGCTCTGCTTTGTAATATTTGAGGTTAAATGAATTATGAGATGCCAACTGTCTAGAAATCTCCATAAAGCTTTCATTTCAGATTAGGTTCAACCGTGCTAAACCACCCTTTGATTACCTTCATTAAATCCTAAATTAGATCCCACCCTTCACCCTCAGCTTCCATAAAATCCGTTCGGTTAATTAGGGTGCTCTCCGGCCTAACCCAATGAGATACAGGTAGCCAATTTCAATAATGTAGGCAGAACAGAAGAAGCAGCTACCACCCACCATCCAGAAAAGGGTTCTTCCTCACTGCATTCTTGGGGGACTGTGTTAACTTTTAAATGTAAATAGACACAATGTGATGTGTGTTTCTGGTTTAATTCTTGCACATATTTATGTAATTACATGACCTATCATGATTCATATGATTACTATGATATGTCCAAATTCACAAATATGTCCATTATGTTAAGCGGTCATCATGTAGGGCATTGCATGGCACCTTTGTAGTTATAAACCATAGGCATCTATATTTTCTGTTGTGGGAAATCTAAATTGAGGGATTCATCTGGAAAAAAAATCTTAAAGTGGGATATTCTGCTGAAAAGTTAAGTAATTCAAACTCTGACACTGGGTGAAGACAGGTATCTTCTAATGAGAAAAAAACAGCATGTGCCATTCAGAGTTCTGCTTGGTTCACAACAACCCAATTCTTTGCTCTTCTGTTTCTTGCAAGTCCCCATTTACCCAGAATCTAGACTCACTTCTACAAGAAGCTCCTATGAGCTTGGGGATTGGGTACTACTTTAGGACAGGATGTGGAAAAATAAATAGTATGGGCCCAGCCAAGCAGCCTTCTGTTGTGGTCCCTGGTTCCTGACTCACTCCAGAGGTTCACTCTTAGGTGCTGACTAGAGGTTGTCAAACCTCCTGACTGGAGGAATTTGAATACGTCTTAGAAAAAGGAATCCTCCAACTGCAGGCTTTCCTTTTTTATAAAGCCACACTAATAGATGAATCTCCTCTACCATTTCTAACCTGTGTGACGTTTGGCAATTGTGAGCAAAACTAATAAAAATTAAAATGTGATCTGTCTTTGGTTGAACTCCTTTCAAAACGGCCTGAGAGAGAAGAGAGAGAAGGGGCAGACAGCGCTATGTTATCTGTGTGCAATTGGCAGTAGGATAAGCGAAAACTCACCACACAGTATCAGTTCTGTTATTACTTTTACATTCTCTATAGATAGCATCCCAGGCCACCCACACTCAGTGCACACATGCCACATTTACCCACCATTGCTGAGCCACCCACCTCCATGATACCCAACCTTGTACTACGATACCACTAACAATACAACGTCTGCTACAGTGCTCGCCACTCTGGTGCCCTCTTCAAATATGAGGTACCTGAAATGCAGATGATTTAAGCAATAGGCATTCGATTACAGTGTCAAAAAAAAAAAAAAGATGTCAGGTCAGGATCGGAATGCAAAGCACGCCCACTCAAAAGCCTACAGTCTGCAAGACCTGAGGACTCCAGAGCTGGTGACTGTCTTCAGTCAGAGATGGAACAGGAGTTGGATGATACACGGAAAGCTACAGGCTGCAGGCTGGAGACGTAGCTACATAATAGGCAGTGTGCTTGCCTAACATGCCGGGAGCCCTGGGTTCAAGCTCCAGTATGACACAGGGAAAGGAAGCAACGGAGCCTTTTAAACTTTCTTAGCCTAGAATCTTTTCCTCCCACCCCACTGTATTTTGGCTTTATTAATTAACCTCCTTTTACTTCATGCTGCTCACCGTCTATTATGGCAACCATCCGCGTGTTGAAGCCCTAATCCAGGGTACCACAGAATATAATTATATTCAGAGATAAGTCCATTAAAAAGGTTATTAAAACACAATGTGGCCATATGGGTGGGCCTAGCCCAGTCTGAATAGTGCCCTTATGAAAAAGAAAAATTTGGCACATTATGAAAGAAGAGAAGACAGTCACATACAAGCCAAGAATACAAGTCTCCCCCCCCCCCCCCTTATACACACACACACACACAAAGCAAAACAAAAAAAACAAAACTTCATCAACACTTTCATAGTTTAAGCCACCCAGTCTGGTTTTTTTTTTTTTTTTTTTGTTTTTTTTTTTGTTACGGCAACCCAAGCAAACTAATACACCGTTAGAATGGCATGACGTTGACACACTTGGACACCTGTCTTATGCTTAGTCCCGACAAACTCAGTTGCTTAGGACGACCCTGTAACAGCTCTTTCGGTGTCTCTAGAGCAAGCTGAGTGCATTGAGAAAGCTCAGAACACTTTATTTGCACTCAAAGTCGAGGAAAGGATGGCCCCGGGTGGGCACTCCACTAAAGGGCCCTACCCACCTTTCCCTTTGTCTTTGTCAACTGCGTTTTGTTCCCGCAAAACATTGTAAGAAAATGAATCCTGGCTGCCTTTGGCAGAGACAAGCTCTCCAGTTGGGAGCTACTGAATCAGGGCCTTAACCAAACATGAAATGACAGAACTGTCTCCAGCGGAGGATTAATTGAGCCAACTCAAGGCAAACACAACGTATTTTGGCATTGCTTTTGACAGATGGAAATAAAACAAACATTAGTGACTGGATTGCAGCTAACAATATGCAAAATTAAAGAAGGTACCTTTTTCACTCTGTCTGGAAGCCCACTGGCTTTTCTTACAAAATCTGAGAAAGAAAAAAAAAAAAAAGACAGAGCTGTTAATCTCGCTGTACACTCAGTTAGCACATGCAAACAAGGGGAATTAAATGTCTTTGCATTCAGGGGAGGGATAGATATTTGACACAAATATTTATTAAGGAGACAGGACTGGAAAATAGCAGTGCTGTATTCATCAGAACTGGTGCAGGAAACATTTAAATAACACAAGACAGTGTTCACAGGCATCCCAAGCTGCTTACAAAGGGAAATCTAAGGTCTTAAGTGTTTTTTATTTGAAGGTTAAATTTTCAATTATTTTTTTTTTCAGCTTGTTGCCATCCCTTCCAAGCATCACTGTTAATTGCTATATAAGGATGTCTCTCGCTGTTTGAATCCTGGACATGGAAACCGAAGCTGTCAGCCATCTAATGGGCATTAGAGTATTGGGGCAGAAATCAAAATTACCATGTAAGAGCTGAACCAAATGTGGGACTCTGAGAAGCCAACAGACTGGCTAACCGCCCCCCCCCTCCGCCCCGCCACTTTCCCACTTGCTTAGTGTCTTAGTTATTTTTAATGCTATAAAGAAATACATAAAGTTGGGTATCTAACAAACAATATGTGTTTATTTCTTAGTATTCTGGAGGTTGGCAAGTCCAAAGTGAAGACCCTGGCAAGTTGGATATTGGGAACCTGGTTAAGGGCCAGGCAAAGGCAAGAGATGAATCTTTTCAGAATTAGATAGACCTAATGTCCTCATGACTTAACCATCTTCTAAACCCCTCCGGTCACACCTCTAGAGTATTGCCAATTCAGTTTCAACATATGGATTGGGAGGAGGCATTCTGGCCTAGCACCCAATGTTTAAGAACTTCCCTCCCTAGGTGCCTGACCACAGTTGAAACCAGCAAAATGGAGCCAAATAGCCAAGCTTGCGGAGTTGTAGAAGAGAGTGGATTCACACAGGATAGGGGACTGCTTGTATTCTTTAAGGTGTGACATGGAGAAGCCTGGCCCTGGCCCTGCTCAGGTTCTGTTAACTAGCACAGGGTAGGGGTGGAGGGTGGGGAGGGGTTGGGGGTAGGAAGGGTTTGGAGGGGTGGGGGTTGGGGAGGGGTGGGGGTTGAGGAGGGGTGGGGGTTAGGGGGTGTTTCTCTTCCCAGATTACCTACTCTCTTACTTCCTTCTTTCACTCTTGCTGTCTGAACTATGCGAGACAATATTTAGGATGCGCATCTCTGTGAGTTCGAGGCCAGCCTGGTCTACAAAGCAAGTCCAGGACAGCCAAGGCTACACAGAGAGACCCTGTCTGGAGAAAACAAAAGGGGGGGGCGGATTGGGGTTTGCACCTACCAAGAGGGAAATTACTTCTGGCACAGTGCATTTAGCCAACTTAACACATTGTGTTATAATGGATCTAATGGATATGAGGGGCATGGCCAGTCAATCAGTGGCTAAACCCCAAAGAAAGGTGATGTCCCTCTCCATCAGCCATCAAGAGCTCCTCAGTTAGGGGTGGGACTTGTGAAGACCCTCCCGGCTCTGCATTGGACTTTGTTTGTACCTTGTTTTGATCTTGTACAGGTCTCGTGCTGTAAATTCCTGAGTGCAAGAGCCACATCATTCATATTGGGAGGAAAGCATGTCGCTGCACTTCCCTCACTCTCCTATCTCTTACATTGGTTCTCTCTCTCTTCCCAGACAGTCTCTGGGCTTTAGGGAAGCAGGCTGACACAGATGTTTCATCTGTACTCACTGTAGCTTAGTCTCAGCACTTTGAACAGCTTATAAGTCTCCATAGCAACCATTACTCACCAAAACGAGATGCTTTTCAGACCGAGGTGGGGAGGCATACAAACCTATGGAAAATAAACACAAACATTTAGACAATTAAGGTGAACAAAAACACTAACTTTTCCTGAGGCCTGTGACTTCCCTAGCCACAGGCTTTGAGCACATTTACAATGCCAGGCAGCATGAATGCCCCTCCACGGAGAACGCCAGTGGCACTCCTCTAATTGTCATAGTTTGGATGGGTGTTATCAAATGGGTGCCCAGGATATCACTATACACACTAAAGTTCATACAACAGCTACCTAGTAATTATTTACCCCCAAATATTAACAGCGCCAACAGTGAAAAACCCAATATATAAGATATAGGAGATAGATGATTAAACAATGTTAATTTCGTGTTTGATGATTTGCTGACAGTCTATTTAACTAATAGATGAATATATATTCTGACATGGAGCAGGCTAAGCATTTGATGAACAAAAACGATTCTTTGTATTAAATGTGCCAATACTATTCCCAGCACCGGAGCCAAGATGAAATGAAGAACGTTGCTGAAGATGAAGTAATCCTCTCATCAATGACAGCGTCCTAACCATCAGGCTAAGTGCCCTGAATGTTTACATCATTAATACTGGAGGACACTCAACTTCAAGAGCAGGACTCGTGATGCAGCTATGAATCGGTCCAGTCAGTATCAAGGTAGAGTGCTGGGTCAAGGTTACTGGTGCAATGATTTGGGGATATGTAAAGCGTCCCACCAACATTGAGCAACCCGTGTAAATTTCTGGAGTTTGAAGTGGAGAAGAGCTGTCCTAACATCTGTATCAGAGGATGGATTCATTCACAGCCAGGCACTTTCCCAGGCACCTGGAATCCAAAGGCATCTGGAGCATACAGGTGAAGGAATCTATCCAGCAGTTAGACTCATGTCCACAAGGGCAACCTGGGGAGAGCCGAGATCTGTGCAAATAGATGCTGGTACTACAACAGCACCTTGAGAAGACAGTTTATTATTAATGTGTGGGGAAGAAAATAGGAAGCATTTGAGGCTTAAACTGATGTTTCTCTCACTTCTGGATGAAAACTCAGGGATGAGAACCCGGGGCTGTTGGGCATCAGGGTACTAGAGTAGGGCCTTTGAGAGATAGCAGGCATATCAACTGCCTGTCTTCTCCCCTGACTTGCAAGAAAAATTTGCAAAGCAAATTACAGATCTATATATATTGCAGATCTATAATATCCACACATAAGAATAAAGATACTAAGAGAACACACAGAACTCTTACCTGGAGAAAGGCCGCACCAACAGATCTGCCACCATGCACCATGGTAAAGGGAGAAAGGCTTGAAGATTAACATTTGGGTCAAGAGTCACTGAATGTGGGATGTTGTCAACAAAGTGGTCCACAGTGGCTGGGTGTGGCACCTGGCTGGCCTGAGTGGTGAGTGTAAGACACCCCTCATTGGTTGTCCTTTATTCCATATCTAAAAAAGGGCCTCCTGGTGACAACCCACCAAAGGCATCTACTACAAGAAAAGGAGGCCACAGTGGGTGACATTAATATTTTTGTGCCTGGGAAGGTAGGTGTATTTGGGTAAAATCATGAGGTAAGGTCTAGTTGAACTTCAGTTTCCTGAGCATGGTTTTATGTAATTCCCCGTGATTTCTAATTTTTTTTTCTGAATTCTGCAGTTAAGTCTTGGTGTGAAAAGAGAGGTCAGTGATTGGATGGATAGTCTTATGGGCCTTGTTGACCCACCCCGAGAAGTAGAAAGAGAATACAAACCATTATTGTATTTTTAGAATATTTCTCCTAAGGTCAAGATTTGCTTCTTCTGGGCATTTTGTATAAAATGCACTATATAGTCTTCAGCATCTGATTTATTATACTTAGCATCTTCTTTTAAAAATTTAGCCTTACCAAGACAAAACTTAACCATATATCAATACTTTATTCCCTTAAATGGCCCAGTGATATTCCAGATATATCAGGTTGTATTTTCTTATTCATCTGTTGAAAGATATGCTTTGTTTATACTTTTTGGTTACAGTGATGTTTTGTCCCTTTATATGCATGTTTTCTTTTTGTATAAACCTACCTTTTAAAATCTCTTGGGTCAATACCCAGGAGCAGAATTGCTATATCTCTAGGAGAATTTTGTTCTTTCATGAAATGTGCTCTCTAGTCATTGGCACAGCCTCCATTTCAGTGTTAGGTAGTATAGCAATGGGAGAGCCTAAAAGCTACCTACTGTGTGCTTATATCATACACTTCTTGGGAGATTTTCTATGAAAACCTTTGCAGCTCTGCTCACCATTAAAGAGTGCTCAGCCTTTCATGTACGCCTGGGCAGTGAGTTCAAAGCAATAATGCTCTAACTCTTGTAAAAGCACCTGACAGAGTTGACAACATGAAAGATGATCATTCTATTCCAGCCATCTGAGACTTAAAATTATGGGTTTTTGAGTTATGTCTGGTATGATCAGGAAGGAACTAAAAGCTGGTTTAAAAAAAAAAAAAAACAGCCTTTGCCTTTGACAGTTTGTCATATCACATTTCCAAAGTATGGGAACTCCAGTAATGTAATTTGCCTCCTCAAGGATTAGTTGCTTCATTAAAATAAAAGTCATCACCAAGCTCTTCTCCCAATGTGCAGTAGTTGACTAAGAATGGCCCCCACAATCTCTCAGGTATTTGAATCCTTAGTCATCCTGGAACGACTAGGAGGTGTGGCCTTCTTGGAGTAGGTGTGGCCTTGTTATAGGATGTGTGTCACTGCAGGTGGGCTCTGGGCTTCAGAAACCCAAGCCAAGACCAGTGTCATTCTCTTCCTGCTGCCTGTGCATCTCAATGTCGAGCTTTCAGCTACTTTTCTAGCACTATGTCTGCCAATCTACTATCATGGTACCCACCATTATGACAATGGATTAAACTTGTAAAACTTTAAGTCAGCCCCAATTAAATGCTTTCCTTTATAAGAGCTGCTGTGATCATGGTGTCTCTTCACAGCAATAGAACACTGACTAATACACAGAAGTCTCCATAGGATGAAGTCCGTCCCTAAGGACTGGTGGGGCAGTATGTATACTTCAAGGAAGACTTTAAAGTACTGAATATGTTGAAATACAAATTGCTCCATCTTAGTCACTTGCTGGTTTCATTGCACTTGGGTTTCTTCACACAAAATTCTAATATATTTCTTTTTGTTTTGTTTTGGTTTTGGGTTTTTTGTTTGTTTGTTTGTTTGGGTTTTTGTTTTGTTTTGTTTTGTTTTGTTTTGTTTTGTTTTTTTTTGAGACAGGATTTCTCTATGTAGCCTTGGCTGTCCTGCACTCACTTTGTAGACCATACTGCCCTTGAACTCACAGTGATCCGCCTACCTTATTTTAAATAGGAATAACAAAATAATGATATAATATACTTATATGGTTTCATTAAATGACACACTTATACTGACATTATTAAATTATTAAGAATTACGACTCTGATTTTATGGTTCATTAAGATCACTTGGGCAGGCTGGGGAGATGGCTCAACATATGAAATGTTTGCATCTCTGGGCACATGCACACTTGCACTTGCACACAAATATGTACCTATATACATGGGAACACATGTCCACACTATATACACACAAGCATATACACACAGATACACACAAACATTCACACAAGTACATCTACACATATGCACACATATTACTGAAGCAAAAATTAATCATATGGAGCATGTAATAACTTTTGATACTTAAAAATCACTTCAGAGACCTGGTTCAGTGTATCCATAGATGGAAGACTTAGAGATATGGGCTGTTTTGCTTCTGAGGGTCTTCTCATCTAGACCCTGAGTTCAGAATAGCTGAGGCGGGTGTGGAAGATGACACACATACCGTCTTCTCTGTCCCTTAGTTAAGAATCCGACAGAGGTATTCCAACACTTGTTCAAGGACACGTATCAGAGCTGTAAGGCCATTAGAATTGGAAGCCAGTTCCAGAGACTCAACTTCATACCATTTCTATAACATGTCTTCCGCAGAGAAAGGTGAGCCAAAATGCAGTAGGAGTCCTTGGGGGAAAATTGCCAAATGGTGACAGCAATAGATATTCCTACGATATATCGAAGGAAGGACATCATCTTCCTCTCCTTGCACGTGCCCAAACCCCAGGCATGGCTTGTATAAAAATGCTTTCTATGAAGAAGTCCAATAAGAGGTGGAGAATGCAGGGAGCTAACTCTATAAACACAGGGAAGCCTTTGATCAGGGGAACAGCCCTATCACGGTCATAAACAATGGGTCCAATACATACGGAAGCCATTAGTGTCCCTAGGATACTCCAGAGCAAGGGACAGAGGTAAGACTGCTATCCAAGCACAGAGAAATGTGATGAGGGGCACCCAGGTGAGACCACACCCAAGGCCTGACTAAAGTTCTAGTCAACTCTTGAAGCAGTACAGGAGGTGGAGAAAGTGCTGAGCTCAAAGGAATGTACTTAAAGAAGGATTCGTTTTGAGAATAAAATGAACATTGGAGATCCTCTAGGCAAGTCCATCTTCTTACTTATTAAAGAAAACAGAGCCCCAGAAGGACATGTGTCCTGCTTCAGAGTCTAGTGCTAAGGCAGGCACACAACCACCCGACTCTTAGTTCCACCCCTGAGAACTAAAGAAACAAAGGTAGCACAGATAAGCCTCTGTTACTGTCAGAGATTTCTCTTCCTCACCCAACACTATTCACTCAGCCTGCAGAGCAAGCGCCCAGTCAACTTTGGCTCGGTGTTTGTAGGATCTAGAAAGCACCACAGCCTTCAGATTCAGATTCAGACGTGACAGGGTTTCTCGTTGAATCTGAAGTTAGGCTGGCAGCCAGCAAGCCCACAGATCGTCGTTTCTGTCCTTCACAGCACTGGGCTTACAGGCAGGCAGCCACACCCAAACTTTTTGGTGACAATCAAGTTATCGTGCCTGCCTAGCATGTGCTCTGATCTACTGAGCCATCTCCACAGACCTACAAAAAGACATGTTTATTGAGAACACTGGTTGGTGTATGCTCTAAACCAGATCTTGGCAGTGTAACAGCCAGATGTTGCCTATCACTCGTTTATATAAATAAAGCTTTATTGAAATACAGCCTTACCCAGGCATTAATACTATTATCTATGGCTGCCTTTATGTCTAAATGGCAAAGTAAAACAGATACAACTGGACAACCATATAGTCCATCAGCACAAAACTACTAAACTATGTTTTCAGATCTCTAAAAAAAGTATTCTCTCTACTTAGTGCCTGTGAAACACATGTACACACGTGTGTGGTTGCACATTCTCATATACTATGTTTATATAGTCCTGGTCCAAATGAATCTCCTGCTTGTGTGTTTGTATTTTATAAATTGAGAGTCAGGCACAGGGTTGCACCATTTAATAACACCCCTAGCTACTGGGATAATGTCAATCAGAATGCAAAGCTTTGAGAGACATGAAAACATGACTAATCAACTAACACAAAATCAATACATGGTGTCTTCATTTTCCTAGTTTTAACAGCTATTAATATTCAGTTTATCTCTTTGGTGTACAATAATGCATCACAAACACCTACATATCTCTCTCTCTCTCTCTCTCTCTCTCTCTCTCTCTCTCTCTAAATCTGAGTTTCTCTAAGCATGAGGAGGAAAAGATAAACTGGCATACACATGTGCCCACCCGTGTAAATGACCTGTAGAGGTTGGCACAGCTACCATGTGATTGTCTTATTTCACTCTCTTTCTATGAGCAACAGGGTCATACTTAGAGGAACTTCAGCCTAAGCAACATGACATACGTTTTACTAGATATTCAGAAAATAGTGGTGAGTTTACAAAATCAAATGCATGGCCTAATGTAAACCTACAACTTGGTATTTTGTTTTTGATATTTAGCCATATTTAACTAGAAACATGTCCTGCTTACATGATGCTGTAAACAGGGCAACACTTAAAGAGAATCAGCTTGATGGTTGAGTCCTCTTTTTGTCTATTCCTCCTCCTAATCCACTTAGCAAAACCTTGGTCTTCAGAATCATTCTTAATTAGAATATCCTTTTGAAACCACTGCTCCTTTTGTCAGGAAAAGTAAAGCCTTTGAGATTGCTCTGGACACCACAGTGGGCACAACTTTATTTGAAGTCAAAGCCACCACAGGCATTCAGCCTCTGCCGACCTGGTCCCAAAGCACAGGAAACCGAGGATAAAATATTGTTTCATCTTCTGCAGACATGACAAAGACAAGAAAAGAAGTCTGTCTCTATCATTTGGCTTCATCCACATCAACATGTACCTCCTACAGCTCTGCAATATTTCCTCCTGATTCCATTTATTTTTGCCTTTTTGAGATCTTTGATAGTGCGTGTGTACATGCCCAGACGTGAACATGGACTTGCCCTCTAACCCCGGGTTGGCCCTTGCCCTCAGTAATTGGACTAAGTATCAGGTGGACACCAATTAGCGTCAAGGGCTAACCTTTAAAATGTCTTCTTGTCCAGTATCATTCTGATGCAGAATTTGCAGTTAAACATGTTTCTGCTAATGGCAGGATTTTTTTTCTTCCTCAAAGAACAGGAAATGCCCTATACTATCACGTGGGCACTTAGTCATTGAAACACATGTTTGAAGCTAAGATATACATAACTTTTTATTATAGCAGATTGATTTATTATGCCCATATCATCAAGAACAGGGTTGGGGTGGCACCAGCTTTTGATTTCCATGTTTCTGCCTGTTTTTCAGGTCTACTAAGATAGTCTTTTGTATGTTCCTCTTTTCAGAGTAATGGGCCAATATCTTTAAGCTTTGAGATTCAGTATTTCCTCGTCATCTGTTAGAACAATTCCATGCAAAACTGAAGGCAAAAGTTATGACCACACCCTCAAGCCAGGAACCACAAATGCTATACATATGGAAGCAAGGCGCTTTGGAACATTTCGGTTCTTAAATATGCCATAAATATCTACTACCAGGACATTAATCCTGATAAGAATGTCCTTTTCTGAAAGCAAGATTTCTCTTCTCTTACTTAACCTACTCACAGAGAGGAGGTTAAAGCTATGCACCTTAATTTGGGTCTATTACAATACCCATAATTAAAATGACTTTTATCTGGAGTGCTCAAGGAAGGTGACTTTTTTTCCTTCTGACAATTATAAAAACATAACAAAATGACACTGAAGTGTTTGAAAAGATACTTTCTTCTAATTATATCTCGCTTTAAAGGGACAGACAGGAAGAGTTTTGACAAGGGTAGCCATGTTTTGCAGACAGAGAGTCATCACTTGGTGAATTTATTTAAAAGGTCCAACTCACACAATCTGGTCATGAGGATTTGGGGTTCAGGTGCAGGGTTGTACTTTTTAATAACACGTCTGCTTACTGGGTGTCAGAATGGGTCAGAATGCAAAGCTTTGAGAGACACCAATTTCACTCCCTTTTTTTCCCATACACCACTTCTAACTTTGCTCCAGGCTCCTCCACCATATACTTCCATAGGCTGTAGCTATGGCTCACAGTCTGGTGTAAGTCATGAGATGTGCATTTAAATTTCCAGTCTTCTCTTAAATGAATGTATTCAGATAGGTTCTTACAATACCATTAGTAGGCCAAAGGGCAGGAACATATTTATAGCTTCCACTGTTTGTTGCCATATTGCTTTCTTCTAATGTTGAGAAATTTATATTTAAATCATCCGATTAAAAGGACCAACATTTACCACAATGCCACCAGTACTGTGTATTTCAATTTGCTTTTACTTTATTCTACTAATTTAGTCAGTGTAAAATGGTAACTAAAGGTAGATTTAATTTGCACTTTTTGCATCTCTGGGGAAGATTAATGTTTCCTCTTATTGGCTATTTATGAATTTCCTAGAGTTACCATTAAACTTTTATGTCTCTTTTTGTGTTTAAGGCAAGGGCTATTGTTTCTGTCTTTATTATCAAAGCAACCAATAATAAAGATCAGACATAAAGCCAGTGAGTGATAAAGCATGGAGCAGTGCTTAGTGCATGCATCAAAGATGGCACTGTGGGCCAAACTACTTTGGATTTAAGGCAAAGACCTTAAATGCAAACCTTAATGTAAGTTGGAAATGATGGAGGAAGAATGGTATTCCAAGCCAGGTTCTCTAGCAGACATAATCTGAGACTGAGTTTGTACCAATGAGTTATTGGAGCATCTTTCTCCAGATCAAGATCTGGAAGATCCACATGATGCTGGGCTCAACAATGAGAAGTGTTTCCCAGCTGCTATCTGGACCTGGGGAGCAACAGAAATGCAAGGACCCTTTCTTGTCTTGTTTTGAGGTTAAGCCTCTCTTTCCGATCATGTGGACTAGTCATTGTATAACTGCTTAAGGGAAGGGCTTATGAGGTTGGATGAGGTGACTCTTGCCCACTGATAGCAGACTTTAACACCAGTGAGAACTTTCAGACTCTACCAATAGCTGTCAACTACTTTTCAGTCAGGTAGTTGAAACCCTAGACTCAAAGAGGGGACCTGTGATAGTGCAGCAGACGCTCTGCAGAAGACTCTTTTTATTCATTGTGACCATAACTTCTTTAGAGAATGTTCCTGATTTAGTTATTGCAAGCTACTTCAAACATTAGTGGTATAAAATAGCAATAATAAGCTGAAGTATGGGAGAGGCTCTATGGCATGCTGTCTTCGAAACATGGCATGGCTGTTGCACTCAGAAACTCAACTGCAGCTATGGTTTCACTGTATACGACTTGCATAAGACCAAGCCAATAAAATTAGTCACCAAAGCAAACGGCAGCAAATGGACTCAGTGGGAGAAAGAAAAAAGAAAGAAAGAAAGAGGATATAATGGAAGGTAGTGAGATGGGGAGTGGAAACGTGATGGAGATACACAGTTCACTGTCACAAAATAAAGATATACTATTGTTAAAAAATTCAACCAATAATGAAAATCTAAATGTCTGTGTTTGAAAGCTGAAATAGGCAGCTCCTTGGCCAGTCTGACTGATGATTCCTTTCAGCTTGTATTTAGCAGGGAGTCATCTGTAAGGCTGGGCTTATCAGGAATGTGGGGTGGGTAGAAAATAGTGTATCAAAGTCCTCAATTTTGTTAAGAAATGCCCAAGACATTAGTATAGTCTACCTTTGGGTGTGTCTGGTATTTACAGAGTAGACTGACTGAAAAGAGAAGACCTTCCCTTCATGTAGTAGCACCATCTCCTGGGCTAGTGCCCTAGACTGAGTAGAAAGAGAAATAGGAGAGAGCCAACAAAGCACCCATATTCCCCTCCTGACTCCTGTTCTGCCTGGATGTAAGAATCCCCAGCCACCTGTCACCTTCCCCGTGCCTTCTTCATGGTTCTCTTAAACTGTGGACCTACATAAACCTCTCCTTCCTTCAGTTGTTTCTTGCCAAGTAATCACTAATAATAATAGTAATAATAATAATAATAATAATAATAATAATAATAATAATGGTGATGATGATGATGACGACGATGATGATGATGACGACGATGATGATGATGACGACGACAACGACGCTGATGCCGATGACGATGATGTCTTTCTTGTGTTCTCTCCAGGAAGTCTCAGGGTCTCTCCTCAATTTGTCATCTTAATGGAGCATTCTCCCTTGAACTCTCCAGTAGGGCAGCTGGACACTGAGGACCAGATCTGAGCTCAAGGATTTGAAACAGCTTCCTCATCTCACCACTGTGAACACTGGTTAGGGAGGGGCAGTAACTCTCATCTTCTGTATCATAGACCATTTAGTCTGGTTCCCATTCACTATTTTCCAGTAGCATTCCTCAATTTGGGATCATAGAGGAAAGACACTTCTTGGCCCTGACACCCTTTGGAGGAACAATCACGCCCTGCTAAGAAACTATTGCTTTGGGAAACTTATACTTTAGCCTTCTCAAGAGAGTCTAGTATGTTCTGTTGATTAAAGCAAGTCCTAAGTATGGCCCTGTTTTAATGCATATGAATACCAGGAGACACAGTTACTAAGGAATAAACAATGTAGGAGACAAATGGGTTTCTCTAAGGGTCATGCCAACACCCTACTATTAAAATGGCGATGGGAAACTTGTTTTTTAAGGTCATACAGAAAGTCATAGGACCAACAACGTGTCCCATGCCAGTTTGTCAGCACATCCCATAGTCTCTCTTCTATTTTAGCTGCCTACAGCAGGTGCCAAAGGGTTACTTTTAGAGATGAGCTACCCTCAATCTCCTACAAAAAAACATACTAGAGAAAGGAGAGAGGCTTTGCTCGGGCTTAGTTACGGTTAATGAAGAAAACATTAATCACTTGAAGTGCTATTTGGAGCTCATGAAACTGAAATGAAGCACAATGTGAAATGTTCATTTATTTCTGAGGGATTTACTTTGCTGCACTCAATCACTCAAGCCTCTTTCCCTTGAAGTTTGAAGGGTGAAGAACACTCATTTTTAAACAGGAAACTCTTCTCTGAGTGATACAAATAACAGCTTGCTTCTCTGGAGGATACAACGGCCGGGGGTCCTCAGTAGAAGCAGGGTATTCATCATGTTTCCTGTAAATCGAGGGCAGACATCTTTGCAGAATGGCTAACAGCTGTGCTTCCTATCAGACCCGTGGCCTAGGTCCAGCCCATTCATGCTCTTTGGTTGGCGTTTCTGTCTCTGTGAGCCCCCATGGGTCTATGTTAGTTGACTCTGTTGGTCTTCTTGCAGTGTTCTTGTCTCCTCCAGGTCCTTCTGTTCTTTCCTCCCACTCTTCCAGAGGACTCCCCAAGCTCTACCTAATGCGTGGCCTACTCTCAGCATCTGATTCAGTCAGCTGCTGGGTGGAGCCTCTCAGAGAAAGCTTAAGTTAGGCTCCTGTTTATAAGGATAGCAGAGTATCCTTAATGGTGTCAGGGGTTGATCTCTCTCCCATGGGGTGGGTCTCAGGTTGGGACAGTCATTGGTTGGTCATTCCCTCAGTGGGTCCCCTAGTAAGTTAAGCAGATGCTATGACATGGACTTTGTTGCCTGCTTTCCTTCACTTCACCCTCACTGGGCTGCCTTGCTTGGCCTCAGTGGATGAGGAGGAACTCAGTCCTGATATGACTTGAGGTTCTGAGGTGGGTTGGTAGTGGTGGTGGTGGTGGGGGTCCATTTTTCTGACGACAAGGGGAGAAGAGAGGGGGTAAGGGTAAGAGGGAGGGACAGAGAGGAAAGGAGGGAGAGGGCTACGATTGAGATGTAAAGTAAAGATATAAATTAAAAATCAATTTTTAAAAGGAAGCATGGCCTATTATGGCTTTTATAAAACTCTACCTTCTTCCAGAGAAGCATCTGCCTGGACTTAAAGACTAGCTCTACCACTTACCACTTAAACTATATGGCTATTGAGTAGTCATAAAATTACTAGAACTTTAGTTCCTATATATCTATATTAGATAAAATTATAATTACTCTGCTGGAATGGCATTGAAGAAATGAAATGTGTATGTACTTGGTCCCTCACTGGCCCTTCCTGGAAAAGGCAAAACCTGTAATGGCTGTCATAGACCCAACCAAAAGGACTTTTTGAGTCATAGGCCAATTAACTCATGTCTTATCTTTGTCCCTTGGGGAAACCAGTGTAAAGAGAAAGTGCCCAGTGGACCAGAGTGCATGTTCCCGCCACCATGACTTGCTGATCCTGTACCACAAGTTCTGAATAACCGTCTTCTCATTAGAACAGCCTTGCAACTGTCCCTCAAGTAGACTGCTGAAGGGGAGGCAAGATGCAGCTGTCCTTTTGTGTCTCCCCCTGTGGTCTCAGAGACACACAGTTTTCTCTGTCCCCAGTCACCATGGAGCCACCAAAAACTTAAGAATAATTTGAGCCCCCACTCTTTTCCTCTCCCATTCTCCAATCATACAATGAAAATGAGAGAGAGAGAGAGAGAGAGAGAGAGAGAGAGAGAGAGAGAGAGAGAGAGAGAGAGAGAGAGAGAAAATATGAAGCCTAGAAGTCGCTCTTTCTCCATCACTGGAGAGTCTAAGCCTCCAAGTGTTCTGTGAACGCACTGTGAATTCTCCATATGGTATTCCTTACATTTTTATAGGAAAAACTGTTTCATCTGAAATGTTTAGGGCCATAATGTGCTGGTTAATTGAATGCTTTATTTAACAGGAAGCTATCAGACACTGCATGCATGGAATTCTAGTTTTCAGCGTCGGAAAGTGGCAAAGGTTTTTCAAACAAAATTTTAATCAAACATAATTTAATATTTATCTGATAGCTGTAGAGGAATAGTAGGTTTTTGTATTGCCTCCAAGGCATGATAAGAAACAACCATTTCCCCAAGACTTATAAGGACAAATATGTGGATTACTGGAAGTTTCTCATTTAGATAGTGAAAATGACACAGGCTACCCTCATAGTTCAACAGATCTGGGCTAAGCCCTCACTGTAGATATAGGAGGCAGCTACACTCAGGCAAAATAATCTCCACAGCCTTCGACTGTTTTTAATCTGTAAATTTGATATAAAAGCTTTGCTTTAAGGTGGTAATCAGATAATCATTGTAAAGCCCTTAGCACACGCCTGCCTGCCTCAGAGTACATACTTAATCAAGTCAACTCTATTTTCTCCATTCTTTCCTTTCAATTCTACTCCAACTCCATGAAAAATAAATATGCAGAGGAGCAGACAGGGAAAATTACAAAAGCCCCAGCTGTTCTCATGGAGAAGAGCTTTATGGAGCTGGTGTAGGAAGGTTATGTATAAAGGAAGGCAGAGGGCAGCATGGGGGAGGTGATCTGCACTTGTGCAGTGCACACTCAGCAAGACCTCATCATGGCCTTGATGTGGTCAGGGATGCAGGCTGATTACAGAGGCCAATCAAGGATGGAGGGCCTTCCTTAGCAGCGAGACATTGCAAGCAAGCCCAAGCTTAGGTAATTGCGCCATAGAGCTTCTTCTACTTGCAAAGGTACTTGAGCCTTTAGCATTTGGGGTCAAGTTCCTATCCTCTGGCCTTACTGCAGTGAGCTCTGCAAAGGCATGTGGCACCCTGGTCCCTGCTTTTTTGGTGTGATCCCAGACACCAAGGCTTTTCTTTTCTCTGCCCCTCAGTCACCACTGATCTCGAAAAGCAAAACTGTTTGCTAGAGATGTCACTTCACCTACTGAACCTACTTTTAAGTCAAATTATTTTCAAATGATAGCAAAGGTCCCATTCCATTTCCTGATCCATTCTTTATCTCATTCTTGGTGTCTCTCAATATCATTGATGTCAAAGAGGTGGCAGATCTTGGCTCAGATAGGTGCACTCTCCGAGGACAATCCTCCTTTGCCTGGGTCTTGGCTACATTAACGTTGCTTTTCTATGACAATTTGGGATTGTCAGATGGGTTACCTCTCCAGGGGGTACTCAGGAATCCAAACGTCCTGAAGCGCAAACAGGAAAGTCTGGGAGTTTTCTGGGATCCATGAGACACTGGAGGGAAGAAGTAGGCATGTGCCAGGCAGGGCAGAGGGCAACTCCTGTGTCTTCCTGAAGCTGTATATAGTGAGGGTCAGCTGAACAGGAGACTTCTCAAAAGACAAAGAGGAGAATGGCTTCCCTTTGAAAGAGGCTCTCACAGAGCTATACCCTAAAGCTGGAGGCTGTAGGATGGTGTTGGGTAATACGATACTGTTCCCATTGTAATAGGAGGTAAGAGGTGGAAGAGCAGAGAAAACTAGACTTTATGATGCTGAGTTTGATGAATCTGCCTGCGGGCAAGCTGGGGTCTGCCAAAAGACCTTATCAGCTGGGCTTGTATGCAGTAAACCCCAACACCCAGCAGGGGGCAGTGGCTAGACACACGCAGGATTGCAACTCAAGTGTCCTGGCTTCCATTTTGCTTCTCCCCCTATCAATAGTGGGATCTCATACCTCTATTTGAATCACATTGAAGTGGGGATGGAACACTGCCATTGGAAGGCGCTGGAGAGAGAAAGTGGGACAACATGACTTATCTTTCCCTTTTCCCCCACAATGGCCTTCCTTGGTTCAAATGCTTTGACCAATTGTGGACAATGTTCTTTTTTTTTTTTTTTCCTCAATTAAAAAAAAAATCTCTGATTTTGTTTATGGGAAACCTAAAGTTTGGCTAACCAGTGACATCTACTCACTTGCCTTAAAGATAATAGTGGCCAGCGAGACTAAGACAGTACAGAGGAAGACTTTAGGGAAAGCATACTTCAAAGCTTGGCTTTCCCACCTAGGGGCAAGGACAAGGACTCAAGCTCAGACACAGCTGGCACAAGCCTGGTGCCAGTGACGGTTGCTGACTGAACAACAAGAACAATAAAAATAGAGGCAATTAACACTCACGAATGTTTGCACTACGGCTGTCAACATACTAAGCCTTTAGTTGTCTATTTAACCCTCCAAATAATCCAACAATAGTTTTCCTGCCATTTACAAGTTAGCAACCTAAGGCCCAGGATATGTGAACAAATAGATGTAGGTGTTAATGAATGAGCAGACGAGTGAATGCATGAATTAAAGGGCCCATTGGAATTTAAGGAGTATTGTGGGGAACTGGGCGTGGTAAGCAAGTACATAAGTTTTATATTGCTGTTGCAGTAACCACAAGCATGGCCATGGTATGTATTTGTCGTCGTACAGTTCTATAGGTTGGAAATCCAATATGGATCTCACTGGCCAAAAGATTAAGGTGAAGCAGGGCTGTGTGGTTTTCCGATGGCTCTAAAGGAGAACCTGTTTCTTCCTCTTTCTTGCTGAGAGTCAGCTCACTTTCCTTGGTTTAAGCTCCTTCCTCCACCTTCAAAGGCAGCAACATTAGACCAAATCTTTCTAATATACTGTCCTTCTATCTCTGTTTTCTGTTCTTTTAAGAACCCTCTGATTATTTTTAACCCATTCAGACATCATGATCATAATTTTGGAGTGTGTGTGTGTGTGTGTGTGTGTGAGAGAGAGAGAGAGAGAGGGAGAGAGAGAGAGAGACAGACAGACAGAGACAGAGACAGAGAGAAAACAACTTCAAGTGTAAGTCTTCCTTTTCTACCTTGTCCATGACTAATTCTGCCACTGTTCATTCGTGTGCCCACCCCCACCAGACTCACCAGCCCTCAGCTTCCTTCTGTCTCTATCTTCTACACCCCCCCTCCCATAATGCCACAGCAGGATTACAGGCTTAGGAGCATCTCAGGAAGGTACTGGGTATTTGAACTCAGGTTGTCAGGCTTGCAGGGCAAATGATTTACTCTGTGGGACATCTCCTCAGCCCTTGCCCATCAAGGTAACCTAGCATGATCTTCCTCAAGGGCAGTTGATCAACAGCCTTAGTGTCATCCATAGCTGTATTTCCATTTTGCCACATGGGGTCTCATAATCATGGGTTCCAGGGATTCTAGTGCAGACATCCCTGGGGACCAATCTTCTCACCACAGTGCATTTCTGCAAGAGATTTCCTGTCATTCCTAGGGACATTTCTGCACTAGGAGCAGCTGCGGCATGCCCCTGACTCCGTGGCAGAATATCAGTTCTGTGACTCAGGATCATAGGAACATGAGGCCACTTGGCTCATCTTCCTGGCATGGCATAGTGGGTGCAGCTGTGGTCACACCATGTCATGCTGCCCTCCTTCGGACGCACACTTGCAGTCAGCAATTTGAGGGAGGAACAGGAATGATGCTGGCTGGTCACATCTAGTCATGTTTTTAGGATTCCGGCAGTTCCCTAGCCTTGTACCCAATATCACTTGGCCATAGAGAGTCACTTTCAAAAGTTCAGAAGAATAGGAGGAATGTATTTGTTGAGCATTGTTGAGGGATGAATTGCAAATTAAAATACTGATGTACTGAGATGTAGAGTGATTAGCAGCAGGTGGCCCACCCACTATGCAACAAAGCAGTAAATGGGAGCTGGGATTCTCTAACCAGCTGATGCTGAGCAAGCCTGGTGGTTTACCCATCAGCCTCCAAGGCAAGGCGCTCTCCCAGCTCTTCCTATACCTTGAGTCCTTTCTCTGTTCAAACCCCTACTGTCTCTGTGGAGCACCTTCCCACCACCCGACCTGAGTAGCCCATATAGACATCTCATCTTCTCCATTGCCCAACTCAGCCCTTCCACAGGGACTGGTGTCTCCACTATATGCAGAATGAGTCTCTCTCACTTGACTTAGGTAAAGAAACTTCCAGTCACAGTTATCCTTTTCTTCTTCACTCACCTCTAGCCCTGTTGACGATGCCATACCATCTTCCCCGCTGTGGACAAGCTCTAAAGCCTTGCCGCTGCTTCAGAGGCAACTGGATACGTTGAGTTGACCCTACTCCACAAGCAGTCTCCTTTAACTACTCTGTGTTTGTGCAAGAGCCCCCAAAACAACTCAATGACCTATCCCTTGATATGTCCACAATTTTCTAAATTAATATTTTAAGTCTGACTATATCCTTGTGCTCAATTTTCTGATAAGCATAGATATGTCTCCTTCTTGTCAGTAAAAAGGCATAAGACAAGTGGAATGGGTCCATGAGCTATCCCTGATGATTCCACCAGTTGGTCCATTCCAGGTAATACCAAACAATCCACGTTTGTGAGACCGAGAGGCTGTCCCCTCAGGCTCAGTCCACTCCCAACCCAAGGAGCAGATGGATGCTTTATGCCCAGCTGAGCTTTGCTAAACACTAGTGTTTGAACAAAAACATCCACAGGTCACATCTCAGAGATAAACAGATAATTTTCATACCCCCTCCCACCCAAGGATTTCCATACCCCCATGAAACTTTCTGGAAAACAGATCTATGTCCCTATTTGGGGAAGGACAGACAAGAGACATGTTCCAGACCTGCAGGGGGAGTGACATCAGGAGCTGCATCTCTGAATTCTCAAGGGAACTGAGTAAACAGGACAAGATACCTGTGGTGTGGAGAGCACACACTCATCTGAAGGACTTTGTCTATCCTTTCATGCACTCTACTTTAGGACACTTGCCTTAGCAGCTACTATGTATAGGGAACCTTCCCGGGTGCATTCACATTTCACTTGCTCTTCCCCACAACCCTGTATGCAACAAATTCCATTTTTCAGTCAGCAACTCTCATAGTTAAGAGGCTAGAATTTCTGCTCAAGGCTCCCTCATAAAGACAGAGGCAAACCCCAAAATTGGAATGGAACGGACTCACTCATTTCGATGTGCTCTTCAGCAAATATCTATTTCAGAATGACCTTGTACCAGGCACTGTGCCCATTAAGAAGCTGGGCTACTGGGAAAAGTCAGCATCCCTGCAAGGCTGGGCATTAATGGAGTGGCCTAGCCAGACAGGACACGCTGAGTCTCTGGGGCTGAGTCCAAGGAGGAATCTGTGCTCTGGAAAAATCGCTTTCATTTTGGCATTATCCTCTTTCCTAGGGTGAAGGTAATTACAGGATCACTAAACATGGTTTTACAAGACCTTCTCTTTCTCCGAAGTCTGGGAAGAATGCCCCAGAGCCACGGGCTTCCTCCCTGCCCATCTCCTCAGACATTGCCTTTCTTATTCCCTCATTCAAGCACAGCCTTCCCTTCTCTGTTTTCTATGAAATTTCAGTTTGTCCTTTAAGATCATTTCATGTCACCTCCCAGTGGGGTTTCTTCTGTCCCTAGGTCATACTAGATGTCTTCGTCTTCGTCCTCATCCTCGGTACACTAGATGTTGCTCTCTCCTGTCTGTAAATGGACCTTCACAAAACCAATTTTCTTCTACAGTAGAAGCTGGCAACACGTAGGGAAGTTTGCTGGGCCTCAGGTCAGTACTGGGAACACGGTTCAGTAGTTGAATAATCGTGTGAACCAAAAGCATTCTGCCTGGAAGAGCTGGCCATGACCATGGCAGGCCTCAATTCTTTAGTCTTCCATTCTTGCATCTTTTCCTTCTTGGTATGGAGTAGAGCAAAATATTCTTGTGTTTTTTTTTTTTTTTTATCAAAATTTGGCATATATTTAAATAGTCCTACTTTGAGAGAGGAATATGTTTTGGCCATCACTCCTTAAAACACACAGAAAGGTAGAATTTCATAGGTCATGAAACCTGCATCCTCAAAGGACTCCAATTATCCATCCACTCAGCATGGCCAAGGAGGAACACTTAGTCTCTCAGCTGGCACCAACAGGGACAGTATCTCACCACTGAGATAAGCATACCGATGATGTTGGTAACAGCCATGATCACTGTGGCCATGTTGCCTGCCTTTGTGATGTGCCTTCTCTATCAAAGGCATCTGCTTGGGTTTCATATTTGTCAAAACGACTTATGGAAGCTACACATAATTATTCCATTTTTTCCTAAACATAAAAACCTAAGTTAAGTGGTGGTCATTTTATCCTGTCCCAGAGTTGAGATATAAATGGGATGTAAAATAAGGTCCTTAGATTGCAAAGCAAGCCTACCAGAGAATACCACATGGATATTAATAGACCCAATAGGACAGTTTTTATTGACAGCTGATGACTACACAGAGAACTTGTCCAAATCATGCAAACCCAAGCTTTACAGCCCTTTGTGCTTTATGTACAAAACCCACATCCAGGTAGTTACTCTTCAGTTAACAAGAAGCAGAAATACAGAAGCCAAAAAGCAAGGTTAGTGCATGGAACTATGGGCTAGGTCTTTGATGGGCTAGGTCTTTGTTCTAGTTTGGCAGATGTTGAGGACTACGTGCTTGGTTTTAAAGTCATAATGGTGCCCCTAAGATGACATCAGTTGGGCTAAGGTCTGGAGGCCTGTTACACTGGTAACTCAAAATGCTTGTATCTTCATGGCTAGTTGCAATGAATTAAGAAATGTGTAAATTTAGTGTTTACTCTTGTTTTTATGATTCACAGCTCCTAATTTCCAAAGTCATGAGTATCTTTTTTATGTATCAATGAGATGACTGGTGGCCAAGGGCTCCTAGGTAATTTCCCCATAAGAAAGCCACACCAATCCTTAGGTATAGGGAGAGAAGTCTGAGTTGATCACTAATGGCCAATAACTTAGTCAGTTCTCAGGGCAAACAGTCAAATATATTCATGATGAGCTGGTTTCCTCACAGCGCCAAGCTCAGCAGGCACCTGACTTGACCAATAACTCATTTTGGATTCCTAATTGCTCTAGCTATTGGCCTTTCATCTGCCTCAGTGAGCCTAGTTTACCTTGGTGCCTTGGCTGGACAGAGCTGGGAACTTTCCTTTGCCTGACCAGAGCCCTGCCTTAGCTTGCAAGCCAGATTTCTGACACTCCTCTGTCACTGCCCATCTCTGCCTAAGATCCCATTAGTGTCTGAAGTATTGTCATGATCCAGCATGAACCATGGCAAGCCACAATTAATTAATTAATCAGTTATACTCTATCAGCAAGTGCAGACTAGGAATGCTAAATAAACAAATTAAAGGCCATGTTTCACCAGAGCTCAGCCCAATGAAATAATAATGAGGCAAAGTTAACAGCTCTGAAGAGAAGGAAGAATACTGTAATGGAATATACTAAGGTCGTAAAATCCTAGCAATATGCCAAGAGGCTACAACCACAGAGGAGGCTGATAATCCCCAGACTCTGTCTGTACACCTCTCCCCAGAAGTGACTCTGGACTAAGCAAGTCCCACCAGAAACCTGTGCAGCCAGGTAAATCTGTACCCAAACCTTAGTTGTTGCTTAGCAGAAAGCATCCAACCCATCTCTTCTACTTATCAGCAAGTCCTCAACCACCTTGAGCCTAGTAGAAAGAGGAGGTGATGAGCATCACTTTTGTTGGCATCCATAGGTGTTTCTTCTGGCACACCAATGGGGCTCAGCCAGTATCCACTCAGATTGTATCATGGCAGGCAGCTCTAACCCATGTGGGTCACTGTGCTAAGAAGGTATCATCCCTGGGGCCAGCCTTTTCATAGTGATGGGCTTAATATTCTTGCTCTTCACCCACTGTAGTTTGAATATGGTTTGTTCCCATCAACACTTGCACTAAAGTTTGGTCTTCAATGGATTCTGTTGAGAGAGGTGGAGCCTAGTAGGAGGTTTGGTTGCAGGAGCAAGTCTTTGTCAATGGGTTCATATTTTTCTCTTCTTTTGAGTTCTAGCTTTTTCATCACTGAACAATGAACCCAAGTAAGTGGCTATAAAGCAAGGCTGTTCCACCCCTGTTCCCTTTGTACATGGCCCACATGTCTTTCTGCTTTCCACCATGAGTTAAAATCAGAAAAAGCCTCAATTGTTATGCTGCTTGATCATGTACTTCTCAAACTCCAGAAAATTAGTAAACATAAGTTTATTGTACTAGTTACCTGGGCCCAGGTAATGATAAATAGGTCAGTAATTTATAGCTTGGGGTTCTATAGTAACAATGTGAAACAGACTGAGACATCATTTTTGAGTGGGGTAATGTCTAAGTCTCTCAGAGCCCCCCACCCCCCATAGAACTGGGACAGAGCTACTATTCCCAGAGCATGCTGGTCCATGCATAGCTGTGTAGTTGTTTCTTCTCCTTGCCATTTCCCCGTTTCTCCGTGTGGGGGGGGGGTGTCTCTGTTCACATCCCAGAATAGTCCCTTGTACTCAAAACCAACTCCTGACAGAATCCAGCCTAAGGAATAGACCTTAGACAATGTCTACAAGGTGTAGTTGGGTACTCTGTCCTTTCCCTTTTCATCTATTGTTTTATTACAAGTCATAGTAAACACTGGATGACTCTTCTCCCAGGACTCTAGACCCATCTAACCCACTGGTAGGAGAAATTGCCCTTATGACTAATGGTCCATTTGAAAAGTATTCACAGCAAACCTCTGTGCAGGACTGACTGGGGTCTGGGGATCCAGCTATAAGCTATGCGGACAGATTTCCATGAGACTGGTACAAGGTGCAAATACACAACTCAGCGTGGTGTTTAGACAAGGGAGGCTGTGTCACAGCACAGAACTAGATAGGAGCTCTGGTGTCTGGGATGTCCCTTACTATTTACAGGCCCCAAGGCCAGAGACATCTACACTGAGCCTTCACTTCTTCAACTTGATTGTGAAGACATGGAAAACCCTAGTGAAAACCAAGCCAGGAGCTCTGGATTCACTCAGTCCCTCACCCTTTGAGAAACTGGTCACTTACTCAAGATTCAGGCCAGCTCTAGAGAGTTGTTGAAGAATTATGTCCCTTCAAAGTTTTTTTAAGTTTGGGTTAGCATCTGTAGCCATCACAGAATTCTTGTCTCTCTTCTTCTTCTTCTTCTTCTTCTTCTTCTTCTTCTTCTTCTTCTTCTTCTTCTTCTTCTTCTTCTTCTTCTTCTTCTTTGATCTTCTGTTAGATGCTAAGTTGTTGCCATCCCCCCCCCCAGGTAGATCGACTAACCACTCACCTGGCCTAGTGGCATCTTAATTTCCTCCCCATCATGCCATCATGTGGGAACCTGATAGGATTTATCTGAGGCCTACACACAGAAGCCCCAAGCATACAGTTTAGCAGAAAGAGGCAAATAGTGCTTCTGAAAGCCAAGGAAAGTGTTTCAGAGAACATTCTAGAACTTGGTAAAGAAGGAGCTAGAGGACAACTATTTCACAAACCCTTTCCATGCTTCCCTTTACCCAGATGACTTTGAAGAGTCAAAAGGAGAATCCTAATCATGTTTTGACTAAAGAAACGGTGATTACTTCAGGGTAAAACTTCCAACTAGGACCTTTCTAATGGTGATGAGTTTCCCTGCCAGTTACAGCTGACAAATGATGATGGCTAGTTTATTATATCTTAGCAGGGATACTCCTGGGCAAGACTACCAATGTGTCCACCTGCCCAGCACACCCAAGACATGCAAGACACATGCATTCAAGCATGTGTGTATGTATATGTGCACACATGCACGCATGTACACACACACACACACACACACACACACACACACACACAGAATGGTGGGTGTTCTGATTTGTATTGTTGTACAAACATCTCATATTTTCCTAGTGCCTTCAATCATCAGAACTCTCCTCATAGCCACATAATGCTTGAAGAATGGTGTTAGATGAGGTTCATCTCAGTTCTTCACAAAGGACTTCTGGTAAAGATATTACTTTCTCACGTACCTTGTACCAGGTTCTGTGTTAAGAGATCCATGGGCATTCATTCATTCAGGGGTCTGCAAATGAAGGACTTGAGCTGCTTCAAAGAGATTTCCCAATCAAAGCCAGCTATTCATGTATGCATCATCTATGGCTGATTCGAAGCTACAATAGCAGCGTATAGTAATTGCAACCAAGGCTGTATAATGCACATAACCTAAAAAATTCCTTGTCTGGCTTTTCCTAGAAAAAAAATCTGCTGACTCATAAATTACCTCCTCTTATCCATTTGCAAAACTCTTGTGGTGTGAGAACCACTGTGTTCAGTTTGCAAAAACATAAACTGGGACCAGAAAGGTTTGGGATTTGACCCATGAACACACAGTTTATAAGAATCAGGGCTGGGGCCAAAACCTGGGCTCTAGGGCTCAAGTCTTTGACTCTGGCTATTAATTGTGACTTCTTATGAAATTAGATCAGAGATGATGCACAGAGGACTGAATTTGCTGCAGTTTAGAAGCCTTGGCCTTCAGAAGAATGACATTGGGGGGGCATTGGTTAAGGAGACTATCTTACTCAATGCCTCAGAGAAGGAAGAAGGAAGAGGGTCTATCATGCTGTTTGGAACCAGGAGCTGTGTCCCTTCCTTTCCCATCCCCGTGACTGTAGGCATTTTGCACATGCTGGATTAATAAATGTGCTTTACCATCATGCAGATCAATTTGTTACCTGATGTGGGGAAAAAAAACAAAACCTGGTTTTCCTTTTTACAATAGCTTTATAGTTTTTTTTAATAAGATGGTGTTTCATAAACAGGCTGCCCTTTTTATGTAGCCAAAGGAGATCCTGATTCTCCTACCTCTGCCTCCCTTGTTCAGGATTAGAGATGGGCCACCCCAACTCATTTAAATGGGGCTGGGGGTTGAAGCTAAGGTTGTCTGCCTGCTAGGCAAGCACTATTCCAAATGAGCTGTGGCCCTGGCCCATACTCTCGTCATTCTTAAGTCTCTGCCTTAGATTGGCTGGAAGGTGAAAGGGACAAATGTGTCCTAGACTCACAATACCACATTAGCAGCTAAAAAGTTGGCCTTTCTTTGGGAGACCCCCTTCTCCCAAGAACATCCTCAACTTACTTCCTTTGATTCTCCTAGACCTGCTATGGACACCCCCATGTGTTGCTGCCACCACTCATTGGATACGATACTTGCACCCAGATCTTCTCCAGCTGCTTTCAAAGCTGGAAGAGTTTTGTCACCACACAGAAGTCTCAGTGACCCCTAGATGGTCTGAGTCAGTAGGTCAGAGGCACAGCTCAATCTCCCCAGGACCAGCATAGCATGAGAACCTGTGCTTGTCTGGCTTCTGTTACAAACCAGGTGCTTGGAAGGCTAAGGGTGTCTGCAAATGCTGCTTTACCCGGAGGCTAACTTGGTATCTGTGGTGTTCTCCAGTGAAAAGACTATGAAGTTTCCAAGCCCACGGGAGCTTCGGATGAGAAATGTCCTCCAGAAAGTAATCACAAGTGAACAGGTTGACCGCACAGGCATTAATTAGCAAGATGAAAACCTGGAATTAACTGGACAGGAATTGGAAACCTGGTGATGGAATTTGAACAAACCCTTTTCCCCTCAGAATTGATTAGTTAAAGCTTGAAGCTGCAGCATGAAGCTTACAGTTAGAGCAAGGTTAAAATTCAGGTTTCATAGCTCCTACATATGTCTATCTTTGGCAAATCTCTTAATGCCCCCAGTCTCCGAGTCAGGTTAGAGAAAAGGAATATGATGACACTTCACACAGCCTGATCCTGGAATGGCTGAAGGATAACTTCTGTTCCTGGTACATGGCTTGTTCTAAATAAACAATTGTCTTGGAATACGTTAATAACTTTTACTGAGAAGTTTGCTGCTCAATAGGAGAGGAAACTGACACTCAGAGACTATAACCAAAGGGAGAAAAAGGAAAACTTGAAGACAGGAATGTCAGCAAAGAACATACAGGGAGGGAGGAGGGAGTGGTACAGGGAGGAGTAGAAGAGCTCAGGGAACAGGAAGTGATGGGCCTTTGAGAGGAAAGGTATCTTGGTGATGGAGGGTGAATATGGTCAGACTGCAGTACTCAAAAGTTGGGAAATGAGTGTGATGGACGTGCTACATGTATGGGCTGAAATAGCACCAGGAAGCTCATTTTTGTATTATTAATATCTTTTAATATTTTTAGAATTTTTTTAGATTTATTTTTATTTTCAGTGTATGTGTGTGCACCACCAGTATCCCTGGTGCCCAAGGAGGTCAGAAGAGGGTATCAAATGCCCTGAAACTGGAGTAATAGAGGGCTGTGAACTGCCATCTGGATCACATGAGGCTCTTCTACAAGAGCAGTGCTGTTTACCACTAAGCAATCTCTCCAGCCCCTACACTAATATATTTTTAAGACTGGAGAGACAAGGCAAGCCTGGTAGAAGAATAATAAATGTGTAGGGTCAGACACATGACAGGCCAACCAACTGTACCAGCCCTGACTGAAAAGTGATAAATGGGAAAAATGATGGAGTAAGTACTATGGTTACATTTCCCCTACAAGGATACTCAACAGCATCCTAGCAGTGGGGGCAGGGGATGCTGAAGATGGCTTTTATGCCCAAGTTTGGGTAGATGTGAACAGAAAAGCAATGAGCATCTTCTCTGCAGCTAGAAAGCCTACAGTGGCCGTGAACTTACTTCTTTTACGAGGAAGCTCGAGCTAGGATGATGAGGCTGGGAGAGCCAGAAAGCTGTGCAAGGCCCAAGGGCAGGCCTTTGCCAAAACCACAGCTCAAACAAATGGGGGCTTTAGCGACACCAGGCCAGAAAACACTCAGCAAGGAAACACAACCACAGCCAGATAACTGGTGTGATACAGAAGGCATTCTATTTTTATGCAGGATGAGCTATTCCCACATACCTATGGAAAGAGAAACTTTAGGGGTTTGGAGAACATATTTGTTTTTTCTATAGCTTAGTCTTGCTCAACATTTCCTGAGATGATTTGCCACAGCAACCTGTGCACAAGAAGCCTTCCTGTCCTTTTGCGTGAGATGGCACTCTACACCAGGTGAGGAGGCTGCAACCAGTGGGGTTCTTGGCCCCAGGATCCCAAACTGAACCCAGAAGATCGTCAGAACACCAGAGCTCCACCGCATGGTTTAACTACAAGTCATGGAGGTCAAAAATCTTTGCAAAAGGCTGAGCCAACCTTACATAGTGGTGGCGGGTCTTCAGAGAGGTCAAGGCACTAGTACACTAAGAACCTGCAGAAAAGAGTATGAAGTCCCACACAAGTTCACGTTGCCATGCCTACCAAACTTTCCTCCCCAGGCAGAGATTTTTTTTTTCCTCCAGAAGCTGCTTGCAGTAGCTGCCACTGTAGCCAAAGCAGTTGTCTCACTGTAAATGGAGGTAGACTCCTTACTCATCCTGGGCAGGTGTTCATATCTACCTGCTAGCGACAGAAATGAGTCTCCAGTGTGTTTTCTCAGACGTGTCTGTTCTTATCCATCTAGATACTTCTGGGGAACTAATGTTTACCATACACATCTATGCTCCTGTTGGGAGGCTTCTTTGTCCTCTTTAAGCCTTGTGGTATTCCTTCCCCTGTTCACCATAATGAGATCATAATTGATGATGTCTTGTAGAAAGGGAAAGCAATGCAGGTCAGCAGGTCAGGGAGAGTGACAACAGTACCCAGCATCCCTCCATTGTGATTTAAATTATATCTGCCCTTAAAGGGCTGGCAGCTCAGCCTTGTGACTGAAAAATACTGAGGGATAGCATCTGAAGCTTTCTCTGAGACAAAAAGCAGGAGGTGAGGGACTTTGCTGGTTTGTAGTCATCTGTTACAACAGCAATGGAGATTGATACACTTGGGTTTTGAAATCTTGAGCACATCAGCAGTCTCTTGGCCCCACAGCATTGGCAGGCAGCTCATCTTTTGACCTAGGTCTGAAGCCACAGTAAACTGGGTGTCCTATGACTTCAGTCACACTAAGTGGTCCATGGCAACAGCTCTACCAGATACTTATAAACATGGAGCCGTTCAGGGAACAGAAGCAAAGAGAAACAGAGGCACTGCAGAGAGTCTCTAATATATTACAGAGAAGGGTAGCCCTACATCTGTCCTGGTACTTTGGATATTGTATTTCTTTCTTTGAGTTTCCATACAAGCACAACAGACTCGGTAATGGGGCAGATATGTGTGGACTCACAAAGAAGATGGCTAGAAAGTCAAGTGAAATTGTCAGCAGGGTTGGGTTCTCTAATGGTTGTGATGGGGTTTGCGCCAGACCTTTCTCCTTTGCTTGTAGTCATTGTTTTAGTCTCTGGGCTGCCATAACAAGATGTCATACATTCGGTGGCTTAGGAACAGTAGAAATTACCTTTTCACATTTCTAGAGACTAGGAAATCCAAGAACAAGGTGCTGCCTACTGCATAGTCCAGCAATGGCCTGTTTTCTGATTTATAAATCGTGTCTTTTTTTTTTTTTTTTAAAGATAGAGGGTGAACTGGAGATTTGCAGATGAACAAACACTTCAAGTGGAACCCATGCTTTGGACGAAGCACTATTTTATTCTTCATATGTAAATTGATGGTTTCCATTTTAAACGTCCTCCAAAGTTCCATATGTTAAAGGCTCTGTCAACAACCCATGGACTCTTGGGGGGTGGCAGAACCTTTATGAGGTAGAGTCTAGTGGAAGGAAGTTGAGTAACAGGAATATGCCTTTAGAAATGGTATTAGAACTCTGGAGCCTTCCTCTCTTCACTTTCTGACTACACTGAGGTGAACAGTTGTGCGACAGCACACATTCCCAGCCTGAGGCTCTGTCCCATCACATACCCAACTCAGTGGAACCCAATGACTAGGATCTAAAATGTCTGAAGCTGTGACACAAGACAAACCTTTCCTCCCTTTAGGTTAACCATCTCAAATATTGTGTCCCCATGGCAGAAAGATGACTAGAACAGGTAAGGATGGAAGTAGTGTCTCGTAGAATGTGAGTGAAATGGTGTACTGACACTTGTGAAGTCATCTAGCAAAATTTTGGACTTTTCAGTAGATGTTTGTGTGTGTGTGTGTGTGTGTGTGTGTGTGTGTTTTTAAGTGCAGTGCCTCCAGAATTTTTGACTTGTCATTGTGACATCATACATGCGAAGCAGGGGAACTGTAAGGTGCTCTTGTAGCAAAGATGCCATTCCAAAAATAGTGGATCCCTTACCTTGTTGTTGTTGTTGTTGTTGTTTTAATGAAGAGGCATTTAGAGATTCCCAACTCCAACTCTCTGCTTTTTTATTGCTTCTGTGACAACTTACCAGGAGCCATAAAACAACACAACTGTACTAGCTTACTGTCCTAGCAGGTAGAGGTTTGATATGGATCTTCCTGTCCCAGGCAGAAGTCTGATCATTTTAGTTGCAAGACCTGAACTCTCATCTTCCCTCCATATGTGGGTGCTCTCATGAGTTCCTATCTACTGTCTTACGTGCCAGGGTATTAGAATCCCAAGTGTTGGGAAGGTGAGGGAGACAGAAGCAGCAGTCCCGAGTGAGGGTCAAGTTCCCAAGGTGAGAAACAAATAGCCCCATCTCTGTGCTGAGTCCATTTCATAACCAGTGCTTCTCTGCAGAGCAAGGGTGCATGGAAGGGCGGCTGCTATAGGAACCACTATGCCCCATCTCACAGCTTTCAACACGAGGGTTCACCTAAAAACATAGCCCTTCCATCTCTCTGTAGCATTTCTGGGATGAGGCCGCAGCCATGCTGGGACTGAGAGTCTACACTAGGGTGACTTTGAACAGCAGCAGTCCTGTTGGAAGAGGCACATCTGGGTACAGAACACAACTCTCTTAATCAGCATTGATCAACATAGAAATCCACACTGTGTCCAGTGACGCTTTGATTTAGTACATAGTCGTAGGTGCAAAGGTATGCACCTGGAGAAAGCTATTTGCATGAACTTGTTTTCTTCCAAGCATACTTTTTCAAAGCTGCCCCCCTGTTTAGAATGCCTGCCTTTTCATTGCATTGCCTATCCCTCACTCTTAGCATTTTAACCTTTAGGGATATCATATGGCCCCATTTTTGTTTCCCCTTGGAACAATGCACATCTTTTCCCCAGGTGTTCTCTCTACCTGCTTCCTCTGGCTACCACACTTTCCCCTGTCCCAATGTCCCCAACACTCTACTCACGGTCTGTGGCAGAGTAGACACTCAAGAAAAATTTGAACTAATAACTCAGTGGATCAATGTGCTGGAACCAGGGACATGGTGAAATGGAGAAGTCTCCCTGTAAGTGTTGTATAGTGTCTCCTTTATGGAGCTAAATGAGGTAAGTCAAATAGACATTTGGCCAGAGAAGACCTACAAAGGTCAATAAGCACCTGGCAAGTTTCTCGACCTCACTAATCATTAAGGAAATGCAAATCAGACTATGATGAGACACTTTATAACTCTGATGATGCCTCTTACAAGAAAAGAAAAGTCATTCCAAGGGTTAAAGTTAGAATTACCACTGACCCATTACTACTTCTGGGCATAGGTCTTAAGAATTGAAAGCATGTCCTCAAATGGGCATTTGCAAATCTGCATTCATAGCAGCAACCCAAATGTCTATTGGTAGAAAACTGGATGAACACAATGGGGTCTATGCAGACTAGAGGGTATTAATAATCCTTTAAAAGGTAATTTTTTTATCCATGCTACAACATGAATTAAATTTGAAGTCAAATAAGTCATAAATAAAAGGACAAATGCTATATGACTTCTCTGCATGTAAGGACAGAATTCACAGAGGCAGGAAACAGACAATGGTTACTAGAACTATGGAGAGTTAACATTCAGTGGGTGCGGATTTTGAGCTGGGAAGAAGAAAAGGGTTGGAAATGAACAATGGGGATGGCTGCATGACAAGATGGCTGTAATAAGATCAGTGAATGTTTAAAAAAAAAACTCCCTGTAAATGGCTAAAATGTTCATTTTTATGTCTGAATATATTATTCTAATTTATAAAGCAATGAGATACTTTTCTGAGATGATAAATACAATGGGGACTTCACTGAGGTGATGCTTATGCATGTGTGAGTGGTGCCCTGTGCTGTAGGCATGATTAGCTCTATTGATATACGTGGAAACTGAGACACTGCCCTTACTGGAACATATACCAAAGCTAAGCATCAATTAGTCTCTGGGCCAAACCCTGATCTTCTGGCTTCAAACCTAAAAGGCTCCATGTTGTTGACATCAGTGTGGATTATATCATCACGCTGCCTAATTCCCAAAAAGGCGTTTGAGGCAATGTAGGCTTATCACCCTCAGAGGAAAGGAATCTAGTGAGGAAATGTGTCCCTCTCTGCCTATCCTCTGCCAGGAACCTTCTATTTGATCACACCAAGAATGGGTTTTCCCAATTCACACTTAGCAAGACAAATAAGATATTCCTTTGCCTAGATAGTAAATGTTGATGAAGCAGGGAAACTGTTCACTCAGAGCAGCATGCATTAGCAAGCAGAGGCAGAGAGTGTCCACAGAGAATGCCCTTTGGAGGCAGTCTTCCAATCAGTGGAACTTCCTCCCAACTCACGGGCCAATGGGAAGTTAGGTGGGTGCCCCAGTGGACATCTTGGTGGGGGAACGAGGTGACTTTCCCGAAGCACAGGCCCAGGAGGCTCTACTCCTGTGTCTGTGACTGCAGCCAGCTCTGAGACAGCTGGGTGGCCTGGGATTCACCAGCAGCTGGCTGTGCAGCCGTGCATGGTAGGCAACAAGTTACCAGCTTTGCTCTCTATGCACAGTCATGATGAGTGGAGAAAACAAATCCCTACTGCCACCAGCTCCTTAGAAGAGGAAGAAGCCGCCCCTACCTCCCCGCAGAGAGTCACGGCAAAGCCTAGAAGAATGAGAAATGAGTCCTGTAAAAATGACACCTCTAATGTCAGCTGTATAGAGAGCTGCCTGTGGGAAGTGCACCACCCCGAGCACCCCTATATTTCAGCCTATCTTCTTGGATAATTTTACCAAATCTTCAAGATATCATACGGTCCCACTTTTATGGTGCCTTGGAACCATCTTTTTCATTGAAGTTCTTTCTACCTGCTCCTGCCACCGACCACCTAGGTGCACATTTCCACCATCCCAGTGTCCCCTGTTCTAGAAACCTGCTCTAGCCAAGACTTGGCATCCCGATTGAATGTCAGCTATGGCATTTACTAACTATACGATCTGGGGAATTTTCTGTTTGTTTTGCATCATTCTTGTTCTACAAATGGACAAAGTACATTCACATTTCAGAGTGGTTGCTAGGATGCAAGGTGATCCTGGAGGTGGAAGGAGGAGATATTTATATAAAGGAGCTAGACTGTAGGTCTAGCTGGGCTGATAAAAAGACGTCTAAAAGCAAAAGTTCAGTATTCATAGGCATAGTGGGCATCTGACTCTGAATTTTTGCCTATGTTGTATGACTTTTCCATGGGAGATGTGAACAAATATCTGGTAAGCCCCCTATCTAATGTACTGAGACAGATCAAAGAAACAATTCCAACCAAACAAACCATGCTACTAAGCTTATTGTGGGTACTTATAGGAGGTCACCTAGAGGCTGATGTGTCATCCAGAAACCCACCCCGGGATAGATGACAGCTTAAGAAAGCTGCCTCGCCTAAGTTGCCTACAGCTTGAAGGCATCTGCACGAAACGGTCGCCACTCTCTCAGTAATCATTTCTGCTTATGCAATTCTGAGAGGGGCTCTTGTGAATCTCCTAAGATTCACACACTCCTGGAGTCTCCTAATCTCCTGTCTTCCCACCAAGAGGGAATGTTTCAATTTGCAGGATGTGGCTGTACAACAGCCTGTCTGCTGTTAAAACCTCTCCCTGTGTTCTCACAGTGTGTAATCTCAATAGCACACGTGCCCTTTTATCTACAAAGAGCAGATATGAAGTCAGATTTCAAGTCTTGCAGCAGGAAGTGTGGGGTTCAGAGAGACTCAAGGACTCCATTTCACATGGACTCAGGGAAATAAGGCACAACGCCTCCAAGAAATGTGGCATGGAGCAGGTGTATGGTACAAATGGTATGAAAATGGAAATAAATGCAAGGTTTGGCATAGCCTCTGTTTTTATGGAGACAGGTGGCTGGGCTGTTTACTCTCCACTTACCAAACCTTTTAAAGGAAGGTTCTGGAACTGAGGCCAGAGCCTAATTGGGGTTTCACTGGATGTAGCCAGTCTCTTGGCTGGCTCCCTCTGCTGACACAGTCACAGAAGCCAAGTTCCCAGGTCATATAAGCTTAAGCAAGGACAAACCAATGGCTGTCTTCTCAATTATTCAACTATAATTGGCCAAGAATTGTCATCTCCATTCTGGAATTTAAGTTTTGCATAGATTCTCCATACTTGCCAGTTCAGTTAGAAAGCTCCAAGTTTGTAGTAGTCCCTTCTCCTCTGGACAGGGGTTCTGACAGAAGCCAGAGAGAGTTGTGGGGTGCCCCTGGGATGACCTTGGATAAGGGGCACCTACAAGGAGGGCTGGCACTTGTGGGTTGGGTATGGAAGCATCGTTTCTTCAGTCGCTTGGCCTCTGGCAGTTTAGGGATGAAAGGCAGGCTTCTTGACACAAGGTACGTTAGGCCAGAAAGGTCAGGGTTAAACAATGGAAACTGCTTAGCAGCAGAACAGAAAGCCAGTTGCATGGAAGGATAGGGATTCATCGTGTGAGGTAGGCATTCAGAGTTGAGAGCAAAATTTGTCCAACACTGTGGGGAAAGACAGGAACAGAGAGGGGCTGTGTTGTGGGGCAGAAAGCTGGAGGTGCTCTCTAGTAGACATTATGAGTTGGGGGAGGCAAGGCCATGTTAGTCATGACCTTGTATTTCTGCTCTCAAACTGGATGTTGTTGTTTTGTTTGGCCTTTGTTCACCAAACAGGTCCTTGCGACGGCATGCAGGCCTGGCAACCTGTGCCTTTACTTCTTGAGTGCTCTGATAACAGGCATATGCCACCCCAGACCAGCTCTTGGGTTCTGGTCTAAATTAATAACTGTCTAAGAATATTGGACCCAATCATGACATGATGGGACTCTGCCATCCTGACAAGCCTTTTGGTTGAGAGGCAGGGCAAGAGTTCCAGAGAAAGCAGTGGAGGGACCAGCATTGTTCCAGAATTCAAGTCCCTGAGTCTTATCCATACAAATGTGCCCACATGCTGTTAATGTTATCCTTATGTAGACAAATGTTCCCTGATCACATGATCTAACGATTGTCTCACCCTATAGCCCCTGTCACTCAGCTTCACAACTATTCTCTCTACTCATGACATCTCCAAGTCATTTCCATTGCTCATCTTCTCTCATACAAATTCTCCCACTGCTGGCCCTTGTCACATGGCATTCCTATTTAACGCTCTGATGATTCACCTAGTCGATAGTAAGGTTGTGTACCAGCTGCCCATCCCAACCCTCTGCATTAAAATGGCTAATTTATACTAAACATATTGGCAAACAGTTACCAGGCCTCTGTTGGTCTGACTAGCTAGAGGACAATAAGTCAACCTTGTGGTCCCTTGCTTCATTTACAGGAACGACTGCATAAGATATTTGCTTTGTTTTGTTTCTGAGTCAATGTCTCACTATGTAGTGCAGGTGGCCCTGGGACTCACATTGTAGATCAGACTGGCCTTGAGCTCATGGATGTCTATCTCCTTTTGCTTCTGAGTGTGCAAAGGATTTTTAATAAGCGACTGTCTATGAGTGCTGTGCACACATGGAAACCTAAAAGAATCAAAGCCCTTAAGAATTCAGGGTATAGATGAGAGAAGCATGGGAGAATGGCAAAGTAGAAGGATCCAGAGGGTCCTAGAAACTTACAAGTAGAACATTATGATAGGCAGATTTGGGCCCAGGGGTCCCGCTCAAACTAAGGCACCAGCCAAGGACAATACAGGCAGTAAACTTTAAACCCCTACCCAGATCTAGCCAATGGGCAGAACATTCTCCACAGGTGAGTGGAGAGTGGGGTATGACTTTCACACGTACTCTGGTGCCTCATATTTGACCATGTCCCCTGGAGGAGGAGACCTGGTGGCACTCAGAGGAAGGATAGCAGGTTACCAAGAAGAGACTTGATACCCTATGAGCATATACAGGGGGAGGAAATCTCCCTCAGGAACAGTCATAGGGGAGGGGAATAAGGGGAAAATGGGAAGGAGGGAAGAATGGGAGGATACAAGGGATGGGATAACCATTGAGATGTAACAAGAATAAATTAATAAAAAATGGATCAATAAAACAAACAAACAAACAAAAAAAGAATTCAGGGTAATGGTGATGCTTAAGATAATTCCAGGCTGAGACATGGAGAAAGACCTACTGAACATTTAGGTCAGTGGTTCTCAATCTGTGGGTCACAGAGGCCAAGACAGAGGAGGACAGGTGACTGACGGCTCAACTACATGCCAGCAAGCATACTGTACGATTGACCTAGAGGTAACGATGCCAGTTCTAGCCTAGTATTTATCTCTCTCTCTGACTCATTATGTTTTATGGGTCTTGGGTAAGGGGCGATCATAGAGGGGCCACCACCTAGCTTATTTCCTAGGGTGGGCAAGTAACTGGAGTCCTTGGAAAGAAGACCCACTCAGATGAAAATGTGAACTGACAGTTAAAAGAAAAAGGACCACTGGCACAGTGAGAGCCGAAGATCTTGCCAATGTTGCAGCTAGATCTAGAAAGAGGAAGTAGCCTTGGTGAGGGTCCCTGACATGACGTGACAGAGATCTGAGGTGAAGACTTGAAAGGCAGCCTGCAAGTCCCTAGCAGTACCCACAGACCTTGAGTGTAGCTGTTAGAGTCTAAATAAATTACAGATTGGCAGGGAAACCCCAGCCACACAGAGAAGAAAGAACAGAGGCAACCAACGTTTTCAGAACAAGAAGAGCCTGCCAATGGGGTGGGAAGGCCTCAGAGGTGATGTCCATCTGGGGCCTCCAGTGCCTCTGGGCTCCTGCTCCCCCTCTAATTGGAGCACCTGGGGTATCATCCCTTGGAAGCTCTTTCTCTCCTTGCAATCTTCTGGTGGATGCTGGGAAGAGGGTGTTGGGGAGCAACAACCCCTCCTGCCCCCCACAGTTTTCCTCAACAAGGACTACTCCTTTAAAGGGCTCAGTCCTATTTTCCAGGTTGCTTTAAGTTCCACTAACATCCCCCCCCCTCCTCCCGCTTTGTCCCTTTTAATTCCGCCCTGAGTTTCACCAATTCTATTACTGAGTTTCCAACTTGGCTTTTAAAAAAGGAGTCCACTATTTCCAAACTAACCCTTTGATCTGCTCTCCTAAACCACCCCCCACACACATACTAAACCACCTTCTGAACACACTAGACACTCACCCTCTCGTTTACTCTGTCACTATCTTCATGAAGACTTCCTTTACTTCTGAGGCCAATGAGATGGTGCACCAGGTACAAGAACATACAATGAAGACTGTGTTTCATCCTGGGGCCTGAAAAAGTGGAAGCAGAGAACTGATTTTCACAAGTTACTCCCTTATCTCCACGTATGTGCCTTGACATTTAAAAAAATTTTTTTAAAACCAAAATGTGCACACAATAAATAAATATAATTTTATTTTTTAATATATTTTATTAATTTATTCATATTACATCTCAATTGTTATCCCATCCCTTGTATCCTCCCATTCTTCCCTCCCTCCCATTTTCCCCTTATTCCCCTCCCCTATGACTGTGAATGAGGGGGACCCCCTCCCCCTGTATAGCTCATAGGGTATCAAGTCTCTTCTTGGTAGCCTACTATCCTTCCTCTGAGTGCCACCGGGCCTCCCCATCCAGGGGACGTGGTGAAAGATCTCCACGTATGTGCCTTCACACGAACTCTGGTACCCCCTTTTCTGACCACGTCCCCTGGATGGGGAGGCCTGGCGGCACTCAGAGGAAGGATAGCATGTTACCAAGAAGAGACTCAATACTCTAAGAGCATATATAGTGGGAGGAGGTCTCCCTCAATCACAGACATAGGGGAGGAGAGAAGGGGGAAAGTGGGAGGGAGAGAGGAATAGGAGGATACAATGGAAGGGCTAACAATTGAGATGTAATATGAATAAATTAATAAAAAAATTTTTTAAAGACTCAAATGTGCACACAATAAATAAATGTAATTTTATATAAGAACTATCTTCTACTAAGCTTAATTGGAAGAACACATCCTGATACTGAATTCTGAGGGACATAGAAAAATGCCCAAAGTCTATTGTTATGACTGTGATTCATAAAGTAGGCAAGATCTTCATTCTCCTGGCTGGATCCATAGGCCTTGGATTTCTGCATTAAAAAGTGCCAATGTGCATCGTACTGCCTGGGCTTTTAGGAGACACATGCTAAAGGCTCTGAATGAGTGTTTAAAAGGCGGGGGTGGGGGTGGGGTGGGAATACTGAAGAATGAAATATGGCCCCTTTCATTTCAGTAAGTTCCAAAGCATCCCTCTAATGAGCTATGATTCTAACAGTAAATGAAGATTTAGCAGAAATAAGAAGGAAGAGAAGAAAGGGAAACAGATATGCGACTAAATGGAAAGGCATCTGGCAGCAGTTATCCAGTTTCAAGTTCAGGGTCAGGCATCATGCTTATTTTCATCTCTGATCTCTCAGACATTAGTTTGCTGCTGGATGCAGCCATTATGGGGGAAAACAAAATTCAATTCACCTGCGTTTGTCACCAGAGGATTGTGTCTGCTACATAAAAGCTGGAGAAATAAAAGATGCTTCTTATTGAATTTTAATTTTAAGAATGTGGAACCAATTTCTGGGCCTTGCAGACGCAGTGAGCCAAAAGCAGCATGAAGCCTTAGTGCTTGACACACAGGCTATTTCTATGACATCGAAACACACGCTGGCTGCCCATGAACATCCACATGCTGGTCACACCCCTTTCCACATTTATAATCACAAACAGAAAGGAGATCATTAGCCTATCTTACTTGTGAACCATATTTATACATATATATATATACATATACATATACACAAACAGAGCAATCTGAAAAGCTACTAAAGTCTCAGATAAGATATTTTCCCTTACATCATATCAGGGGCCAAAAATCCTCTATAGCTGGCTTTAGGAAAAATGCCTCTTCTACATAAGTCTCTATTCCCTCCAGTATCCAGGGAGATCTCTTAGTACATCCCCATTATTAAAACCAGACAGCCTATCAAGTGGGTTGGCTGTAGTGCAACAAAGAAAGAGACAGCCCTTTCTTTAACCTTCCCCTCCTGGAACAGCACACACTAGCACAAAACAGCACTGCTGCTGATGGTGAAAAGATAAGAAACGGGCCGGCATATGCATGGAGAGTGTTTGTCTTTAGTTTTGTCTGGGGGAGAAGTCTCAGAAGAAAGAAACCAGAATCAAGGCGGTCTGAACTCAGTCTGAATTCCAATCACTGAGTTGTCCCTGGCTTTCCTTGTGGAACAGTGAACCCATGTTTCTGCCACCCATACAGTAGGAGTGAGAATAATTACCCCTCTTGCACAAAGCAGGGCTGGCAGGGAGAGCAGAAGGAAGGAGGTCTTGTGTGTGAAAAACCCTGTCCAGGATGTGGCCAATGGTCAGGACCTTGAAGAAAAGGTTCAATGGCCATAGATAGACAAGTTAACTTTTAGGGCTTAGCTTTTGATTGTCTGATATTTGAAGTTCTATCCCCTCTTTGTTCATCAAAAGAGCCTCTGCCTTCATGATGCAGAGATGGAGTCTCAGTATACTAGGGGAAACATCCAGATTCCCTCCAGTCCAGGCGTCAAGGGTGAAGCATGTCACTGGGGCTCTGCTGGTGAGTGTACCTGCACGTAACCGAGCAGGGCGTGATGGCATGAAGACCACATGGACTTGGATAGTGACAGTGCTAGTGCTAACACTGAGCTCCCAGTGGCCATGGCAGCAGAGAAGTCCTAGCACAAAGGGTCTGTTGGCAGCCAGGGATCCTCTCAGACTTCCTGTGCCCTGACTTCTGCTACTGTGGGTCTTTCCCACCACTTCCTGCCTCTGCCCTGGTTTGTACTTCCTGCCTTCTGTCTTTCCTTCCCTTCTTCTTTTTCTACCTGTGCAGTATTTTCAATAGACTATGTTGACAATAATATAGCAAGTACAAGGCACACAAATACACAACTTCATAAGACATCTTGGTATCATCTCTTATATTTGCTTAAGATTTTTTTTTTGAAAAATGTATTGTTGGTAATTTTGAAGCCACTATATCTCTCTTTCTTAACTCATTTACTTTTATGCTTTTCAGAGCATCTTTCTGTCTTAAATATTCTATTTTGTCTGGATGTTTTAAATATCTGAAATTTAATAACTTTATTTATGTATGTGTCTACAAAAACAAACACATGCTGTGTAGAACACATGGGTAACGTCTGCTGCAGATAATCTGGAAAATAGATGTAATGAAAAGTTGAAAAGTGCCTTTACAAATGTCAGTGCAAACCACAGCTCTCATCTCAAAGGGAAAGAGAGAATTTATTCTGAGCCAGATCTGAATGAATCTGGCCTGGGACCATGAATTTGTATTGCCCTGAATAGCATGGTCCAGCATGGAAGCAGTTACAAGTCACAGTTACACACTGTCCAGGTACACACACTGCCACAATCACAGACTAAGGAGAGTTATGAGTCAAGGTGTTCTTCAAGCCCTGTGGTGGAGATATCATGTAGACAGGTTGTAGCCAGACCAGGAAATCTTTGCCATGACTTTCAGATGACACCTGATGGCATTCTTAGCTAAGCTAATGCAGAGATCTTACCTAATAGCTGAAAGGATTCCAGGCTAGACAAAGAAAGCAAGTGCTAAGTGACTCCCCTTTTTTTGGTTTGGTTTTTCCAGACGGAGTTTCTCTATGCAGCCTTGGAGGTCCTGGATTCAATTTGTAGACCAAGCTGGCCTGGCCTTCGCAGAGATTCACCCACCTCTTCCTCCCTGAGTGCTTGAATTACAGGCTTGGGCCACCATGCCTGGTTCACTAAACGATTCTTTAAGGAGACTAAAAACGGATCAAGGTAACTTTGACTCTGGATCTATAACATTCCGACCTCCCTACAATCACAGAGTTCTCATCAGTTGGTCAACTTTGCAGAATCTTCAACATAGGTGTAGCTTTTCCAAGGAAGTTCAGTTCACGAAAAGCATTTACCACAAAACCCAAAACCTCTCCCCACCCTACCAACAATTTCAATTCTAAAAGGCGGGAAGTCATAGGAGTTAAAAGGGAAATCAGCAAACAAGAATGATGACCATACTTATACAAGCAAACAGTGTCCTTGTAAAGTTACACACACACACACACACACACACACACACACACACACACACACGGGAGAAAAAAGACAGAGGAAACAAGAGTCAGTGGAGGAGAAGGGGAGGGAAAGAGAAAGATGAGGAGTAGAAGTGCAAAAAGAGGAGGCTGAGTAAAGGAGTGAAGAAGGGAGAGGAGGAGGAGAGAGAGGGGAAGGTGAGGAGAGAAGGGAAGGAGATTGGGGACAAGGGGAGTGAGGAGGGGGAGAGGGGGAGAGAAGAGGGTGAGGAGGAGGAGGAGTGTGGGGAAAGAGGAGGGTGAGTAAAGTAGTGAAGGGGGAGGAGGAATGGAGAGTAATAAAGAGAACTGGGGGAAAAGGTGTGAGGGGAAAAGGGGAGGAGATAGAGAAAAGGAGGAGGAGAAGTGGGGAAAGAGGAGAGTGAGGAGGTGTGGGAAAGGGGAGGAAAAAGAAGATGTAAGGACTGGTGGCCTCCATCAGAAAGAAGATGGATAACTCCACCGAAAGTAGAGAATCCCAAGGAATGCACCTTCAATGAGGGACTGAGTCAGGGAACAGCCACTTCTGGCTAAAGCAGTGGGGAATTATTTGCTTTAGGATGTAGAAATGGGGGCAGAGAATCACTAAAAAAAATTCTCCCTCCCTCCCCTGAATGTGGCTTCCTGTGGAAGTATGATTACTTTCCTTAGAGAATGCAAATGTAGGGCCTGAACCTGCCCCACCTCAGAGGTGCATAAAATCCAAAGCTGAGAGATGGTGTCTGAGTTTAGTACCTGCCTCTGAGTACCTTGAAGAAGATAATGCAAAACTTCTGTGAAAATAAAAGATACTTCCAATGAGGCCACTTAGTTGTAAAATTAAGAAGTTCATACCAAGAGAAAACAGCAAATAAATAAATAAATAAATAAATAAATTCAATATTATCATGAATGGGAAAGAAGAAAAACTGGGAAAGAAAGCCTGGGAAAATATTGAAGAAATAGTCAATCTTCTTCACATAAATGCCCCTTGACATTAAAATGATAAAAATAGAATAAATACGTGCACATATAAATGAGACAATATTGGAATAATGGAAAATAGGAAGTTGAAAACACTTTGGAAAATAACAAAAGGCAAAGAAAACAAACAAGCAGGTGTTTAATTGAACTAAGCAGGAATTCTAGGATTTTAAATTTACAATTATTGAAATTTAAGACTCAAGGAATTGTATATTGCAGTTAAATGAACACACCTGAAGGTAATAAGAATACAGTATGAACATAAAGACAATTTATGGTTCTATTTTCTACATTTTAATTATCATATAAATTATATCATACCACATATATCCTCAGTAACTTGCTTCTCTGCTGTTAAGTGATATTAGGGGAGATTTATTGCACAGTCCATATCAATTTTCTGCCTTGGTATTTAGGTAGGTACCAACTTTGCTACCATAAATGATGCTGTGGCCTCCATTATTACACATGTGGCCTCTTTCTAGGTCCATAAATCTAGAAGTGGAACTACACACTTAAAATATAAGATCTAAGTGTTCCCGAATTGCTCTCAAATGTGACTGTACCAACTTACATCAGCAGTAACACTGCAGAAGGTTTCACACAGAGAGCACTCCCTCATCCTTGCCAATGTTTGCCGTCGATACTAATAATTGTGGAATGCTATCTGTTTGGTATCTTCTGCATTTACTGTCAGTTCCCGAATCCTCTTTCATGAACACTGGCATAGAGATTTCTTGTGCCCATCTACACCCAGTTCTCTTTTACTTTTGTTACAGTAAGGTTTGCTTTGCTCACCTCCCATGACCCCCACCCACCCACCCAGTCCCTGTACAGCTAGCCAAAGATTATGGGACCAGTCTTGGTTAATGTGTTGCACGGGTAGAAGAGAAATCTTCAATGGTGCTTTCACTCTTTGTTCCACTTGTTTTTATAGAGAACCAGAGAATTTAAAGGCAATCTCTATGGTTCCATAATTTCTCTCTAATATGATTCTATTCCAAGACATAAATGACCCATTTCCAGTAGTTAAGAGGACACTGGAAGTCTTTGGGAAGAGATATAAAAAATATCACATGGATACTCCTAATCAGCCACTTACACATGCAAGGAGCTGGCTGGCTGTGTGCATGATACTTGCAAACATCCTTGGTGAACTGATGGACATAATGAACTTGACTTGGTTGCTTCTAATATCCCTGGACAGAGCAGAAGAAGAAAATGATGAGTTCTGAGATTTGAATTCCCATTCAAGCACTGAGAACCTTCACTGTCACATGTGTGGGGATCCAGGAAAAGTCAGAGGTGGAGGAGCTGCAGAGAAGGCACTCAGGGTGAGATGAAAGCCAAAGGATGATGTAGCAGACACTGGACAAGGATCTGTGGGGTGTTAGTAAGGACCAGAGAGCCAAAATCAGATTGCTTCCATCCTCACCTTTATTATTTTTTGGTTTATTGCTTTATTTTCTGATATTGTCTTAGTTAGGGTTTCTATTGATGTGTCAAAAACACCATGACCAAAAGAACAAATTGAGGAGGAATAGGGTTGGGTTTGTTTTGCTTGCACTTCCACCTCACTGTTCATCACTGAGGGAAGTCAGGACAAGAACTCAAACAGGGCAAGAACCTAGAGGAGAAGCTGATACTGAGGCTATGGAGGGGTGCTGCTTACTGCCTTGCTTCTCATGCCTTTCTTAGCTTGGGTTCTTATAGAACCCAGGACCACTAGCTTGGGATGGACCACACACAATGAGCTGGGTCCTCAACCATATACCACTAATTAAGAAAATGCCTTAAAATTGGAGGTGGAGGAAGGGAAGGACCTGGGTGTGAGAGAGAATGAGGAGGTTAGCAGGGGTGTGGCTTAGGAGTAGAGAGAACAGTGAAGAGAGGCCCTGCTGAGAACAGAAATCAGAGGTGGGAAGCATCTCTGGGATGCCAGAGACCTGAGATAGTGGAGGCCCCAGGAAGGCTGTGGGGATCACCCTAACTGAGATCCCTAGCAGCGGAAGATATGGAGCCTGAAGTGGCCACCTCCTATAGCCAGGCAGGACTTCCAGTGGAGGAATAAAGACACCAACCCACCCACAAAAACTTTGACCCAAAATTTGTCCTGCCTACAAGATATGTAGGGACAAAGATGGAGCAAAGATTGAGGGAATGGCCAACCAAAGACTGGCCCTACTATAGACCCATCCCATGGGAGAGAACCAATTAAAGAATACAATCCCTGACACTGCTAATGTTACTGTTATGCTTGTAGACAGTAGCCTAGCATAACTCTTCTGAGAACCTTCACCTAGCAGCTGATGGAAACAGATGCAGAAAACTATAGCAAAACATTAGACAGAGCTGGGGAGAATCCTATAGAAGAGTTGATGGAACAATTAAGGGAATCAGAGGGGCCAAGGACTCCACAAGAAGACCTACAGAGTCAACTAACCTGGGCCCATGAGGGCTCGCAGAGGCTGAACCACCAACCAAAGAGCATACATGGACTGGTCCTAGGCCCCTTAGACATATGTAGCAGATGTGCCATGTACCTTGGTCTTCATGGGGGTCCCCAGGCAACTGGAACGGGGGCCCTCTCTGACTCTGATACCTGCCTTTAGATCCTGTTTCCTTAACTGGGCTGCCTTGTCTGCCATCAGTGGGAGAAGATGCAACTAGTTCTTCAGTGATGTAATGTGCCAGGGAGTGTTGGTACCATGGGGGACCTCCCCTAGGTCTGGGAGAAGAGGAGGGAGGCTGCAATTAGGATATAAAATGACTAAATAAATTAGGAAAGTGTAGACTCAATTTTCTTAGCAAATATATTTTTTTTTACGAACTTATTAACCGAGAGCACCTCACTTATAATCCGACTAACCTAAACAATAGGAAAAGAAGATTAAAGAATACAATAATGAAACCATAAGGATATCAGTTCCGAGGAATGATCAGCAGGATTTCTTCTGGAACCTGGAGCAGCCAGAACCCAGAACCTCAGCCGGAGCCTGAAGCCCCAAAGCCTTCCCTCGAGAGGTTCTCTCTAGGAGCATCTTGAAGTGGAGTGATGAACAGCCAAAACTATCCCAAGTCTCCAAAGGCCCCACCTCCTGTTTTTGGCTCACATTTATATCTCCTCTCAGAATTTGTTCAAGGATGTTTTTCAGCTGGGTAATAACCAATCTCCCCCCGACGGTGGTTCGACTTCTAAGGGGATAAACATCACCTGCTCTCTCACAAGTCTTTTTCTCATCCCCCATTTGTGGTCTAAACAAAAAACATGTTTATCTCTCCTTCAGGGAAGTGCCTTACAGTCAGATCTTATAGAGACATTTTCTCAATTAAGTTTCCTTCTTCAGATAACTCTAGTTTGTGTGTCAAGTTGACATTAAGACCAGCAAGCACAGATATTCAAATAAAATAAGTTACGTACAATCTTCAGATTGTCATGTTTGTTTGTTTGTTTGTTTGTTTGTTTGTTTGTTTGTTTTCTGATGAAGATATGAGGTCAGAGAATAAAGGAGGATGAATGTTAGGTAGGGAGATTTTCAGTGGAGTTAGAAATCGGCATGTCAGCTCCAGATTGGCAATCTATTCCATGGAAGTCCTTATCTTTTAGGAGAAAGAGAACACAATCTTTTTGTTCAGCTACCATTGTTAGAAAGTAATGTAAACTCTGTGAAGAACATGCTTAGTGTAAAGAAATGGAAATTAGCAATAAAAAATTATTCATAGACTGCAGGCCTATAGACATCAACTTTTGCTATCACTTGAGAATATTTCAGGTAAAGAATGTAATTTTTAGGGATGTTTCACAGTTAGCAAACCTATAACCACAAGGAACAGCAGAAAAGCACCAACAGCCCATCCTGCCTCCTATGTGTTACCATACCCATGACCTTCCATCCCCTGGTCCGTAGCCATAGCTGGTCCCAGTCCATAGCTGGGATGCCTAGAGCCTCTCCAACAAGCTCTGAGGTACATGTCTCTCTTAGGATGGACTCCTGGGCATTCCTGCTCGCTCTTAAGTCTCTTTGCTGCACTAGTCATAGGAATCCCCACCCCTACATCGTCATAACAAAGCTGTGCTTCTACTCCATTGTACATTTCTGTATATTGGCCTGGAATACATTAAAAAAAAAAGTGAGAGAGAGAGAGATATGACTTGGTTCTCCAGCATGAAGGCCAGGGTGGGGACATAACCCAGATGGCAGGAAATGTGCTCATAAATAGAATGTGGGAGGTCCTGTAACTAGAGCAGACCTCGTCTCCTGCTACCCAGCCCTCAGCCCTGAACTCTTGAGAGGAACAGCACTGGCTGATTCCTCAAACCATACGCTGACTTGCCAGTACTCCAGCCCTGTCCTTCCTTTGCTTAAGGGTAGCAGCCACTGGCCTCCTTGTGGGAAGAAAGCCAGATATGCAGCTGCGGCCTCCAGGATGTCTCTGTAGATGTGTGTGTGTGTGTGTGTGTGTGTGTGTGTGTGTGTACAGATTCCTAACCAGGCTGAGACCAAATCAACAGGCTTTTCCTCGTGGTCCAAGGTCAGTGCTCAATAAACCTTGGTTGTATTGTCTCAGTGATGAGCTAGATGAATGGTGGGCCACTTTTGTCTGACCTCATTTGGATGAGGACTAACTTTGCCCTGTGGGATTTCACTTAGAAGGGAACTGATGATGAAAAAGGCAGTTGGTTGTGTGATCTTGGATAAATCTCTACTCTCCCTTTCCATCAGTGTTGTATGAGTGAACTAGGTCCCTTCTGCCTTCATGTCATAGATTTGCCACCATCACTATTTTTTTAAAATCTAGGATTGAACCTTGAACCTATCATGTAACTAGCAACCAGACATTCCATATATGCAATGTTCAAAATTAGAGTTCCCAAAAAACAAAGACAAAAACAAAACAAGCAAACACAAAAAAATGCCAGGTATGGTGGTGCACACCTATGATCCCAGCACTCAGGAGGCAGAGGCAGGCAGATCTCTGTGAATTCGAGGCCATCCTTGCCTACAAATAGAGTCCAGGACAGCCAGGGCTCTTACACAGAGAAACCCTGTCTCGAAAAACAAAACAAAAATTAGAGTTAGAGTCCCTACTTCACACTACAGTGACAAGGGACATCAAGTGAAGGCTTTGGCTGGAAAGAAACCATGTACATCCAAATCCTGAACCATGTTTTCCTTTTGAGGAGAAGGCGGAACTTAACGCTATGACTTGTAGTTGGGCATCCACTGTGGCTCCAGGGTCTTAGATGCACTTGCAGTGCATTGCACTACTACACCGGCTTCTAGAAGGCTCACTCTAAGGCCTTCTAAAGACTTCCTCAGAGAAGAAAGCTGGGCTGGGCTGGGCTGTGCAGATCTTGCATAAGGACCACAGAAGCAACTCTCGCTAGGAAAACACAATAGGAGGCGTATTTGTCACTTAACATTTCCTAGCTTCTTGCATTTCCCCCAAACTAAAAATCAGCTGATTAAATTAGTATCAATATACCCTATTAACCCAGTCATCCAAAGTATTAAGAGTTCACCATACAGTAAACATCAAAGTCATAATCAAGATGTCCTTTATCCATTCCCTCATAAGTTATTGATGCTGGAGCAGGGGGATTTTATAATTACAGACAATCTCAATTCTAGTTATACACATCTGTAGGGAATATCTGACTTATATTTAGATCTCATTTATCTCTCCAACCATTAATTCAGTAAATTGGAACTCAAGAACCCAGACCCACTAGAGATGCATGGTCCATTTTGGTCTCCAGCTCCCACTTCCAAACCTTTGGGCCAAGCTGCCTGCCCTGGGCACCCCACTGCTTGTTCTCCCTAAGGAGGACTCACACATATCCTCAGTGCTGAGCACTTCATCCTTTCTCTCCTGTCTCCTCATTCGCTGACTCTCTGCCCACAACGTGTTCATTCCCAGTCTCCCGTGCGTGTTCTTCACTCAGCCTGCAGAACCACTTGGCTCCTGTTTGCCTCCTTGATGAAACCAGCACCTGCTCAGCACTTCCATCCCTCAAAGGACCTACATTTCAAATCCTTACCAGGATCTCATTAGCACCTGACCCAGAGCAGAAACCCCACTTGAACCTATGACTAAGGTTCAGCCCTTTTTCCTCAGGAAATAGCTTTCTAGTTAAATGCCTTGCCCTGAAGAACACGGATATTGGTAACTCATCTTTACAGCATGGTGGGGCGGGGGTAGGGGAGACTTCGATGCCAGTTTGGATCATTACCTTTCTAGCACCATTAACTCCTCCCCTTCACAGAGAACCTTCCCCCATCACCTACCTAAGGGCCCTCTCCAGTGTGCTCTTTTCTCCCACCATGGTTTCTCATTATTTTAGTGTTTACTTACTCATTGTTTTCAAATAATTGGCCTCATTATTCACTAATTCTTGTTATTATACATATACATACCTAAGGTTCTGTACCCTTCCAAAGTGATGCCGCCAGCTGGGTACCAGGCAGTCATCACCCAGGAGCATATTCGGGGTATTTCTTATCCAAATCCTCAATATATAAGTCCAGCTTCTGTTTCTTCCACTCTAAGTCTCCTGAGGTCAGAGAACCCTTGTGTTTTCCTTTCTGTGCACTGGGCTCCACTCCCTGTACGTACCCTGCACATTCCTGATGAATGAATGAAGTAGCATGCCAGGGAGGTGGAAGTCTTTCCCCAAGTCAGCCCTCTCTGATAGAAATAGAATGTGAATCATGTCTTTAATTTTAAATCTTCTAGTAGATTCATTTTTATATTAAAAAAATGCAAAAAGAAACAGGTGAAATCTGTTATTTTATTTTATTGAACCCAATGTATTCAAAATATAATTATTCCAACATTAGTCTAAAAATACAATGGAAGGGTTTTTTTTAACCTTAATTTTGTCATCTTTTGCAATCCAGTGTCTTCTTTAATTATACCATATTTCAGTTTAGATGCTAAATTTTATTGGAAATACCTGCTCTATATTTGGGCCTCATAAACTGACAGTTGAAGAACTAAGATTCCCGTCTTTGAGTTGTTCTAAACTCAGTTATGAAAGTTTTCCAATACCTGAATCAAGTGATGATTTTTAAATTCTGGTCAATTCAAATGAAATAAAGTAGAAGTGTCAGTACCCCCACTCCAGTCTCCCTAGGCACATTCCTGGTGACCTGCAGTTCAAGGATGGCCAGGGGCATTCAAGATGGCACCGCCCAGCTGAATTGGAGCCTTGAGCACTGTGGATGAATTTTACTGACTTTGCCTCCTTTCTCAGTGTCTGAATTAGTTGCTTTTGCATCACTGTGACCAAAATACTTGACAGAAAAGGCAGCTCCATTTCAGAGACATAAAACTATTCTGGCAGTGGACAGAGCAGTCTGCACCATGGTGGCCAGGAAATACAGACAAGAGGAAAGGGGCGTTGATATGAGACCTTTAAAGACCCACCTCTCGTGACTGACTCACTTCCTCCAGGTAGACCCCACCTCTTAGGGTTTCCATACCCATCTGAAGTAATACCACAAGCTGGGGACTAAGCAGTAAGTGTCCAGGAGCCTATATGTGCAGGGTACTTCCCATCAGCTGATAATTATTGCCCACTAGCCCTTTTGTATGTGTACATGTTCTTATATGTGTATGTGTGCTTGAGTGTACAGGTACCTATGTATATACTGACAAGGACATGTGGAGGCCAGAGGTTGCCTTTGGGTGTCTTCCTCAATCACTTACTTCTTCACCGCGTTGTTCTCCTACAGAGCCCTTTCACTGAATCTGGAGCTCATCAAGTTGCCAAGACGGAGTGGCTACCTAATCCCAGCCATCCTCCTGTCTCTGCCTCCCCAGCCCTGAGATTGCTAATCCCTATACCTGGGTAGGAATCAGGTCTTTGTGCTCACTCTGCAAGCACTTTACGGACTGAGTTCTCGCCCCAACCCCGCTTGCTAACTTTATAGATGCTCATCATCAGATGTATGAGTAGCCATATGAACTAAATACTATTATGCCCATTTGATGAACGAGAAAACCAGGAGTTAGATATGGCCGTACCATTGTTATGTGACAGGGTCAGAATTTATTTTCCTGCAATCTCCTCAAGAGCAAACTGTTTGGAATGCCTGCTATAACTATTAGAAACTCCTCGTCAGAACATCTTCCGGCAGGGGAAAAAGAAGATAGAATTAATTCAACAAGCCAAGTTAAAACCCATTCATTTCCCAAATAAATTCACAAGTTCATTTGCAGATATGTAGAATCTTGTAGCAATTACGTTGCCTCGGATTTGCTTAATGGAATGACAGCTCGGCAAAGGAGCAGTGGTGCTCAGAGGGCCTTTTATTAACATTTTTCTTTCTATAAATCCACCCGCGAGTCAAGTTAATGATAACAAATCATTAGTGGGAAAGCACCTTCCTGAAGCTGTACATTTTGGTCTTGACCTTGGGATCCATAAATGCTGGCATAAACACATTGCCTTAGCTTCCCCTCGCATCAGGTGTGACAATCTGGGAGAGACTAATCCAGCCCCGGTGCTATGTTGACAATCATTTGTTTTTAAGTGACACACATATTTCATATTCTCAATGTGCAATCGGCCTGCTTAAGTATTGCCATTAATATTCACAACGTAGCTGCGACAGAGACGCGTATTGAGAGGGTTATCTGCATTTCAAGTTTCCTAAGGAGAAAGAAGGAGATGTTGTTCAGTGAAGGCTGCATGGGTAACAGAAAACAAAAAGCCCTTCAGAGAAGCTGAACTGGAAGTAGAAAGTGTATTGTAACAATCAACTCATAACTCAAGGGCAGACAAGGTAGCCTGGCCTGAGGCATGCTGAGATGAGAAAACTAAAAGAGCTTAAGTATACAGGACACTATATCCCGTCATCTTTGCTGCCTCACAAATAATGTCTAGGCCTTTGATTTCCCCCCTCTCCCTCCCTACTACAGCTTCTGTCTCCCCATCTGCTCACACACAGAAAGACCACTGGAGCTTTGAAGTTTACTCGCTCCCTTTAAAATAACCTTCTGACAACTGGGAAGCCCAAATTCTCCAGGAATAAATCAAATTGCCATAGCATTGCTCATAGAAACTAACACGGTCTCGGGAGTCAGATTTGCAGGGAACAGCTGTGGGAAAAGGTTAGGAAGGGAGACACAAATGGATCATGAGTGGCTGGATGGACACCTAAGAAGGTATCACCTATTGATATGCTTGCCCTTGGGCAATCCTTTGCCACCATGGTCATCAGTCTTTAAAAATTCACTGTTTTTCAGTTCAGGTTGAATATGAAGTGTCTCCACTGTAGATTGGATGTTAGGGACTTTTTTTTCAGCTGCTGGCAATGCTTCTGGGGTTTTTCGAAGCTTAGGTGTAAGTCCTCACTAAAGGAAAGGCCTGCAAGCAGGTCTTTAAGAGTGTGCCTCACACCTGGTCCCTCAGCTCCTCTCCTGCCTCCTGTCAGCATGTGATGAGAAGCAATTTCGTGTCACACTTCCACTGCTGTGACGGTCCTCCTGTGCTCATGAATCCAAGCAACTAAGGATTGAAGCATCTGAAACAATGAGCAAAATTAAATGCTTCTTCCCTTAAGTTGTTTATGTTGATTATTTTGGTCTCAGCAACAAACCTGAGCAGATAATAGGTGATAGGTAGATAGATGGATGAATAGATAGATGGATGGATGATAGATGTAGATAAGTGAATAAATCTATATATGATCTCAAAAATCTAAAGTCTATAACACTCCCCAAATAGAAACTTCTTGAGCACTGACATGAAGTCACAAGCAAGGGATTCTACACCACTGAACTTTTAATTACATACCAAATTATTTAAAATATTACACTAATTTACCTTCAAGCTATGTGTATGAGGTCTAAATAAAATATGAATGAATTCCATGGTTAGACTTGGGTTCCCTCCACAAAATACATGTGTGTGATATTTCTGAAGGCTAGAGGAAAAAAATCCCTCTCTAGTCTAAAATACTTCTGACCTGTGGCATTTCAGATAGGGAGTGCTCACCCGACCTGTGCTCGTTTGGTCAATAAGCATTGACTATGTAATTGGTCACTAAGTAATAAGGGCCGACTCTAACTGGAGGAAGACACAGCACAACGGATGAAAGCACTAACAGGCCACTGTTAGGACCTGTAAAGCAGCCAGGTGTGTGGATCACTGCTGTAACCCCAACATTTGGAGGCTGAGATGGGGGTAGTTAGTGTTCAAGGCTACATAAAGAATCACTCCCCTCACCTTCCGTGTGTGTGTGTGTGTGTGTGTGTACTATGGGACAGTTACTATAATGGCAAACCACGAGACACTGGAAAAGTGGATGAGCAATTCAACCCTAATAGAGTTGGATAGGTCAGGATGGAAGAATATTTCCCAGAAAAGCCAAGACTGAATGGAGCTGTCAAGGGTAAATAAGAATTAAGCAGGCTACAAAAGAGCAGAGCAGGTAAACATTTTTAGATACAACATGTACAGGTATACAGCGTTGAGTTATCAGAAAACAAGGATTTGAGAGCAATGCAGGAATTTAAGTTGAATAGAGGAGCAGGAGGTCAGAAAATAAAGAAATATCTGTACCTTAGTGAAGAACTCAGAGGCTCTGCAGCTGTTCTAAACACTAGCTCAGTGGACCCAAAGACACCCTGCCAAGAAGGCAAATCTAGTAACAGCGGTTGATTTGTACAGTATCCCTTTGGAGGCTCGCAGCTTGCTTCAGCTTATTAAAGGTTCTGAGAAGTCCTGTAACCAATGTATAAAAACACCTGATGAAGTGTGCTTAGCCAAGGGCTTCCGGTGTGCTTAGCCAAGGGCTTCCGGTGTGCTTAGCCAAGGGCTTCCCCATAGTACTAGACTGGATCCCATTCCAGCCCTACCCTGTGAAGCCTCATTAATTCAGCTTGAGAAAGTCTGTGTGCAGCAGTGGGGAGCCCGTGAGGGTTTCAACACAGTGAAGTGAAGTGACTCAGTTTGCACACTAGCAACGGCCTACTGCCTGCTGTGGAGAGTGGAAGAGAGCCGTGTAAGCCAAGATTCGAGGAGACCGGTTAGGGGCCGTCATAATTATCTGAAGAGGAGATGATGAGGGCCTGAACTGGGGCCCTGGCAGTGTGGATGGTGATGCAGGGAAAGTCATGGCTGCCTTAGATTCTAATACAGATGGCTATGTCAGGCGCCATTGAGGGAGATAAAAAAATGAGCATGAGACTGGCCTGTATTGTGAGAGCCAAGAATGGAAGCATTAGCCGGGGGCAGGGCAATTACCAACCTGTGGCTAGAACTCTCTGGCTTCTAAAATATCTCTCCTTTCAGTGAGGACAATGCCCACCCTGCTCTGGAACAGCAAGCCTGCCCTCTGGGAAGGCATGCTGAGTCAGAATTGCTGGCCAGGCTTGCAGATCAATCCACTCCCATAGAGATGCTGTCTTGTTGAAGCTGAAGGTTGCAGTGGACAATCAGAAGGGCATCCCAATGCCAAAATGCAGCCTATCCCTTCTTCCCCGCAAGCTTTAAGTACGTACTGTGTCCTAAATTGTTTGGTACTTAAATGTCCATCTTCTAGTCTGTCTGTCAGTCATCAGTTGTTATCAAGCAAGTCGTCCCACAGCTAGTGTCTCGAAATATGCTCCTCACAGTCATATGTGTGTGGGTGGGTGGGTGGGTGGGTGCATGTGCACGTGCCTGAGCTTCCTGGATGCATGTTCTGTTCTCTGCATGGTTTGCGTCAGTCATTTTTCTATCACTATAACCAAATTCCTCGGTGAATTAATGTCACAGTTTGGAGGTCCCAGTCCGTGATGGAATGGCTTTGCCACTCTAGGCCTGTGACAAGGCAGTGCATCATGGAGGAAGAACACAGTGGATCAAAAACCTCCCGTCAGGATAAAGGAAGCTAAGCAGAAATGCTGGGCTCCCAAGGTTTCCTGAAAAGGCATAGCCCAGCGACCGGAAGACATCCCAGCTGGCCCCAGCTCTTAAAGGTTCCACAGTCACCTAAGGCTTACTCTCTTCTCCTCAACGTGTGATTTTGATAAACTACCAAGAGACAGGTAATAAAAGCTGCCTCGCAGAGCCATTAAAATGACTTGAAACATGAGGCAATTCTGTGTATAAAAGTTAAATTTAAAACCACCAGCATAACAAAGCAGATATACTCACATCTTTTTGTTCCTTGCCCCTCTCTTACTCTGTAAGTAAAGATATCAGTCTGTATCATTTTAGTCCGAATGTACACAGCATAGCGTTCTTAGCATTAGGCTTGCCGTTCCCCATCACTGAGACTTCCTGCCTATGCTTTGTCTTTAGCCTTTTTAATTGCCGAGCTATCCCATTACATGCCTGCAGTCATTTACATGAGCTTGCTCTCACTTGTGTTGAAGTGATTTCTTATGTTCAGCTCTGTAAATTACACTGATGCCTACATCTCAATTGCTCCTCTCTAAAAGCCATTCTTTTTTTTTTTTGCAGCAATTCTTTGAACTGCTATTTGTTGGTAAAGGTATGTAAAAATATATATGACTCTTGGGTGCACTGATAAACATTCTCCCAAAATATGTGCACCAACTCCATCACAATGCCACCCACACTGGGTTTTGATAATTTCCTTTGTTTTGTTTTGTTTTGATTTTCCTGTGATAGGAATGAAATATATGCTCTGTCTCCTGTCTATGTCTTAAATTGCCTGTATTATATTGTACAGCTAGCAATTTATGGAGAGCTCACTGCATGTGTGTGCTATATTAAATATTTTCCAGAGTTACAAAACAATGCTTTTTTTCATTTCTATTTGTAACGACAATGAAACAGACACTTGGAGACTTTGAATAGTGAAAGATCTGGACCAAGTCTGGGATGATATCATTTAAAAAATTAGCTACTTACTCTGAGATATTAATAATTTTATTCATTCAGAAAAAAATTCTAAATGTCAGTAATGTCTAAGCCAGTGAGCTGGTCAGTAAAAAGGGTAAAATATACCTTTGGACCGAGTGGAATAACAAACACAACACACACACACATACACACACACACACAAACACACACATCAAAACCACATCAAACACCAATTCATGCTCTTTGCAGTGCAGCTTTAACTATTTTTAAAATTAGATTATTAATTTTATTTTGTGTGCGTAATTGTTTTGCTGGCACATGTATATGTGCACATGTGTATGCTTGATGCCCATAGAGGTCAGCACAGGGCATCCAGTCCCCTGAAATTGACTGATTGAGAAAAACCGTGTGGGTGCTGGGACCCAAACCTGGTTCTCTATGAGAGAAGCAAGTGCTCTTAACCACTGAAAGATCTCCCTCACCCCACTGTTATTTTAATTGTTAATAGCATTGCTGAGAACTGAACTGAAATTATACATAAGTCACTGTTTTCCATGTTGCATCTATAAAACATGCCCTTTGTCCAAGAGGGTGGGAAGAATAAATAAATGTGCTATGTACTCCGCACCAGAACTTTCTGGAGCTCACCAGCCAGGGCTGCAGTAATTCTAGGTAATTCCATATAAGATGGAGCAAAGGGTCATGATCTCACACCTTGATGAAGGCACTGCTGTGAGCTCACGGAGTAAGAGAATGTTGGGTTAGCCCAGAAACAATGGGAAGGGTCCAGCCTTACAGAGCCGAGGGACAAGGAAGAATCCCAGGTATTAGCTTTCTAAAGAAGTTCTAGCATCTCCACCCTAGAAATGCCTCCCCACCACACAGACAGTGCATGCAGTTTTCTATACAACAGTCAGCAGCCACCCTTAGCCCAGCTCTCAGGGCCATTCAACATTAAACACTATAGCCTGGGTCTCTGAGGAGCTTAATTGATGCAGAACTAACTGGAGAAGAAGATAAACTGGGATACAATTAACTGCTAATTGGGTGGTCCTGAAGCTCAGTCAGCTTTCTCAAACGAACCAGATGAGAAAACACCCCTGGAGCACTTACTTCGTTAGGATTTTAAAGGCCCACTCATCCTTGGAAATCTCCATCCAATCGGTCTGGTGGGAGGTCAGATTCCCCGGAACCACCACAGGTGTACCAGAGCAGGCACAGCTGCAAGAGCTCTGGCTCCTTCTCCCAGAGGGAATGTCAGTGTTCCTAGTATGCAAAAGCCCATAGACTTGCAGGAATACTGAGGGAAACGGATGAATGCTTATTCTTTCGTGTGTGGCAGCTCTGGAGATAGGAAGAGGACTCCTGGAAAACACAGCCTTAAGATGGACTTGAGTATATATTGGAGTTCAATTAAAAAAGAATGCAGGGCATTCTGGGGGATTTAAGCTTGAGCTGAAGAAAAGATATAGGGGTTAGAACTGAACAAATGATGTTTGAGGCACAAAAAACCTGAAGGGAAATGACTGAAGTAGGGAAAAATTAAAGAGGACCTAGAAGGTCCAGGCTAGCCAATGATGAGGAGGAAGAAAAGGGAGGAGAAGGATGAAGAGAAAGAGGAGGAGGTGGGGCAGAGAATATGATAGTGATGGTGGTGACAATGACATGACAACAAATAATGATGAAGATGATGTGTGTAGGTTATGGTGGTGATGCCAATAACAATGATAAAAATCAATTCTCAAAACCACACACCGTTATAAAGAGCAAATGAGGACACTAGAAAGCAGCCTGTGGTGTCTTGGCACACCCTACGGAGGCCTGCTGTGGATGCTGCACGTGGAAGCTCTTCCCCAGTATGTGTAGCACCTGCACTGCAGGCTGCCAAGCTCAAAAGAAACCCATCTGCCTTGTGCTGTGCAAGGCAGCCTTTCAAAAAAAAAAAAAAAGAGATTTGTTTTCAATTGTGTGTGTTTGGGGGTAGGGGGCAGGGTGCACAAATGAGGGAACGTGTCCGTGAAGTCTAGAAGAGGATGCCATAGCTACAGCTACATGTGAGCTACTGACATGGATGCTGGGAACCAAACTCACTCCTTTGCATGTTAGAGATGGGCCTGGGGTCCCAAGGAAATGGCTATATAATTCAGAGTAACTCATCAATGCAGAAAGTGTTACTAGTGCAAAAGGCCGTGGAACCATGTGACTCAAGTAGGCAGGAAACTCAACGTGGACCCATGTCTCACTCTGAGTGTGGTTAACTAACTCAAAATGACTTAGCGTAGTACAATTTTTGAAAACAGGATACTGCCTTGAGCACACATTTTGATTTCACAAACTGTGGGTCTAGGAGATATTTGAACTTCTTCCAAGTGGCTTCTTGACAGTTGTTTTTCTTTAATGAAGTTTTGTCTTGTTTATCACTTTGATGGAAAAGACAGTAGATTCTGTTTACATTTCCCACATACAAAGGTATTACACATTCTTCGCAACAGAGCCTTCTCTCAAGCCCTGAGTCCTTTCCCTTCATGGCTTCAGTTCAACAGGCCACGAAAGCATGTGCTTTATTCTTCAGGCTTAAATGATGGTCAAATTCTACAATGAAGTCTGGATGTCTTGTCTCCCATATTGGCTCCCCTTCCCTGCTTTGTACTTGAACTCTTTGAGCTAGGCCCTGTCACTTACTTGGCATTTTTCTATTGACCAACTGAAATTTCTCTTTCGTTTCTTCTTCATCAATCTAGGACCCGGACAGGACAGGACATAGACAGGGGATATTTTGTGCCTTTCTCAATGGAGCTGGAAGTAAGAAGTTGCTTAGAGGAAATGACTATAGGACACAGAGAGAATCACTAAAAATCTTGCAGGACCCTAAGCCCTTAGTGTTGAATGGTCCCAAAGGCAGCTTCAGCATCTGACCTCTTATGATGCATCCTCTAGATTCCAAGCTCCACAAGGCAAGGGGTCTCCGTTGATTTTGAAACAGCCATGGTACCAGCAGGCAAAACAATTCTAGTCCCACAGTAGATTATCAATAAATTTAATATATCTGCTCTCCTCCACTTTCAACCAAAGTGAGCTATCTCTGAGTTCTACCAACATGATTTCCAACATCATTGTCAGGAACACTTTATATCAAGATTGAAGGCAAGAAACAGTGTTTACACTCCAGCTCCATACCCAGGCAACTAGGAGTTACACATGTTAATATGGCCAGGAAGTTCTCACTTCCAACATCTTGTCCCAGAATGAAACCAGTCTGATTATCAGAAATAATATCTGTGTTCCTCAGTGATGACATCAATCAACCCAATATTCTTGGGTCTCTAGGGGATGATTGCCCACTCTTTGTTATTTTTCCTTCAGCTTGGAAAGGAAAAGAATGTCCTAAGGAATCCTGCTCTCATTGCCTAAACGGGATGGACAGTGGGCTATGTGCCCTCCCCTTCCCCATGTGCAGTAACTCATCAGTCCACAAACCCCATTCCAGCAGGCAAGATGGGGACAGGAGAGGCAGACTTGGCACAGAGAGAGGAGCGCAGGTGTCTCTTACCCAGGCAAGGAGCCCAGCTGATCTGGAGATCCTTAGGCTTCGCTCCAACAGAACTCGGTTTCAGGAAAAGGCTTGGACCTCTGTCTCAAGACCTAGCAGGGTGGCTATTCGATACTCACCAAAGAATATCCAGGTCGAAATGAAATCACCTACACTTCCTTTAAACTTGAAATCGATGAAGAAGAAAAAAGCCAGACCCTCAACACTACAAGCTAGCTCTAGAAGCACAATTCCAAGGTCTCTTCCTGCAGAACACATTATCAAAAGCTCTACTGAGCTGTGAGGCAAAGTGGGAGGCAGTGAGGTTGTAAATTAGCCATGTATTCCATGTTTTGAAAAACGTGTGTGAACTTCCCCAGCCTGCAGTGCCCCAGAGAGCATTGAATGGAAAGTACACACACGGGTTCTCCCAGTCAAGAGCGTGGGGTAGCTCCCAGGGACAGAAGCCAGGCTCTCCCTGAAGGCCAAAGCCATTTCCTGGAGCACATTTCCCATTAACACCAGATCGGAGATTTGATGATATGCTCTTGCAGAACTGAGAATTCCACAGCCCTGAGGGGTTGCCTCAAAGGAGGTGAGTGATTGGAAGAGGCAAAGCAGGCATTGCACAGGCTTGCACCGCAGGCTGAGGATGCGTGTCTTGGTGCAGCCTTGGGAAAAGACCAGTTCCTGAGCATGAAAGCTGAGGCAATGAGGTGGGTTTGACAGGGTAGACACAGAAAGACCTAAAGGGGAAGAAGACTGGGTAAAAGACAAAGAGGGAAAGGAGAGCAAGAAAAGCAAAGAGAAGCACTTATTTCAGATCACAGGTTTCTTCTTGAGCCCATTTCTCAAGGAGAATTCAATTCTTAATGAAGATAAAGAAGAACTGAAGAAAATACAATCTCCTTTCCAGACTCACTCATTCATTGAATATACAAAATTCACCATATACCCGGCTTTGCACTGGGTTTCAGGATGCTGAAGATCAGAATGCAAGAGGCCTCTGATAATAGCCACCGTCCTCAGGAATGTGCCCATTGCTGCTGGCCTGCAAATCTCTTCCAGCACGTATTATAACTCCTTTCTGTTCTGCAGAAGTCAGAAGCCTAAATCTGTGCTGCTTAGTCTTGACTGCCCACTTGACAGGATTTAGAATCACTATGGAAACAAAATTCTGGCCAAGACTGTAAGGGATAATCTAGATTACATTTATTGAGGTGGGAATAACAACCCCAAATATAGGCATTGTCATTGCCGGAGTCCCAGACTACGTAAAAAGGAGGAAGTGAGCCGAGCGCAAGAATAAGTGTCAAGTCCTCTGCTTCCTGGACATAATGTGACCAGTCATCTCCAGCTCCTGGGGCCATTACTGTACTTCTATGATGGAGTGGAACTACTGGACCTAAGCCAAGACAAATCATTCTTTCTCAAGTTGCTTGATCGGGTGTTTCTTTGCAGCAACAAGACAAATAACTAACGTACCATCTTTCTCAGACTCCATTACAACTGAAGGTCCAGATGTGCTGTTATTTTTTCCCACTTTTTATATGCGTGGAAGCAGATCTGAGTCAAGCGAGAGAAGAGGCAAGCTGCAAAGAAGCATCATTTTTGGTGGTGTGGGTCAGGGCAGCAGGGGGTATGAAGGCTTCCTTCCTGAGTCCATAGGCCGTTTCCCAAGTCTACAATCTGCTGACTGTGGCCAGGGCAGCAGCATTGTTAGGGCCTAGGTTCTAGGGTACCAAAGGTTCCCTGACCTTGTTTATTGGCAACAGCTCATCCCGTGATCCTAGTGAACATTTTATCACTCATCCTTTAATAGGAAATAAAAGCCATAATATCATTTACCACTTTCCAGGTCTAAATATTCCCCAAATGGCTGCCATCCATATGCATCACCACATTGCATTTTTACTGTATGAATAGATATTATATAATAGTTTCCTCTGAGGTGAAATCTTGCTCTACAGAAAGAGGCTCCTTAACACTGAAGGCGTAAACAACTCGCAAGTGACAGGAAGTCTTTGAAATTCACCAGATGCACAAGGCCCCTCCTTTCTAAGGTTATGTGGGCAGTAAAGACTGCAGACCTTGGGAGCTGCCTGCAGGAAGTTCTGTGGAGAGGTACAGAATTATAGTTTTCATTCATTAGGTTCAAGGCTTGGTAGGGATTTCAGTGATGCAGCTGCCTGTATGTGCCCCCTCACTCATATTTCTATGCGTCATCCCATTAAACTGTTTCATCAAGTTGGACTGCGGTGGAATCATTTCTCTACCATCAGTTCCCCATCTGAAGTGCATAGACATTTGCTTGCGTCTCCCTGGGAAAAGTCTCAAACAAAAATCGTTAGGTGACAACAACCTCGGGAGCATAGAGCACAACAAAATAGCAAAATAATTAGATGAGATTTGAGGTTTTATTAGTTTTGCCTTTCATATCACTTACTTAATTATACATTTCTAAATGCAATTTTTAGTAATGTGTATGTTTAATAACCAGCTGGCAAAATTTCTTAAACCAGTTGACAGCCGGCTCTTGGAGCTCACACAAGCCAAATCCAGCATATCATAGACCTCCATGTACCAGAATGGTCACTGATCCTGAGGGCCTTATAGCTCAGTGTCATCCGTGTCTCTGCTGGGGAGCCTTCCTCACAACAGCATCCTAAATTGACCACAGCAATAGCATACTAAACAACCAGAGAGTTAGTGCCTCAAAAGATGCTCAGGAGTCCACAGTTGGGAGGCAATAAATGAGGGGGCACATACATTTCCATGCATACACACAATGGGGCAATTTTGATCCGTGCTCCCTCAGCTTTTAGACAATCCTGGAGATTGCATCTAGTTCACCGGTAACAGTGACCTCATTATTAATGCACCCTGCACAGCTGCTCCCCAGTTCTCTGTTCCACATCCCCCTCCCCTCCAAACACACACTCATCATGTCTTCCGCTGACAGTCTCCAAGTAAACTCCTCTTGTGTTAGAGTCTGCATTAGGGAATATCCAAACTAAGTCAGTGTGGAATTCACACTGCTAGTGAGGCAAAGCATCTGGGACTAGGCATGGGGAAAGTGCACACTCAAACATGTTTTAGTACTGCATGTTTAAATATTTATGGGGGCATGGCAGTTACCGAGTGCCTGTTGTGTGTTTCAGGTTGGGTGTTGTACGTTGTTGTTAGGTCAGCATCCCAACAAGGCACACGCAGGTGGAGGAATGCCCCTGGGGCACGCACTAATAACAATTACACCATGAAGGCATTTCAGATGCTATTAGAGGTCTCTTGGCCCAGTGCTCTTATTGGTCAATTAAAGAAATGGGAGTGTAAGGAGAAGAAGAGAAACATCAAAGGTCACTTGGGAAATCAGCATCAGCAATGAAACTAGACGCTGGTATCTTGATGGACAATAGAGGGTGCTGTCCACTCCAGTCACTGTAATGGCCCAGAGCCATTTTCCTTGACAGCACATGAAGAAGCTGCTGGAGTTCTGTGAAAGATTCTCAGACCCCTCCCTAGGACTATGAAGTTGACTTGAGGAGAGGATTTTCTAAGAGAGGTTCACTTGTTAGAAATTCTAAAGTTTGAGCCACCTGTGATAATAAGACGATGGAATAAGATCCCCAGGACCACCTGAACTCATCACAGCCACTCATGCCAGTGGCACTGTGGTCTCTACAGGAGTGGAACCCCATCAAGAAGGGACTGCCACTCTTTAAACCTTGGCTCTCAAGGAAAGTCGATGTCGAGCACCATGCTTACACCTCAGTCCAGGCACCAGGATAACTCCTAAGTGCCACTGAAATCTGCAAAGGGCCAAGAAAGCTTCACACACATTATAAGAGCATTTGAGTGGAAGTGTGCTGTGCACCATGCTACCAGATTCTCATGAGAGTCTCGTGAAAGCCAAGGTCACTGATTTCATTTCTATCAGGCTTCTTGTGGTTCAGTGCTATTAACTTATACGTCCAAGCTTATGTCTTTTTAAGAGAGCCTGGCTTTGAGTCCTGATTTTGGAAGATGAACTTAAACGAATTCTCACTGGCTCACTAAAGAATGGCCAAGCGCCCCTATTAGGCAGCGATGTCATGACGTATTCAAGAACAGCACCAGATCCAGGACTTGAATGTCAGGCACAAGGTCAAGGGTCAGAGCCTTAAAGGCCAAACTGACTGATTTTGTTGTGTAGTTTGGGGAACAACAGAGTTGTATTATATGAAGTTAACCCCATTTCAAAGGAAAGCCTAAACAAATGCTACACCCATCAAAAGTAAGAAGAAAGTGTCCAAGAAAATCCAGGAGGAATTCCCCAGAAACTCCAAGATCTTGGAAGTTAAAGCCAATACCATGGGTTAGAACCAGAGACTCATACCACACTCAAGCTTTATGTCTAGAGTCAGTGTATGCGAGACAACACAGGAGAACAGAGACCAGTGGGCAGACACTTAGAATGGAGACCATATATCTTTAGACAAGCTCACTTCTCTCTTTCATCTGACCAAAGTGGCCCCTTCTGACACAGTACTTGCTTTGCAGAATCACACTACCAGGAAAAGGGGAAGATGCTTTAGTCTCCGATGCTTCCTTGATCAGGATTTGAAGGATGAACAGATTTGGAAGTGATAATGGGTGAAAGCGTGACAGACTGGTATTGACAGGAACACATATTCCTGTGGTTTCCTGGATACCTAGATGCACGAGCCTGGGTAGTCTCATGGGACTTGGTATGTCAGTGTAGAAGGATGGCAGAGCGGAGGAGGGGCAGGGGAGCAAGTTCAGGAATGTACCTATGTGTAGATGGATTGTTAATGCCTTTGATGATCAATACCAAAGAGTTCTGTGGTGAGAACTTCGGCTAGGTGCTAAGTTCTTTGGAAGGCACCTTGGAAGCACACCCCTGAGGACAGGGACAGTGATGGCCCAAGGCTATGTAGAGTATACTAGGGGCAGGGTAGGGAACAGATGCTACAATCCAGTTACAAAATAAAGCAACCATGGCCTGAAAAGCAGTGCAGACACTCTCTCTATGGAAGGCTGCATGTTCCAGTTCTCATGAAACCCTGACAGGTATTTCACAAAAGCCAGTAGGACCACACCACAGAAAATCCTCTGCCACATAAAGATTTCAAGTGAAGAGAGAATTGAAACCTATTTTTTCCTAAGTATGTTGCCTGCAGAAAAATGCCTGTCCATCCAAAACTCAATTTCTGTCTTTTTAATTCAAGTGCAAATGGATTGAAGGCTCAGATAACAACATAAAATTGGTTAATCAACTTTCATCCCATATTTATATTGCAACAGGGAGATTTTACAGTTTTCTGCAGCTCAGCCTGGTGTTCTGTGAAAGCCAGCCAGCATTTTATGTCCCCTTAAAATTGCAAACCAGAGTCCCCTCTGCTGTCAGTGACCCACTGCCCCCCTGCTAACCAGTTCTGGCCTGTCTGGACAGGGCCAGTCGGTTCTGTTTCCATTCTGTGTGCGTAAGGCCCTAGAGGAATAGGTTTTATGTTTTACTGGAGAAAGGAAAAATCATTTTTTTTTTTTTTTTTTTTTGCGCCCTTCATCACATCACCACGGAGGCATGCCAAGGAAGTCATAGAATGAGTAAAATTACTGAAAATATTTTAAACTTAATTTTCTGTGTCAGGCAGACCCATGCCATGCTCATCATAGGCCTGGTTAAATCTCTCTCTTGGCTTCCTATTGTTCAAAGGCTCAGGTTAAAAGCTTATAGCCTGACACACAAGGGCCTCTGGAATCTGCCCCTTCATCGATTTTTCTAGAAACAATTTTTTGGAACCTGGGGGGGGAGGGGGTGCCTGCCACAGCACTGCAACTGGGAATGCAACTGTAAGGGGAGCATCATTTCTCCTTTCAAGGGCCCCCTCCAAGTAATGACGTGGGTAACAAGTGAATAAAATTACATTTAACTACAGAATAGCAAAACAAGGGACTCAGACAACAAGTAGGAGGGAGGGGACGGAGGAGGGAACCAAGGGAAAGATGATCCTTTTTCTAAAACTGAGGTTGCTAGGCAGCGGGAACAGCATCTGCGAAGGCTCGGAGGAAACATGAGGCTGACGGGTTTGAGAACAAAAAAGGAAAGCAATGGGCTGACAGCAGATTGAGACCGGAAAGCCACTGGTAGGGCCGAGGTCTGGACGGTCAGCCGAGGCCAGCCCAGGCAGCTCCTTTGTGCATCTTTGTGCATCATGAATGACACAGGGTTAGGTTGCACTGTAAAAGGACTGGAGAACAATGTCAAGCTGCTGAAGCTAGAAATGCATTGGGACTGGAATCAATAGGGTATGTGAGTAAGCTGAGAAGCAGTTTGCATGCCCAGCGTCCTTCTCTTCCTAACTATGATCCCTAGCCCCCGCCCCCTAAATGTCTTGTACCTTTCACTGACTCGAGTCACTTATCTCTTCTCCCTTTTATACATTAAAATCCAACATGCAAGGTGGTTTGGGGGAGATAGGCAGTTGATAAAGTGCCAGCCGCATAAGCAGGAGGACCTGAGTTGATCCCCAGCATCCATAGGAGAACCAGACATGGTGAGTATAATCTCAGCTCCAGAAAAGTGAGACAGACCCACTAGCCTTCCCTGGCCTTCCAGTCTAGGCAAATTGGTGAGACCCAAGCCCCAGCGAGAGGTCCTGAGTCAAAAACAAAAGGGACAATGGATCCTAAGACTGACTTCTGGCTTCTTTCTTCTGTGAAAGTGTGCTTATAAACACACAAATATGTGTGTATACCTACACACACACACACACACACACACACACACACACACACACACTTCCTCAGATGAATATTAAGACAAAGACAAAGACATCGACACACCTGAGTGCTTCAATGTTTACATGTAGGGATGTGTCCCTAACTAACACTGAATGAGCAAATTAAGTGAAGGGCCTGTCTTCAGAAGGAGCCCAGAACATCTTCCCCAGCATAGCTGACCCTGTTCATTTGTAGGGCAATTGCTCAAATATTTAGAAAGCATGAAGTGGAGGAGGAGGAGGAGGAGGAAAAAGAGGAGGAGGAGGTGGAGGAGAAGAAGGAGGTGGAGGAGGAGAAGGAAAGTAAGGAGAAGAAGGAACATGAGGAGGAGGAGGAAGACAGAATATAGTAGAAGAGGAAGAGGAAGAAGAAGGAGGAGGAGGAGGAGGAGGAGGAGGAGGAGGAGGAGGAGGAGAAGAAGAAGAAGAAGAAGAAGAAGAAGAAGAAGAAGAAGAAGAAGAAGAAGAAGAAGAAGAAGAAGAAGAAGAAGAAGCAGCAGCAGCAGCTCTGGCACCAAGTCCTATAGGCTTAAAAGTCATCTGGAAAATTAAGATCAACACTAACATGATAATTAAAACTAAACCAAATGTGCCCATTCCCTGGTGCTCAGGCCTGGTGGGAACAAAGCAGCATCCAGTGCCGTATCTGAGCCACCCTAATTATGTGCTCGTGTGTGCAGCATCACTTCCTCTGCCATCACCTTTCACAATTAATTTGGTTTCTTTTCTACACATATAATCATCTGTACCAGCAACACAAAGTTTATTGTGTCCTTTGCACTTTAGTTTTTAAAAAATTGCAAGCCCACAAGTACAATTAATATTTAAAAATGAAGTTCTCCCCAGTGTGAGTTTAAGATTAATGATATTTGCTTATTATTGGATGATCTGCCTTCAGTAAGTGGCATGAGTAAGGACTACCTCTTGATCTTAATGTATTTATTTTCATAAGCCAAACAGCTATAAACAACATCAAAGACAATTCTCCAGAATGGTAACAGGTTATTAACTTCTTAAGCCATTCCCTAATGGCTTGTAAATCTCTAAAATACAGAGACTTCTAAAACAAAGGAGACGTGGTGGAATTCCCTCCTGCCTTGGGAAATCAGCCCATATTCAGGTTCTGAGCTCCTGAAGGGGAGCCAGTCTTGCAAGTCATCTTCTGCAGCTTCTCTGGGATTGCAGAACGAATTGCTTCCTTTCCCAAACCTCTGCGGCCATTTTCACTGCACCTCCCCACTCCTGTTCCAGGGCAGGTACAGAATCAAACCTCATTACTCATTACATCATAGATATTTGTAACCGTGAACCAGAAAGTCAGAAGCTTACAGCAAGCCCAGGGTTTGAGCCTCCAGCCCCAGACCCCGTTGTGTATGAACAAGTCTTAGACACAGCTGGTTCCTTAATGTCTTTCAGAGCAAGAAGAATAGAAGACATACCGTGACCCAACATCCTCTTGGGTAGCCTTGTTCTGAATGGAGGACTGGCCTCGCAGCTATAAGCTGGGAAGATGAGAAGGGAAGGGTGAATGAAGAGCAGGAGACAGATGGAAAGTGGTTGATGGGGCAAAAGACAACACCAGAGAATTGGCTTCAGCACCCGTGCACATGTACACACAGACAGACAGACACACACACACACACACACACACACACACACACACACACACACACACACACACACACACTCCACCCCACCTTGTGGACTGTGGACTTGCTGGACTAGATGTTTAAGGAGTTCCAGGGATCTGAATATCTGGCCTCCCTAGTGCCAGGATCACAAGCACGCACCACCATGCCAGCATTTCACTGGGATCCAACTGGCCTGGAATCAGCTGGCTGGTTTTTTGTTTTGTTTTTGTTTTGTTTTGTTATATCCTACAGTTACCCACTGCCTATGTGTTCTGTGAATGCCTCTTTTTAGATTTTTCATTTTTTTGTTGTTACAATTAAAAAATAATTATATTGTTTTCCCCATTCCTCCTTCCAATCTTTCCCAGGAACCCCTACCTTGTCCTCTCTTAAACTCATGGCCTTTGTTTTTAAAATATACAAATATAACCTGCTCTGTCTGTCAGACAAGTATAGGTTCCACACTAATCAAAGAAACATCTTGCAACAGGTAAAGCTCATTACAGAAAACCACAAGAGATCAAAGTGCAGAGAACAACTGACCCTGTGGTGTCTGGTCCCACTGGTAGAACAAGGGCACCCAGAGCTCATGACCATAGCGGAAGAGAAGGCAGAATGACTGTAAGAGGAGCAGGGCATTCACTGTGTGCTTCTTGCCCTAGACACTTCTCTTCCTTGCTAAAGCTTCCTGGGGCGGGGCAGGGGGGGAATATTCTGACATGGTGGGGGTTCTGTTTTTTTGCGGAGCAGGAAGGAGCAGGGTTTGCTTCTCTTTGGCTTTGCATTGTTGTCCTTTCAGCAAATACTCCTCAACTCCAGATTTCTAGCATGAAGAACATAGTCAGAAACCTCTGATGGACAGACTGATCCTCTTGCCCCTTTCTCAGTCTCAACACTTCTCTTCCAGAGACTCTTGCTTGGCCTTCAAGTCCTGCTTCAGCACCCTTCCAGAAGGGTCTGATCCGAGATTGCTCTTTAAGCCTGTGAACATCTACAGTCCAAACATATGTTAATCCCCAGATTCGCAAGAGAAAAACCAGTTGCACCATTTTGAGCCAAATTTGAAGCAAAGTTTAATTAAATATGCCAGGATGGACTTTGGTCAGGGACACTCTCTGGAATTCCCAGGGAATATCGTGGAGACTTGTGATAGGAGATTTTAAAGGCAAAACTATATGGCCACCGTATTTTCCCATGTGGCTATGATATTTTCTAAGAACTCTAACTCCCAGTGTTCCAGGAAGTTACCTGGTCCTTGGGCAGAGAAGGCTTACAGTTGACTTTGGATCTTAGAGGATCTGAGGCATGGGAGGGAGAGGCTGAAAGAAGCACTCAGAGGAAGGATAGCAGGCTACCAAGAAGAGACTTGATACCCTATGAGCATATAAAAGGGGAGGAAGTCCCCCTTAGTCACAGTCATAGAGGAGGGGAGTAAGGGGAAAATGAGAGGGAGGGAGGAATGGGAGGATACAAGGGATGGGATAACCATTGAGATGTAATAAGAATAAATAAATAAAATTAAATTTAAAAATTTAAAAAAATAGAAGCAGGCCACAGACAATCTGGAGACTGGCAAACCAGAGAAGAGAGAGGTGTGATCAAGGCAGAGCTATTTAGCCGGTTACTGCCTGTCTGGGCTGACCTTTGACCCCTTGGCTAAACTTCTCCAAAGGCTTTGTTAGGGTATCTGTCTTAGTCCAGACTTTGTGCATATTGTGGGGGGCATGGTGAACTTGCAGATTCCTGGGTATGACCACAGAAGAGCTGAAATATAGGAAAAGGACACTACCCAGGGAAGTGTAATTTTATCAGCTTCCGGGGCAAGTCTGAGATTTCCTAATGAATACAGCCCCTGCTCTAGAGAAAATCGCAGAAGTAGAGCTGAGCTTGTGGGCTAAAGCAAGCATCTGCCTAGTCTCTCGCCTTACGGTCCCTCTGTCTCCCACGCCACAAGAGGCTGACAATGAATTGGTTTTCAAGGGCTCTGCTTTGTGTGCGTGAACTTAAGTGAGTTAGCAGATGTGTAAGCATCTTGCCCAAGGCCTGGCAAGGAACACACATTCATAGATAGGAGCTGTCCTTGAGGAGGAATGCAACTCTGACCTAAAGCTCCCAGCAGGAACCAGCAGGGTTTCGTGAGTGAATTTCATCCATAATCCACAGAGACACAAATGAAAGGATAGGGAAGAAAGGCCTCGTATTGGGTAGTGAAGACCAATCATTTTTAAAAGGCAGCATTAGCCTGACTGTGAGGACCCACAGGACTCCCAGGTAGGGTGGGAATCATTTTCTTTCCCTGTTTCACATTTTTCAAAATTGCTTAAAATGTTCACAATTTGAAGTCCCTCCTTATCAAGGCCATCAGCGGATGGGCAAACAGTTGGGAGACCAGCGATCCCTCAGCCCCGTGCTGGAGCCAGAGCCTTGGTGAGGCAGGCTGCCCTTCTCTTTATCTCCCCAGTGTGACACTGCAAGAATTTTGCACTGAGCATCATCTCCACACATCCTGGCGGGGGAAGAAGCAGGTGATGAAGACAAAACTCTGTGTGAGCACAAGCCCTAGTCTCCTCTCTCAAGCTGCCACCTGAGACTCAGCGCCTGGCTGAGAGACTTCATTCTTCACAGCCTAGAAAGGCCACACCAGTGACTTTTGTGTCACGAAGGAACACATCTAGTAAACAATTTAAGGAGGCGGGGAGACCTGCTTTACTTACAGTTTCAGAGGACATCAGCCGGTCATAGAGGGGAAGGCAAAGTGGGACAGTTCAGTTCAGGACAGACCTAGAAGTAGAGTCAGAGACCAAGGGCCAGACTATACCTTTCAAAGAGTCCTTCTATCAGCTGGGCCCCATCGTCTACAGATTTGACATCCTGCCCTAAATCCCATGACTAGGTGGATTGGCACAAGATAACAAAGTATTAGTCTGTGGGAAACGTTTTTGGATTCAGATTTTAATAAGGACCTTTCAATAACAGATACTGAAATAGTACTTATGTGTATCATTTCTGATGGTGTTGTTTTTTGCTTTTATGAGACATGTAGTCTCCACATAAGCCCTGGCCGTCCTGGAACTTACTCTGTAGGCCAGATTGGCCTTGAACTCACAGAGATATGCTTGCCTCTGCCTCCCAACTGCTGGGATTAAAGATGTGCACCACCATGCTTACCTATGTATGATTTATTTTGTTTATTTATTTTTATTTGGTTGGTTGGTTGTTTTTTGAGGGGTTTTTTTGGGGGGGGTTGTTTTTGTTGTTTTATTTTGTTTTGTTTTTGATACACAGTTTCTCTGTGTAGACTTGGCTGTCCTAGACTCACTTTGAAGACGAGGCTGGCCTCAAACTCACTGTAATCTGCCTGCCTCTGCCTCCCCAAGTGCTGACATTACAAGCATGTGCCTTCGTGCCTGGCTTGGCTATCTGTAATTTAAATTCTATATCTCTCTGGTTGACTGTTACTCAGTTGGTCTGTCTATCTATCTGTTGTGTGTGTGTGTGTTTGTGTGGAGGACATGCATACACTGGAGCACACACTTGGGATTCAACCCAGGGCCTTACACATGCTAGGTGACAACTCTAATATTGGCCTCTATCTGAAGCAAGATTTAAAGCAAAAGTCTCGTGACATCATTGTATTTTGAAAGGGAAGGAAAGAAATATAGTTTCCTATTCTTTGTTGTGTAAAACTTAAGGGCAATATACCTACCATAGGAATAAATCAAATGTATAAGGTATAAACATAAAGGGTAAAATAAATAAATAGAATTTGAGAATGCAAACAGGAAAATAGAATGAGAGAAACAAAACAATCAGGTAAATGCAAAATGTGAGGTAAAATGGGGAAGATGAGTCAAAATATGTCATGATTTATTAACTATCATTAAAAAACACATGGTCTCATATTAGACTGGGGGAAATGTAAGATATATAATGTCTGTTAAATTCACACAGAAAATTTGAAAGTCAAGAGAGAAAAAGAAAGCCACCTTAATCAAATGCAATCATTTTTCTATACTGATTCAAGTTATGTTTTATAAATTTACCATAACACTGACTTGAACCATTGATTATGGTAAAAATATACAGGTATGTTTCTGTAAGCTTGCATTGATAACATTTTCATCAGTCATTAATACAAGGCATTGTTTTTTATGTATCTGTTTTAAATGTCTGATATTAAAATATTAATTTGTTTTATTAAAATTATACACACGATGTATACTGCAACTATCTGTTTTAGAAATGATGTCCAAAGTTTGACACAATAAAAGGATTCTGATTTCTGTCTTTGTTGACAAAGATTTACTCATGTGGTTTTGGATTTCCAGATGGAAGTATTATTCTAAAAGTCATCACGGAGAAACTAAGCAATTGATTCGACCCTCTTTGACAATATATATTTTGTTTATTTTAGTGAGTCAAGCAGACTACCTATAAGCAAAAATTGCTTCAGTTGCAGGTTCTCAGGTGTTTGTTCTGAGACAAATCTCATTTAAAAATTTCAACAATAATGATTATTTAGTGGTTTTTGTTTTTTGTTTTTTGTTTTTGTCCTTTCACTCAGTAAAATGACATGGACTCAGTTGCCTGCTTTTTGATCACCTACCCCTTGGTGGGAGGCTGCCTTGCCAGGTCACAGGGGAAGAGGATACACTCAGGCCTGATGCAACTTGATGAGCTGGGGTGAGTGGGTAGGGGGCTCCCCTTTTCTGAGGAGTGGGAGAGAGGAGAAGGGGAAGAGGGAAGAAAAGTGGGACAGGGAGGAGAGGAGGGAGGGGCCATGATCAGGATGTAAAGTGAATAAATTAATTAATTAATTAAAAGAAAATCAGGTATGTCCATAAATAGAACACTATTCAGTGTAAATGGTATAATGCATTAGTATCTGCAAAACCATGAGTAAACCTTATATTTTTTTAAAAAATGTATATTGTTGATTTGTTGATCCTGAACTCAAAGCCACGAGCGCTATAGCCCAAGATACAGATTCATCTAACATGTGAATTTTCTCCATAAGGTACATTACAGCTTCCTTGATTTATTGAATGTTACTGAGGACTTTAATATTATGCCTTAAGGTCACTTTAAATTATAAAATCATCAACAAAATGCATTAAGATTTTTTTTAAATGTTGAAATAAAAAGATTCTAGAGGAGGTGGTGAGCTGGCTTAGCAGGAAAGTGAAATTGTTGTCCAAGCTGGTCACCTGAGCTTGATCTTTAGAACCTACAGTATGGTGGGAGTAGGAAACTGACCACATAGCTAGCCTCTAACCACCACATGTGTCCCATAGCGTGTGTACACACATGTGCACACACACACACACACACACTTCATATACACAATCATGACAAGTAAAAATTGAAAAAAAGAAGGTTCCAAAAGAGACACTTGTTTATACTATGAGAACTGAAGGCTGACACAGGTCACCTTGTTTGTCATCAGCTCAGAAAACACCCATCACTTGACGTAAACTTTGCCTTGCTCTGCACATATCAGAAACTGACCACAGTGATGCCGTTAGTATTGATTCTGGAGTTACAGATAACTTTTAGTGAGTAGACATAGCCAGAATCCATGAATAACGAAGACCAGCTATATACATGGAAGAAAAATGCAGCTTCTATATTAATAAATCAATGAGCAGCCAATAAATGAAACTGGGACAATTGACCATCACTATAAGAGGAAAACTAGAACAGAATAAAATTAAATCCCAACTTAAATTAAGCCCAGATGGTTTCCAATTAAAAAAGTGTGTGTGCATATATATGTGTGTGCATGTGTGTTTCTTGAAAAGCTAATTAAAAACTAGAAATATAAAGATCCAGGAAATTTGAAGAAGTAGAAGAAAGGGAATAATTTGCTTTGCTGGGTCTGAGAGTGATTATAAGCCCGGTTAATTAAGTTAAAGTGGCAATAATAGAGAAAGAGACAAATATATTAATGTCACAAAACAAAATACAGAAAAGAGCCCACACATACACAGAGCCTTAATCCATGACCAACATGCTACCTACCACAGAATGGGGGGGGGGGGGAAGAGAGCTTCCTGGCAAACGGCTAATGATGCCTGGGTATCTATGGGGATAGAGGTGCAACCAACCCATCTGTATCCTCAAACCACAGCAATCAGAATGTCTGACAGCTGCTGCATGCAGAAGTGCACTGTGGATGTCCATGGAGCACTATAACACACCATCATGAAAATGGTCTACACATATCAATTGAGCTAGTCTCAATAGGCTGAACACTTGGGAAAATAATGCTGACACGGAAGACTAGCATATGGTTGGAGTACATCTCTGGAAGTTCCATGTGTTGAAAGCTGGTTTCCCACATAGTGGATGTAATAGACCACTGCAAGGCAGCATCTAGGTGACTGGGTCATTGCAAGCATTGCTCCAGAACCATCCTTAGTTCTTACAAGAGAACAACAATAACAACAAAAATCAACAACATCAAAAAAGAAAAAAAAAAAAAAAAAAACCAAGGGAAGATTTCATTCATTCTCTGGTTTCCTGTCTCACCCAGTTATCCCTCCCCTTACTGTCACTGTCCTATGATGTCAACTCCCATAATATCATGAAGCCTAAGGGACCCTCATCAGAGACCAAATACACAAGGCTACCCAACTTAAACTTTCCGTCTCCAAAACTATGAACTAACAACCTCTTTAATTTATAAGCCATAATGTCTCAAGTATTTTGGTATAGCAATAGGAAAGTTGGTTAATGCAGAGTGTTACTATAGAATTCCATTTACATATAGCTTGAAAAATACAAACAAGACTACACAATAGACCTTAAGGATATTTAAATAGTAAATATTACTTTTACTCATTTTCAGGCTGATTGTATACTTAGTAAAACTGTGATTAGAAGCAGCAATATGACTGACATAATCGAGCAGTGATGAATGCAGGCAAAGTAAACAAGCTATAATCGATAGCAGGCAAATCTGGGGTTTCTCTAATGCTGTTTTATTTCTTGTCATAGAACTAGTTGCATCCCAGTTACTTTATCATAATTAAGTATTTGGTTTAACTTTAAATTCTTTTTGTTTAAAAACATTTTAAACCCGTTTGTATTGTTGAACTAACTGTAAAAATTAAGCCTTAAATCTCTTGTAAGGCAATATTGTGGGCTGTATTTACGGCCCTTAGGAGAAGAGAATTCCTTAAACAAAATGTTAAATGCACAACTACACTATGTTAAGATTTATAAATAAGAGAAGGTTCTGAAAATAATAAAAGATAGCCAAATATTGAAAAAATCATTTTCAGGGATATAAATAAAAAGGATCTGTATACAGAATATATAATTTCTACATGTAAAAAAAAATAAGCACATGTCCATCTTCTCCATTGATCAGAGAAATATCAATTTTCGTTACATAGTTACATGCTGTCTGTTGTACATAACATTGCATTGTGTGGCAATACCAGTGCTGGAAGGCAGGCTCTGTCATTTTATTAGTGGGAGTCTCTCTAAAGTGTTTGCACACACTTGTACAAACACTTTAGAGAGCAATTTGGGGCCATTTACTGAAACTATAAGTGTGCACGTCTGACATTCAGGTAGTCTACCCTTACGAACCCAATTGAGGGAAGGCTTATGTACCTGTGTTAAGAGATCGGAGCAGGAAGAGTGGTTTTTGTATCAACCTAAATGTCCACCCAAAAGGGAATGGATAAATACACCATGGCGTCTTTGTGCAATAGCACATAATCATTAGCTGAAATAAAGAGCTCCACTTCACTTGATCCATAAGGAAAAGTCTTGGGGATCAACTGTGAATAGGCAGGGGAGAGATAAGTTGAGGAACATGTATTTATTACTGTGCATGTACATATGCTTGTGTGTGCATGTGTGAGTGTTCATGCACATGTGTTTTCAAAACATTACCATGAGCCTAAAAACTGACAGCATAATAATAGAGCCAGGACCCATATCAACTTCAAAACAGTGTTTTGTCTAGTTTAGAAGAAAGGAAAGAATGTGGGGGGGGGAAGGAAAAAATGGTCCAGTGGGTTTAGAAGATAGATGCATGTCCACAGCATGGGTTCTTAGTTGCTTTGTGGAATATAGAAAACAGATGCAGTAAAGTAATTCTTTTGTTTAAATCTTCCTAGTATGTGTACACTTGTTTAGATGATCATGCTTCTGTTCTTCGCTGAACATTTTCATATATTTCAGAAATTCTACAAAAGTATAGTAATATGGAAAGGGGGGTATGACACACCTCACAAAGTGATGCCACAATGTAATAGAACGTCTTGTACACAACAGAGTTTCTGGGGTCTTAACTCTTTAAAGTCCTTTGGCTCCACAGAGAACATGTCTGAGGGAAGAACAGAAGTGCAAGGCTCTAAGGTGGGTCAGCCAGTGGCCGAGCTTCACTTCCACAGCATCCTACCTTGTGCCAAACTCCAGTGTTAAACATATTTCACTATGTAGGAACTTTCGTTTATGTGTCTGTCTCCCCCACTAGCCTGGGAGCTCGGGGGCAGTGAAAGAATCTTGTGGCACGCAGCAGGTGACAATTATACATGAGCAAATTTGAAAAATGCCATGCACACCAGCTCAATGACTTAGGATGCCCATGTCCTAGCTAAGCTGAAGATTGGGGGTTAAATTATTCTACATCTTATGCTGAGAGGGGCTTGGGGTATCTTGGGGGTGCCTTGCGATGATGTAGTAAATCTTTTCCTATGAGTCTAGTGGGCTAGGCCCTCCAAGAAGGATGGAGCAGAGAGCAGCCTGTGATCTTGGCCTCCGCTCTCTGGCTATATATCACAGTAAATGGTGTGAACACTCACAATGACAAAGCACACATTTACAGATGCTTCTGCACAGGGACCCAAAGGGACCATAGCAGCATGGAAACAGTTGTTGCATCAAATTGGGGAAATTATACCTTTCCACCTATCTTCCCAGCTTTCTGCAATATGGTTTTATTGTTCTAATAAAAACTTATAATGAATATAAAAACTATTTCATCTATTGAGTTGATGGAATAGGATGGTAAGTATCTTAATGTTTCAGCAGATTTAATACCCTACCCTTTAAATTTTCCAATGTAAATGACCAATAAATATCATTGCAATGCATATACATATATATTAGATTGTCTATACATTTATATTTCAATGAAATAGATAATGCAGACAACAGTTCCTTGGGAAAGGCAAACTAAAGGACCATTTCTGTAAGAGTACTCATGGGATAGAGAGACAGCTTAATGGTTAAGAATGCTCACTGCTTTTGTAGAGGGCCTCGGTTCAATTCCCAGCATCCATGTGGACATCTCACAGTTTCTTAAGTCCAATTCCTAGGATTTGGCCCTTTCTTTCTGCCCCTAAGGGTACCTACATGCACATGTTTCACAAGAATTCACACACACACACACACACACACACACACACACACACACACACACACTTTTAAAAAGAAAGTCATCAGGAAGGAATAAGAAATAAAAATCAGGTTTTCGTGTGGAGGGTCCCCAGTCAAGGTCAGGAATGCATGTTGACCAAGCTTTCCAGGAGATTCAAAGATGCCTGCAGACGAAGCTGTGGTCAAGCAAGAACAAATGTAGGTTCAATGTCTACTTAATGAAAGCAATGCGCACAGGATACAAGTGCATAGAGTCTGAAAGTCAGAGAGCTCAGTCAAGGTAGATGAATGTGGCGCAGGTAGTAGTGGTCACCAGGGTGGCCAGGGTCAGCTTGTTTTTAACATAAAGATGGGTACAAGTGAAGTGAAGGGGTTTGGTTGACAAGGCAGGGGTCTGACTATCAACTGAGGAAGGGACAGAGGAGAAGTCTTCTATAGGTTACTTCTACAGACCTGGGAAAGGCGCACTATGGCTTCCACTGAGACACTATGCACCCCACCCTGTACACAGAAGCATCCCTGAGCAAGTCAGCATGGACCTCAAGAAAGGCACCACTTCCCTGATTTGCTTAGTCTTAAGGATCAAGAGCCATTGAAACTCATTACTCTTGCAACGTTGGGCGAGTTGAACTTCTCTCCAAGAGAATGAGAAACTCCAGAACTTCTGAGAATATACAAAAGTTGACAAGAGAGGAATCTTTCTGAGCTTCCTCGGCAGTGATACAGACGTTGTAAGAGAGCAAGAGAACTAGAGAAACAAGAATGTCTTCTAACTCAGATTCCTCACAAGGTTCTTTAGTAATTAGGACGGTTATATGCAAAAGGATCAAAAAGCATTGTTTCTGAGTGGAATTGGATTGTTGAAATATACTACTGTATAAAGACAGAGATAGAAAGTCAGAAATTGTCTGATACTAAAAACCCAATTGGACAAATTGACCTACTTGAAAACTCTGCTTCTCTGCCCCAAGGTTTACGAAACTTGAAAGAGCAAGTTCCTCAGCACAGGTTAATTGACCTGATTCCAATTGCAACTATGACACTTTCTTGCCTAAGCATAATGTCATCTAACTGCCACTCAGCCTTTCCAAAAGTGACATTCAGTTGACTCCTAGGACAACTTAACGAATATTGTCTAAAGTCAGTGGAACCTCCCTTTGCCTTTCCTCAAAGGAAAGATACATTACCCTATGTATCTATGAAACTGGCCCCTGACTTACAGAGGTCCCTCCCCCAGAGAGCTCTTCTCTTTTGCTAGTTAAATCATTTGTTGAACATGTTCATGTGCCAGGCACTCCGTAAGCAAAGGGAAATAATGTCAATAAGACTATAAGTATCCTAATAAGTAATTAATAAGTAAGTAAGTACGTAAATACCATGGAGTATGACATTGACATACAAAACCCAAACCATCCTCTAGTTACTAGAGGAGTGACATGTCAGGACATTTGTCTAAGTACTATTAATGAGTTACTGAATGAAATAAATACTCTGTGTGTGTGTGTGTGTGTGTGTGTGTGTGTGTGTGTGTGTGTGTGTGTGTGTGTGTAATCTGCTTTTCTCCAGATTCAATTTTTGAAATATTAGTTCTTAAAAGTGGCTATATTTAGGCCAGCTGTGGTGGTACATTCCTTTAACCCAGCACTTAAGAAGCAGGCAGATCTCTGAGTTCTAGATCAGCCTGGTCTACAGAGCAAGTTCCTGGACAACCAGGGATACACAGAGAAACCCTGTCTCCAAATCAATCAAACAAACAAACAAAGCAAACAAACAAAAACCCTTGAAACATAGCTATAATTAGAGATAGAGATTTCATAGTGTGTGCTAGCTAGGGTTTGCTAATACCTTGGCGGATAGCAACTTGGGGACGAAAGGCTTTGTCTACGTTTCAGGTCACAGTCTGTCACTGAGGGATGTCAGGGAAGGCACTCAAGCAGAAACCTGGAGGAAGGAGCTGGAACAGAAGCCATGGAGGAATGCTACTTACTGGCTTGCTCCATTTGCCATCTTATATACCCTAGCACCTTTCCATGGATGCTACTGCCCAGAGTAAGATGGAGACTTCCACAATAGTCATCAGTCAAGAAGATGCCCTACAGACATGCCATTAGACACTCTGATGGAGGTGTTTTCTTAGCTGAGGTTCCTCTTCCCAGATAACTTTGGAGAATGTGCTGTCCATTGGCTAGATCTGAATAGGAGTTCTAGGTTTACTACATTAATTGTCCTTGATTGGTACAGTAGTTTGAGCAGAACCACCTGGGTCCAGATCTGCCAGCCTTGATGTTCTTCTTGTAGGTTTCTAGGACCCTCTGGATCCTTCCGTTTCCCCATTCTCCCATACCTCTCTCACCTGGAGTCCCAATAGGAAGTCCCAGCATCTATCCCAATCTCCTGCTAAGTGAAGACTTTCAGGGGACATCCCTTTTGGGCTAGTGTCCAATTGTAAGTGAGTACATACTATGTGTATCTTTCTGGGTTTGGGTTAACTCACTCAGAGGTCCCCTTCTGTCACAGACCAAGGGGAGGAGAATAGGATGAAAGAGGGAAGGAGGGGGGAATGGGAAGATACAAGTGAGGGGATAACAATTTAGATGTAATCTGAATAAATTACTTAAATTTAAAAATTAACATTAAAAAAAAGAAAAGATAAAGAAAAATCCAGAACAGGATATAATTAGAATTAAATGAGATTTTAAGGGTAGGTCTTACGTAAATAGAGTTAGAGACCTTGCAGGGATAGGAAGAGGAGAAAAGTACTTCTGTGTATATGCATGGAGTAAAGATTATAAAAGGACAGTGAGTCAGTAGCCATTTATAAAGTAGGAGGAAAGCTATCACCAGTGACCAAACCTTGCCTATTCTTGACCTTGAACCCTCCCACCTCCATAACTGTGATAATGAATTTCTACTCATTTAGGTTGTATTTTGCTATGGCAAGCAAAGAGAACTACAGACCAGATCTTGAAGATTTCTGGATAAGGGTCTTAAGCTGTTAAAAATGCTAAAACTTGGAGCTAGAGAAATGTCTCAATAGTTACCAGCATTTGCTCTTGCAGAGGACAAGAGTCAATTTCCCAGTTCCAATGTGGTTGCTCACAACTCCCTGTAACTCCCATTCAAAAGGATTCAGTGGCCTCTGTGGGCACCAGGCTTACATATGATACACAGACATGTATCAGGGAAACACTCACATCTATAAAACAAAAGGGGCTTTTAAAAGTTATTTTAAAAAATGCTAAGACAAGTGAGGGCAAACTTGGTGGATTTGAGGGTCAACTAAGAATAGCCAACATGGCTGGAACAGAGCAAGCAGGGGATTGCCAACAGGTCAACTATTGGTAGAGGAGGGGAAGAGGTGAGGGCAGATCATGGGGAGACTTCAGTCTTCATACTGCGGGGAAGAAGGATGCATGGAGCACCAGGATGCATGGAGCACCACGATGCATGGAGCACCATGATGCATGGAGCACCACACAAAAGGCCCATTCTGGGTACTGACTCAGAAACAGTGTCATTTGGAAAGCTAGACCATGATGAGCAATGACAGTGGCCTGGGCTGGGGTGAGTATGCTAGAGAGAGAGAGTGAGAAATGCTCACTTGTCAGGGTATGTTTTGAAGGTAGAACCCAAAGAATTTGGCTGTGGATTTCATCTCGGGTATAAAAGAAAGAGGATTTGAGGCTGGCTGCAGTGTTTCCCTCTTCTTTCACATAGTGACGGGATTGTCATTTACAAAAAGGCAAGATACTTCTGCAAGGGTGAGAGAGCAGGCTGGGCAGAGAGTTTGGTTGTATAGGCATTGAATTCAGATGTTGGTGAGGTGTGAATGTGTCCAGGAGGCTGCAGTGACTGAGCCTAAACCCCAGGAAACACATTTGAGAGAGGCAATTGGAAAAATGTCTGGGCACTACTGAACAAGATACTCCGTGGACCAGAACCTGAGTAAAATTGGAAAAATGAAGAAGTAACCATCATCAACTGAGAACCCACAGCAAGGAAGCTGGGAGAAGCAGTGTCTCCTGGGAGTGTGGAAAGAATAGGAAGAGATGAAAGGGTTGATGGGGGTTCTGGTGACTTAAGGAACAGATGCTTGGCTTCTGGATTCTGGGCCATTAGTAGCTGCAGCAGGATAATGAGGACAGCAGTCTGGCTGGATACGACAGAGGTAGAAGACAGAGGAGAGGACGGAGTGTCTAAGATGGACAGCTTGCATAAAAAGTTTGTTTTACAAGAAGATGATTTCAATAGACAGATTCTTTCCATGAGAGCTATTACAACATGATGGATGGATGGATGGGTGGATGGACGGACGGATCATCAGGCTGGCCAAAGGAAAACGAAAGCTGAAGATGATAGATACATAGATAGATAGATAGATAGATAGATACATAATACATACATACATAGATAGATAGATACATAGATACATAGATACATAGATAGATAGATACATACATACATACATGCATAGATAGATAGATAGATAGATAGATAGATAGATAGATAGATAGACAGACAGACAGACAGACAGACAGACAGACAGACAGACAGATAGAGAAGGACACCAAGGATCAGGATTCACATCACATCTCGCAAACTAAGTCAGCCTTCTTAATGACTCCTATTGGTTTAACTCGGACACTCACTCCTTCAACTCCAGTTCAAGTTCCAGCTCACCTCTTTTTTCATTCTTTCACATAGCGAGAAGTGATCTCTGCTTCCTCCCTGTGACCCCTCATACCATTTAATATTGATGTTTTATTGCAGCTATTCATTTCCTCTCTCCTGCCATATTGTAAATGCCTTGAAGGCATAGAGTATGCATTATAAACCTATTCATGCTTCCCGGCCATTAACACGGGGCCTAGCACAGGACGGGAGTGCAAGCGACATTTACAGCAGGCCAGCAGGTGGGAAGAATCAAAGGGGAGAGCTTGTGTGTCTGAAATGTAAAACCTCTAGCAGTTCAGAACCCACAGCTTGGGACTGAGAGGAGGGAGGGAGGGGGAGGGATGGAGGGAAAGAGAGAAAGTAAGGAGGTAGAAAGGAGGAAGGGAGGGAGGGAAGGAAGGAGGGAGATAGGAGGAGGAGTTCCTCCTTGCCAAAGTCCCCTCATAGGATTGACCCCCTAATACTTATGGCCTCCTTCCTTCCTGACCAGAGGACAGCATTTATGTTAACATATCCTCCAAGGGGCTGTTACTCCTTTACTCTTGACTCTGCCTCTTTTCTGGTTCTGTTCCGAACTCACCAGGCCTTGTTAATAATAAATCAAACACACAGACACTCTGCAAAGGGGAAGGCCTTCCAGGTGTACACCTGTTAGGTCAAGAAACACCTGGAGAAGAATTTTACCATCTGCTGAACTGCAGCTGGGACAGAAACTGCGGGAGGACGGGAGAATTTCAGTTCAGGAGCCTCGGTAGGTCTCCCACTCCACTCGTGCCAGATCCTGTGCTAAGCAGAAAGAGTGACAGGAGGGAACAGAAACGGTTTTCCCAGGCTCACTGCCTGTGGGATGGATGGCAGAGTAGCAGAGCCAGAGTCAGAATTCTGTGAGCATATGTGAACATATATCAATCATTTGACTTCTTTGAAAATTCTGTTCTGGAGACTCGGATACTGATTAAGTCCTCAAGGAGCTTGACTTGTTTTGTAAGGGACTGATTGGCAGGTACAGAGTTATATAAGCATGGAGCTAGAAATGTAGCTCAGTTGGGAGAGTGCTTGCCTAGCAGGCAGGAAGCCCTGGGTCTAGTCTCCCTCACCATATAACCCATGCTTAGTGGCACTTGTCTGTTTGCCACGTATTAATGAGGTGGAGGCAGGAAGATCAGAAGTTCAAGGTCATCCTTTGATACATAGTGAGTTTGGATCAGCCTGGACTACAACGACACTTGCGAGTGCTTCCTGCATTGCATATACCACTAGGTCATTGCTGCATATGAACCTTCCCATAGCTCACTGCCACCCTGAGGACAGTCTCTAATCTCCTTTAGAAAGCCTCAGCCCTTTCACTGTGCTCTCCTTCAGCCTGACTCTGCCCTTACCCCATTTGGGAACTGGTTTTTGTTTGCTTGGCTGGCTGGTTGTTTTGTTTTTGTTTTTGTTTTTTTTGGTTTTTTGTTTTTTGGTTTTTTTTTTTTTGCACAGGCAGGTGAAGACTAAGCTGTGTTAACTCCTCTCTCTGTAGACTGTGAAGCTGTCATAACTTTTCTGAGTGACAGTTTTCTTATGCATAAGTCTCTTTCTCCTGAAGGGGGAGAAATATTAACCTGTACCAGTCCTAGAATCATTAACCAAATACTGTGCAGGAAGAGGCCTCGCCAAGCATGCAACACAACAGGGGTCAGTCAATAAAGCTTACCCGGGAAGATTGCAAACCATGCTAAAGCCTGGCCTGCCACCAAAACCTCTGAAACCATGTGTCTAGGAGGAGTCTTCAGCTTGCACTTTGTAAAAGCTACCTAGTGATTCCAATTTGGAGCAAGTGCCTAGACCTTATAAAATAGAAAATTGTAGTGAGACTTGTGTAATTTTGATTTCTTTAAGAAAACACAGACATGCTATGGGAATTTGTTTTTGCTTTAATCCCAGGGGTGGGGCTATGGGACTGCTTTACAGCAGTTGATTATGATTTGCCTCTTGCTCTAGCAGGGGCATGGTTTTACCAGCTGCAGAGTTTCTCCACGTGTGTGACATTTGGAATTCTGGGAAATTTTCAGGGGATATATATAATGCTAGGGGCCAGAGTGGCAGGGTGGCTGTTACTGGCTGGATGCTGTTGGTTAAGTAGTTGTGTGAAAAGAAACAAGAAAAAGAAATTAGAAATTTGGAGGACAAAGATCAAACTTGACTCAAGAAACTTAACTCCCCTAATCAGCAGGTAGTTGTCCGACAATAGTGACACCTCCTTTCCCCTTCAGCCTTTTTTCCCTCCCAGCCTTTTCACCTCTAGTGTTAGGTGGGTTGAAAGGGAAGAAATAAAGGGGTGGAGAAGGGTGGTGTGTGTGTGTGTGTGTGTGTGTGTGTGTGTGTGTGTGTGTGTGTGTGTGTGTGTGTGTGTTGGTAGGAAAGAAGGGAAGAACATTTGAAAGCTATTGTGCTACTTTCTCTAGCCTCTCATTACAAATGAAGAGTCCTCTGCCCTTCGATTTGTTTTGCTATCTAGCTGATTTTTAAGATTTTATCATTTTCTTCAGTTTTCAGAACTGTGCATATGATATGCTTTGGGGGATATTTATTTATTTACTTTTATTAAATAAGACAAAGACTCACTCTATCACATAGGCAACAATCCCCCTGCTTCAACACCCTGAGTGCTAGGGTTATAGGCATAATTATCATGCCCAGTGGCATCTCTTTGAATGTATCCTTCCTTGAGGTCACAGGGCACCTTGATTTTTCTGTATTTTCTGTACAGACTTTAGCATTATTTGAGTGGTTTTTTTTTTTTTTCATTATTAGTTGAGTATTTTTTCAGACTCACCTTCTTTCTCTTCTCATTCTTGGACTTCAACCACACAAATATCTGATCTTTACTAAAACCCTAGCAGACTCTCAACTCTTCCTTTTGCTTTGGTTTCATCCTCTGTGTGGTCTCTATTGTAGAACTCTCACCTTCTGTTTGTATGTTTCTCCCACTCTCTCCATCCTGCCCATCATAAGCTTCTATTTTAGTTATTTTGCTCTTTAACTCTGAAATTCCTATTTCATTCTCTGTTGTATCTTCCAGTCCTTTTCAGTGGCTTTCTGTGCTTTTGCTTGCTTCAGGGATGTTTGAAACTGTTTATTGCACACTGTGCTGTCTGTTGTCTCTATGCTTCTGCCAATAACCTTTGCTTCCCTTTCAGATCAAGGTACTTTCATTATGGGTATGTTAGGTGATTTTCTATTAAAACCTGGATACATCATGGGTTATGTGATGCCACTGTGGATCTTTTTGCAAGCTATTTTATTTTTAACAGTAAATATTAATTTTTTTCCTAAGCTTACCTTTCTGTACTTCTTTCACAATGCGATGTCTTTAACTGAAACACTCATTAAGAACTAAAGTTATCGAATTTTTACTTAATGAATTATGTAAGACAAAATGTAGTCAGAATAACAATGGTTTTCATAATGGGAACTTGAGAGTCCAGCTATCATTCTAATTCTCATTACAGCTCTACAAAATCATTTGTTTTAAATGATTTAAAGAATTTAAGGAATAATCTACACATAGTAAACCTTACCCTTCTTACCATACGTCTCTGTAGGTTTTGACAAATGCCCACTACCATTATGATGACGATAGAGAATAGCTTCATTTCCTAGGTTAAAACTTACAAAAACTTTGAAGGGTTTTAAACACCTTCAGGATGTAGCTACTCTATGGTCCAGGACATCAGACTTCTTACGATCTGGCCTTTGTCCCAAGAACCTCGAGTTCCTATGGGAAATAAAAGAAGGTGGCCAAGTCTGCCTTCACCTTCTCCTCTGATGCAGATTCTCTAGAATCATCTTCAGGCTCTCCTTCAAGGTAAAGAAAAATATATATTCTGACAACCCACTGCTAAAGACAATGAGAAGGTCAGAAACAAAATCACGCCTTCGTCCTTCTGCCCCTCCAGTCCTGTGGATCCCTGATGAGACTGACTCAGATGATCCCTGTGGTAGGCTGGCATCTCAGCTGAGCTGCAGTCTCTTGGATCCAGTTGGAATTCCTGGGGCCTCAAATTCCTAGAGGTTGGATATGTGTTGAGTCTAAGGGAGCCCTGGCTGGACCTGTTCAACTTGGCTGCACATAGTCTGTCAGGGGTTCAGCACCAGCTCAAGGAGGAATGGTGGGAAACTCTTTAAGCAGGCAGCTTTCAAGTCTTGGAGTCACATCTTCTGTTATGAAATATGCCTAGTACTAGTAAGAGAGAAAGGGCGAATGGGTAATGCTATGCAGGCCACAGCATGTGTGTGGCAGTTAAAGGACAACATGGTCAAGTCGGTTCTCTTGTTCCACTTTTACGAGGGTTTCAGAAATTGAACTCAGGTTGCCTGACCACCAAGTACCTTTCCTCACTGAGCCGTCTCACTGACTCAAAGTATTGCCAGTGGGACGTCAAATGAAAGTGGGGTTGTGAGATTTTTCTATGCAGTACTAGGGACTGAACCCAGGACTTCATGCATGTTAGTCAAGCTTCCTGCCACTGAGCCACGTCCCCTAGCCATTACATCATACTTCCTCATAGGCCAACAGCTACATAAATACACATTCGAGGAAAGACGAAAGGGTCTCCATATTTTGAAGAGCAAAAATGCAGTGTCATATAATAAAGGGTTGGGAGGAATTTGTGTGGTTATGTATTAACAACACACCACAGGGACCTAGAACAAGAGATAGCAAAGCACAAGGATGAATCTGAATGTCCTTGGCAGAAGCCTACAGTGGACACTCATAGTGACACTCTATCCAGCAAACCTGGATAGAGCACACGGCTCATCTTCATTTTGCACAAACTGTCTTCCTAAAGAGATCCCAAGGCATCTGGGTTCCCGAATACACCTTAACTTTTCCAGGATGGGGAAGTTATAGCTCCCTGTTCACTGACCAGTCCAAGGAGGCTGTTGTTTGGTAGACTGCCTCTGTCTTCCTATTAACAGTCAATGGTACACCAATAGCAAGGCTTTCTCTTGGCAAAGACCATAATACTGTTCCTTCCTCCACTTCCTCCTTCTCCCCCCTCCCCTCCTCTCCCCCTAGTTAACCAAGACAGGGTTTTTCTGGGTAGCCTTGGTGTCCTAGACTCCCTTTGTAAGACCACCTGCCTCTGCCTCCCCATGAGCTGGGATTACAGGCGTGTGCCACCACGCCACAGCCATTCCTCTCTTTATATACTGAGGACAATCATGACAATGAGTAGTTACCACAGATATGGGAATCAAGTAGATTTATCTTTGACTATTTATTGTTTGGGCCAGTTAGTTAAGCTTGCTAAACTTCTGTTCATTGTCTGTAATACATAAATTAGAGGTCTTGCACAATGCCAGGCACATCGCACAAGTTGCCTTTGATAGTGGCTTCTTCCCTGGCAGAACAAACAGAGTTCTGACCCAGAGGCAATGGTGCCCACAGCTTCCAGGCCATCAAAGACAGACAGGGATTGTTTTCTTTGTTAAGTTATAACTTGAAGCAGACAGAACCAACCCCGTAAAGTAATTTATTTGTTGCCTCCAGGCCCATGTTGGGAAGAGCTCCCTGTCTGTTCCAGGCTGATTTTGCAAACATTAACATATGTCAAGAGCTAACACAGAGCCAAAGATATAAAACTGCTCTTCACTCTTTAGGAGAAAGAGGAAATAGTGCACAGTGCTAGGGAAAAGTCAGGTAGTAAAGACCAGACATCAAGCGGAGTGGGCTATGGCTTCTGGGTTCGATGAACCATGATTCCTAGTTGAAAGGTAGGGAAAGAGGCTTCCAAGGGGGAAGTCTGGGTTTTCCTTACGAGGATGTTAGCAAGCTCTTTTTATGGCCCACCTTCTTTATATTATTATGTGCTACCTTCTTTATGCCCATTCTGTTTATTTTTCTCCTCAGGAAGTACCAACTTCATTCTGTAGACTATGGAACTGATACTCATAGGTAGCAAGTAATTTGCCCAACTTCATGCAAATTGTATAAGACAGAACTGAATTGCAATCAGAGGTCACTGGATTCTAGAAACTATATTCTTTTCCCTGAACCAGTTTCCTCTATCATAGAAGTGTTCTTTTTCAACTTGAATATATATATATTTCTTTAAGCAAGCTAAGACACCGAGACTCATTGGGATTAAGCAAGCTTCTGGAAACACAGCACTGTAAGGAATAGTGACATGACATGGTCTTGGCTAGGGGCTCACATATATCTAGGTCTTCAAGTTAGACCTCAGTGAAACTCATGACTGTCTTTCTGCCCATCCCATTGATCTGTCAACATTAACGTCACCTAAGGCCACCACTCCCAGTCTATGGTCCCCATACATTGGCCTGCTGAACACTTTGGGTTGTGATAGGTGTTCATCCAGCTACTTTCTATTGCCTCAGGTCTAGGAGCCAGGATTATCTTCTGTCTTCCTCTAGTGACCTCACTACCCTTCTTCACTTAGCTGCTCTCCTTCATTCAGGATTAAACCTTCGCATTAGGCTTATAGGAACTGTGTGTATTGTTAAGGCTGTGAGTGTAAATTCCATACAATTCTTGTTCTCGATGAGCTTGTATTCTATTCTGGGGTGACACAGACACAAGGAGACAATCACAGAGCAATAGGTTCTGATCACTTCTCCACATGGCTTCTGCCATAACAATGAATCCCTCCCACTTCCTATGCAGAAAGTGGGGGCATTTTCAGTTTTAAAAAGTTTGCCAACTGTGCCGAGGACAATGGATTAGATGGGGCATCCTGTCAGGCAGGATGATGAGAGAATATGGCAGGTGAATACGTGGAGGAAGCAAATGCAGAAATGCAGCAAGGGTAAAATAAAGGCAATGGAAGCAGAAAGCATTAGGAAGGTCTTATGAAGGGCAGAAAGCCGCTGGTGATTGATTGGTAGAGTGGAAGTGGAGGAGGGTATGAAAGAGACTGGTAGTGGCATTGGGCTTGATTGCAGCACTCAGGTTTAGACACGGGGCAAAGGAGGTGAGCGGAATTAGATGCAGAGCACAGAGCCCTCTGCAAATGCAAACCTTGAACCAACTAATAGGCATTTGCTGAAAAGGGGGAGAAATAATTACCAACAAGCTGCGGTTCAATACATCCTGGGCTTATTGCTCTGATTGTCCCGACCTCTGAGATGTGGGGCGCTGTCATTGACGCGAGGAGGAGAGGTTACTCTGCGAGGAAGATTCACACACCTGACTGCTTCAGGCTTTTATGAGAGACAGGAGAAAAAAGGGGGCCTACTTAACTCAGAATCAAAACTTGCATTTGACTTCTCTCTGTGAAAGCCATGCATCTGAAAACGGAAGAGCACCCAAAGAAGAGGGAGTAAAGAGGCATCCTGGACCCGCACAGGCTCCCAGAAGTCTACTTTCAGTGCTTTAGAGATGAGGTCTTGAGGCACTCACACCACCCAGTTCTCGGCTGCCTCAACTATTACTCTCTGCCCTTCTCAGATGTATCAAAGGGTTTTTTGTTTTTTTGTTTTTTTTTTTTTTTTTTTTTTTTTTTTAAGTTCTTACACTGACCCTTTCTGCAAAAGAGTTCACAACTTCTTGGAGAAATGGCTCAATTGGTGAAGTGCCTTCTGAGTTTGGATTCCTGGCACCTACATAAAAAGGGCAGCATGCTTCTGTAACAGTGTGCTGTGAGAGTGGGCCATGAAGACACAGGTAGATTCCTGGAGCTTCCTAGCCAGCCAGCCTAGATGGTCAGATGACCTCCAGGCTCAGTGACAGATTAAGCATCAAAGACTAAGGTGGCGAGCCACCAAGGAAGACATCCAACAACACCTCTGGCCTCAAGGGCACGTGCATGTGAATACTCTGGGACTGCAGTGGACCTCAGGTGACTAAAAGAAAGTGAAAGAACAAATAAAGAGGCAGCAGTGAAGGTGTAGGCTACATTCCAGGCCCATCTGACATTAAAGGACTGGCTCGTGAAATAACAGCGTGGACCAGCTGGGAACTATCCACTGCCAGTTTTCTGGCCTAAGAAGAAGAAATTGCTTACTAAGCCAGGCATTTGGCTTGTGTCCTGTAAACCGACCAAGTAAATAGGCTTAAGTGAAAGTTATTTCAGGAAGTAGATCGACTCTTTTCAGGTGCTGTTTGCATTGAATTCACAAGATGCTAGCTAACGAACAATCCTTGGTATGACAGATAAGTAGGTGGGCCACTTGCATGGTGATAGCCAGGGTTTGCTTATAAGCCAAATAACCTGCTTCAGAATGGGTATTCAATCAGTGTCTTCAAGTGGGATGTTTACACACATGCAAACAGAAAGTGGTCTAGGAACCGGAAACGGTCTCTATAAACTAATCAGTGTTGTCAGCTCTACAGGACACTGACATGACATTATCTTTAAAGGCAAGACTCTGGCTTATTCTAGAAGGTACGTAATCACGTTGTTCAATTGTCTTACAATGAAGTTCTACAGTCTCGTGACAGCTCTTTCACTGTCCCTAAAGGATCTTACCTGCCACACAACCCAAGTGACTTGAGGGTTAAATTCAGGTCATTCACTTGATTCTATTTCAGATGGTGTTTGTCCAAGGGCTAGATGCACAGTAGAGGAGGGATTGGGCAAAGGGTTTTTGTGAGGAGATTAAATGTCAAAGCCCTGCACTGTATGTCAGTGACTAGGAGTTGTACTTAAATAATCATTTACTGATGGACTCTTTACATTTTGAGTCACAAAAACCATTTAGACTTTGAGGGCTGAACTAGACAAAGAAGGGATAGTCAGGGGAAAGGAAAGCAGAATAAAAAGCTCAAGCTTGCATCCCTCTGCCTATAAAATAGGTAGAGTCATAGAAAGACCTTACCTAGGTGTGTCTAAAAATTACACAGCCTCGTGCTAACTAACAAAGCCAGGAGAATAGACCCAGGCATCCCTAAAGTACAAAGAGGACCTTCTGGTCTTGACTCACAAATCAGAGTTCTGTTTAAGTTATTTTAGGGCTTCAGGAAATCGTTCCAGTTTCATTTTCCAAAGGGTAGATAGACTTTCTTCCCTTTCCCTCCTATTAATAGCTTCCTTAGGATGGACATCAGTGTCCTGGTGTCTGTGTATGGCCTTGTCAGTTTTCCTTTAGAGCCTCCTGTAATGGTTCACTATGTACAGGCCTAAGAGATGCCCAGCATGCTGGCAAAACATTCTTAAGTGGATCTGGGAAAGTACTTCCGGATAAATTAACATTGGAAGCAGTAGATGGAATAAAGATGGCCAGCCCACACATTTCAGAGGCCTTACTTAAACCATTGAGAATTCAGAGAGTTCTACCTAAACCACTAAGAATTCAGAACACTATCCCTAAACCACTGAGAATCCATAAAGAACAAATTTGGCCTCTTTTCCTTAAGTGGGGAACTGGTCCTTACCCCCCTCCAGCTGCCAGTCCTCTCAGTTCTTAGGCCTTCAGACTCAGTTTGGGGATTACATTGTTGGATGCCCTCATCCTCAGACTTGTAAGTTTGGGAAAGTTTTTTCCATGAGGTCTTCTGTGCCCCAATTTCTCAAACAGACTATGGGATTTCTTGCTCTCATTTACATGTGTAAATCCCCCACAATAAAGTAGATTCTACAGATCTCTCTCTCTATTTCTAACCCCTGCTTATTTGTCTTCTGTCTATCTGTTCCCATCCCCCACCCCATACAGTTGGCTCTATTTCCCTGGAGAAGCCTAACATTCTGCTATATGTCAGCTACCTAAGCTACTAAGAACAGTAAGACAGCCTCACAAGCCATGGATAGGCCAGGGAAGCACAGGAGTACAATTCTAGAGATGAAGGCAGAAAGTTACAAGTCCAAGATCTCTCTGGGCAACAGGGGAATAACTTATCAAAACTTTGACTCTCACCTAGAGTCCCAGTAGGAAGTCTTCCCCTCTGTTCCACTTTCCTGGTAAGTGAAGACTTTCATGGGACATACCCTTTGGGCTAGTGTCTAGATATAAGTGAGTATGTACCATTTGACTCTTTCTGCTTCTGGGTTAACTCACTCATTATGATCATTTCTAGTTCGATCCATTTGTCCATAAATTTTGGGAAGTCCTTGTTTTTAATAGCTGAGTAGTATTCCGTAGTGTAAATGTACCAAAGATCCAAAGGGTCCTAGAAACCTACAAGTAGACCATTATGATGGGCAGACCTGAGCCCAGGAGTCCTGCTCAAACTATGGCACCAGCCAAGGACAAAACGTGCAGTAAACTTCGAACCCCTACCCAGATCTAGCCAATGAACAGGACATTCTCCACAGTTGAGTGGAGAGTGGGGACTGACTTTCATATGAACTCTGGTGCCCCATATTTGACCACATCCCCTGGATGGGGAGGCCTGGTGGCACTCAGAGGAAGGATAGCAGGCTACCAAGAACAGACTTGATACCCTATGAGCATATAGAGGGGGAGGAGGTCCCCCTCAGTCACAGTCATAGGGGAGGGGAGTAAGGGGAAAATGAGAGGGAGGGAGGACTGGGAGGATACAAGGGATGGGATAACAACGGAGATGTAATATGAATAAATTAATAAAATATATTTTTAAAAAACTTTGACTCAAACTTTAAACAATATACATACATACATACATACATACATACATACATACATACATACATACAAACAATCTGGACATCCACCTCAATGATAGGACATAAATTGTATTCAATTCTTAGAGAAAAAGGAGGAGGAGGAAGAGGAGCAGGAGGAGGATGAAGAGGAGGAAAAGGAAGAAGAGGAGGAGGAAGAGGTAGAAGAGGAGGAAGAAGAAGAGGAGGAAGAATAATAAGAGGGGAAGAGGAGGAGAAGACAATGATTCAGAAATTTGTTACATTAGTTTACACAATGGATAAAAGTGTCACACCTATAGTGGGTATCTAGTTACACTATTTTCTACTTAGGCATTTAAAAATATAGTTATTGCAACAATTAGTATGGAATGTCCTTGAGTTGGCAATAAAGGCCTTACCCAGCCTAGTCACAAGAAGTATGGTAAAATAAAGTCAAGCTTCTGCTGCCCGAGTAAAAAGATCAGCTTTCAATAGTCATTAGTGATTTAAAATTAAATCACTTGCATAACAATCAGTAGAAGGGTGATAATTTTTCATGCTCAGGAAAGATGACCCAACTGGGACTTCAAAATTAACAGCAAGAAATAGTGTTGTCAATATGACACCAACGCAGTCCATAATTAATAAAATCCCAGCCCCTCTGTCTGCTGGGAAATCTCTGGAGAAGTCCGTTCCCAGTGCCTTGAAAGATAAAGGTTGACCTTGCTTCACTTGCCTAATAATAATTTATAGATGTGTAAACATTTACCACAACAATTACAGGTCAGCCTAATGAAATTCGAGGAGCACAAGTCATGGGAGACCTGACTGTGCATCATGAATTCAGATACAAGCTGCAGGCTGGGACTGCAAATAAATGATGCCAAGGCAAACCCCCCAAGAGCCGACTTTCACTGGGCTCACAGGGCAGGGGTGGGGATGCTCTGAAGCCATAAAAGGACCTGGATATACACAGGTCAGGTCTCAGGTGCCAGCCAGCTCTTTGGCATCCTTTACTTGAAATTTACTTAACCTTCCTGGAACTGTCTCCTCATCTGTCAACTGGGTGGATGACAGTATTGGGACTTCTTTGCATGGCAGATATGAGTGTAAAAAAAGACACGCTCATTGGTTTATTGGATAAGTAACTATTAATTACCACCTACATCCCAGACATCTAATGTTTACAATAATACCAGGCCTCTGAAAGGAAATGGTGGTGATTCTTCTATATTTGATTTATTATTACCGATAATAAGTAGCAATCTTACGACTATGAGAAATCTAGTATTTAGAATTTTATAGGGAGCAGGTTTATTGCAGAGAAGCATGATGCTGGAAGAGGCAGGGAGTTATCAGAACCTCTCCCAGAGCCCCAGGAGACAGGTTTGTGGGCTTCAGCAAAGAGAAGATAAATTAAGGAACCTGTTCTCTGAGTTCACGTGAGCAGAAGAGGCTGAAGGTTTCTGAGGGGTTCACACACACCAGGCCTTTGCTGGGGAATATTTACACCGTATCATTTATTCCCTGAGGATTTCTATTGAATTTTTTATCCTCATTGAATAAGCAAGGTAATTGAGATCTCAGGAAGGTAGATCCAAAGAATATAAAGAAGTGGGAAAGACTTCTAAATATACACAGATGCACTGAAGGGAATTTGCAAGCATACATTACTCCCAAAGTCTAATGGCAAAATCTAAAGTGTCTGTCACGCACAGTAAGAATTCTGTGTGTATATATGACAGATGGATAGACAGACAGATAGATAGACAGACAGGCTGGAGATGTAGCTCAGCTGGGCTAATGCTTGCCTAACTCTCTCTCTCTCTCTCTCTCTCTCTCTCTCTCTCTCTCTCTCTCTCTCTCTCTCTCTCTCTCTCTCTCTTAAGCTCAGTCTCCAGCATCCAGTAGCCTGAGGGTGCTGGTACCTGCTTTTAATCCCAGCATTAGATGGGATAGAAGTTCCAGGCAGACCATCTTCAGCTACATGACAAGTTTGAGGCCAGATGCAGGAAGTCTTTTCTAAAGATAAAGCAGAGAAAAGGAGGGGAGAAGAAGAATTCAGGACACAGCTAACATCACTCAGGCTCCTTGAAGGGTCCAGTGTATGGGATAGACTTTAAACTCCAAGGCAATATCTTTCAGTTCCTCAATCCAGCAACTGAGATCATTAGTGGGAATGTTCTGGAAAATGTCCCTTCTGTCACATTGCAGTCCACACTTTTCATGTGCTTTTACACAAACCTGATCCTGTTTTTTTTTTTTTTTAATGCAAATACAAGGCAAGTACCCAAATGCCAGGCTGGATGAACTCTCTGTGTCTGATTAATCCTTAATGTGGCTCTTCAGCACATATACTATTCTCCTTAAGTATAAACCCCATTTGTGAAGAAAGATTTGTTCCAGTTGATTGCTTGCTTGGCTTGGCTACACATCTCATTGCTGGTTTTGGTTTTTGTTTTTTTTTTTTTTTTTTTTCTCTCTCCTCTTGTTACTTAAAAGAACCACACTCAGACCTCTGATTGCTAAGCATATTCTGAGGTAGAGAATCTTATGTTCTGATCAATGGATGCACTTCCTGGGTAACCCATGCCCTGTTAAAAACCTACCCAGATTTGGACTGTGTTTGCAAAGAACTCTTACCAGGAAAGGGCAATAGCAAACCGAGAAGTTCTTGGATGGAGTTCCAGCACGGCCACTGACTACCAGTCATACCCTCTTTGTGTCCTCCATCACTCATATATTGTCACAGTTGTGAGGACTCAAATGAAACGTTTATACAAAGCACTGAAAATGATGTCCACGCATTGCCTACGGAGCTCCCCCAAATGTTAGCTAAGATTATCATTTTCTTGTGGGAATGGAACAAGGCAGCTTGTTAAGTTCTGCTAGAGAGCTGGCACCCACCTCTGTGTTCCTTTAATCTGGCGCATCCCAAGCAAAGGCTGAGTACTTTTTAGTGTCAGGAACCTTATTAGAATTTCCCAGCTTCCTCTTAGTCTGATTATCATAGGAAGGCACAACAGTGTGATACTGAGAAGGTGATGTAGGCCCAGAGCAGAGGCATCCAATTTGCACACTGCAGATCCATTGAGGTATTGCTTTCCGAACCCCTGTAACCTCCCATACCTCTTGCTCACCATCCTCCCTAACTCACCTACAATGCGCTGGGAGAGATAGGGTGCTGATATAGGGGAGAGCCTTGTGGTGGAAGTAACATGACTCCTGCTTTGGCAAAATATGTTCCAAAGAAATCTGAGGAAGGAGATGATGATTTCTGTCAAATCTCCTGATTGTTTTCCAAGATAAAGAAAGAACCAAAGGCAGTAGACAACAGCCACATCAAAGGTCCCTGTGCAAAGGAGGACACAGAGGGACATTCCATTTACCTGAAGTTCAAAACCAGGGTAAACATCATGCTACTGTGATGGCCAGTGGGAAACAAGGACTGTGGGAGAGGGTGGGAGAATCTTACGCTATCTCGTGGGGGTTTTGGATACACGATACAGTCATCAGAAGTTGTTCGATTGCATTCTGCAGGTTGTAAAACTCAGAAAATTGCCGAATTGAGAAGGGTGGAATGGAACTCACAAAATGGGGCAGAAGGTACAGCTGGGATGGGGTGGGATAGGGCCCAATAAAGGCTACAACCCAGGAGGTTGCTGGGGGGGAAAAGCCAAATCCTGAGTGCATCCATCATCTGTCCCTCGCACAGGTGTGGTCTAGGTTTGGGGATCTCTGGGAGTTCATGCTACTCCATTAGTGCTCCACCTTTTACTCCATGTCCTAAGTTTATTTACATCGCCTTGGCACCCCATCTCCCAGCAAGTGTAAATCCTTAGCCTCCACGGAAAGGATCCAGCTCGGACTTCCCGCCAAAGCTCTAATTCCTTACCTAGACATTGATAGTTCATGTCCGTGAGAGGGATTCCCTTGAAAGTGACACTGAGGACCTGGGGATGAGACAAGTGAAGCTGCCAGCAGTTCCTACAGTCCCCAAAGCAAGAAAACCATGGCTTAATTGGCTTTTATGATTTTTCTGGTCATATTGCAATAATGTGCTGTTGATGTCAGCCCCAGTGCTCTGACTTGTCCTGAGTAAATAAAAGTCAGTGCCAGATCAGATTTTTGTTCTCTCTGTGTCTCTCTGTCTGTGTGTCCGTCTGCCTCTCTCTTTCTCTGCCTCCCTCTGTCTCTCTCTCTGTCTCTCTGTCTCTGTCTCTCTCTGTCTCTGTCTGTCTCTCTCTCTCTCATTCTGTGTGTGTGTCTGTGTGTGTGTCTGTGAATCAGTGTCTGGGTGTGTCTGTCTGTCTGTCTGTCTGTCTGGGGGCCTAGGTGTCTGTGTTTCTGTGTGCCTGTGCTTGGTGTCCAGGTGTCTGTGTTTACAGGTCCATGTGCATATTTGTGACTGCCCCGTTAGAAGTTAGAAGTTGACATTAGGTGTCTCCCTCAATACTTGTTGTCCTAGTTCTCGTTCTCTTGCTGTGATAAGCATCATGACTAAAAACCATTTGTGGAGTCTTAGTTAGTTTCTATTGCCATGAAGGGACACCAGGACTATGGCAAGTTTCATAATTGAGGGTAGCTTACAGGATCAGAGGTTTAGTCCGTTATTGTCATGGCAGGGAACATGGTGGCGTGCAGGCAGACATGCTGCTGGAGAAGTGACTGTGAATTCTACAACTGTATTGGCAGGCGGCAGGAAGGCAGAGGGACACTGGGCCTGGCTTGAGCTTCCAAACCCTCAAGCTCACCCCCAATGATACACTTCCTCCAACAAAGCCATACCTACTCCAACAAGGCCACACCTCCTAATAGTGCTACTCTTTATGGGCCTACGGGGCCATTTTTATTCTAACCACCACCAACCACCAGGAGGAGTGGGTTTATCTGGCTTACAAAGTCATAGCCCGTCATCAAGGAAAGCCAAGGCAGGATCTCGAGACAGGAACCTGGAGGCAGGAACTGAAGCAGAGACCTTGAAGAGGTACTGTTTACTGGCTTGTTTTTCATGGCTCAAATCAATTTGCTTCTTGATGCAACCTAAGACCAACTGCTTAGTGGTGGCACTACCCACAGTGGTGTCTGCCCTCCTATGCCAATCATTAATCAAGCAAATACCCCCATTGACTGATGTAAGCGTTTTCTCATCTGAGTTTCCATCTCCCCAAATAGCATAGTTTGTGTTGACTTGACAAAAACGGATCTGCATAGCTCTCACCTTAGTTTTTGAGACAGGATCGCTAATGGGACCTGGAGCTCACTCACCATTTTGGTTAGACGGAGTGGCCACTGTGCCCCAGGGCTCCACCTGTCTGTGCCTCCCCAGTGCTGGGGTTACAGGCATTCCCGGCTTCGTTACATAAGTTCTAGGGGATCACACTCAGGTTCTTATGCTTGTCCCACAAACACTTTTCAAACTGCACTTCCACAAACTGGACTGTGCTATAAAAACCTCAGCACCTGAAAGCTCAGTATGTTTACTACACAGAGTTGAACATGAGGTGGGATTGTTATAGACACATAAACAAGGAGGCAGGGTTTGTTGTGTGCAGCTGGACTAAGGGGGCAGGTTCAGCTAATTTCAGTAGGAGCTGTTTCTGTGAAGGAGCAATCCATAGGCCGTAGGTGCCCAGGGGGAGAAAGTATTGGTGGACATTTTCTATATACATTGTCAACACATTGTCAAACTCAGTCTCCTGTGCAAGGCTTTGCCATGTCCCTGAGCCTAAGGCTTCGGTGTCCTTGACATTACTATTCCCATGTCAAACAATACCCATTCACTCAAAACCTCACTTACCCCTGGCTTCCTCTGATCCTCACACTGAGCCATCTTCCCCAGGCCATATCCCAAGTACTCAATTCATTTTCTTTGTTAACTCTCAATGGTAGGAGCAGCAGCCATTATCGGAATTACCAAAATATTTTAAATCTCATTTGACCTTCATACTTTTATACTTGCTGTACTCTTTGCACATGATTCATTTCTTCTTGTTTGAGCACTTTGCTTATTCTTCCCAAGACTGGGATGTCCCTACATTTACAGATGTAATGGATCATGCTGACCCTGTTCCTACCTCACAACACAGGCAGCACTGGGCACCCATGCATCCATCCCTCTCACTGCTTAACAGCTGTTTAACCTCAAGCCACAGAGACCCTTCATTCTTTCCTCCTCAGAGTACACAGTAGGTGCTCAACCAATGCTTGCTATGATAAGGTGCATGCATCCACCTAACCTGAAGTTAATGGAATGGTGCTTTGCACAGATCTTCCCTTTCAGGTTTGGGATCCCCTACTGAGGAGGTCCTTCTGATCTGAACTAGAAAGAGTTGACATCCTCCCATCACTCCATCTCTGTGAACAAGATCTAGCAGTGATATTAAATCTAGGTCCTCCGAATCTCCAGGGCTTGGAGCAGGGAATTGAACCCAACAACTCAGCAGTAAATTGAGGAAGTTGATAATGTCCTCATGTCTTAAGGAGTTTTACACCCTACTAGGTTTTTTTTTTTTTTTTTATGTGTGTGATTTTTTTCGACTTTTGTTTTCCTCCTCTTTTTGTTTTAATTTTCAACTTCCTCCCAAACAGGAGACATCAAAGGGAGCAGTAAATACGAAGCACTGAGCTTTTTTAGCCATGGAGACTCTCTGCCCTTACAGGGGCATTCAAGCAACAGAAGAGGCTAACCTGGAGGGCCAACAGCCCCACCTCCAGAGCCAAGGCAGCTCTGCCAAGGATCCCTGAAAGGCCTGTAGGCAGGGTTGCCATGGTTACAGAGCTGTCACAAGTCCAGGGTCTTGCTGGGTAAGCACAAATGGATGGCATGCTGGATCCCTCTTTTCATTTGAAAATTACCACTAATTTGCAATTAGTTGGAGGAAAATTAGAGATAGAGGAAAGGGAATTGCTCCTTTCAGCAAACAACCGCAACCATAGAAAATTGACTTTTCTCCTGAGTCATGATGGAGAGGAAAGAACAGTTGCTACTGAAGAGATCACAGGATTTGGGCTTTGGAGGCCATGGGTCCTGGTCTTCACTGATGTCCTAGTTATGTGACCTTGGGAAAGTCCCTTGAGATCCTCAGCTCTGCTTTTCTCCAGATGTGAGACACACATAAAAAAATAAACTTACCTGCATTGTTGGTGGGAAAGGTTAAGAATATAAAAGAAGCAGTCTTTAAGTACACAAGTTAACAGTAACTTACTACCATAATTGGAGGCTTGCATTCTTTCTCTGTATTCCCTCTGTCCTTTATCACCTCTTTGGTTTCACTAATTTATTCATTCCCATTAGTATTTGTTTATCTCTTCTCTAAGTATCTTCCAGAAACTGCAGCTTGTCATATCCCAGGCTTATGAGCTGTGAACTAACTGTATCTGCCTTCAGCCTCATAGGATCCTTCAACTCACTACCTTCTAGAGGACTAGTCCCACCAGCACCTTCTCTGCCAACTCAACTAGGGTCAAGATTCTCTCTTGCTCCTTATTTGAGTAGCTGAGGTTCCCAAAGCTAAAATACAAAGCAATATCAAAGACGGTGACTGTGGGAACAGCAGACCAAAAGCTCAGCCACACCCAGAAGTCTCTGCTCTGTGAGATCTTTAAAAGGTTCACTTCAGAGGTTTCACTCCCAAAATCCTCCTGCAGGGCGCTCACCTAGGGTCTGCTTGCAGAGAACATCCCTGGGGAGCAAGAATTGGCTACCCTCAAGTTTTCCCAGGAAACTGTTCTGCTGCTAGGAGAGCTCTTTTCTCCTTGCCTTAGCATCCGCCCCTCTTCCTCCCTCAAGGATGCACTTCTAGAGTGTGTGAGAATAAGTGCCATGCACGCTTTCTCTTTCTGTGTTCCCACTCCACCCCAAATCAGGGGAGCATGGCAAGGATCAATGCAGAGGACAGAGGTAACATAAAATTGTAGTCCAGCCTCTTCTTCCCTCATCTACTAGGCTCCACAACATCCAAGCCCTGCCTCCTGTTATCCATCTAACCTCAAACAAGTTACTGCTTGGAGCTTCAGTTTACTCATTTGGAAAAAAAATGAGTAATCATCACTTGATCTCTCCAAGATAAATTCCTGCTGTTTAAATCCGAATTGCAAGGCCAAGAGTAAACACTGTGCTTTTTGTGGGAAACAGGACACACACTGTGAAGTGCAGCGGGAACTTGACAATAATGACAGCAGAAAAGTGAAGCCCTTAGGCTTACACAAGATGGACAAAAAGCCGAAAGGAAACAAGTACCACCATGCCACACAAAGGCTAGGCACCCCAGTGGAGTCACCTAGTAGCGTTTCCAGCTCACCTTCCATGTATAAGGCATGGTGCTGACTAATGAAGAATTTTCCACCCACAATGTAAGCCACGGACAATTGTGAGTTCCATTACCTAGCATCTTGGCCAAGCTTCCTCCAGGCTCACCCCCAGATTCCCAACAAACTTTCACCCAGAGACCAGAGCACTTGGAAAAGAGGTGGTTAGTTAGGATGCAAAACTGACTGGTTCATTAAGTCCCTCAACAATACCAGGCTGGTCTCTTAATCTAATGTTGCATTGCTTTTCTGTGGTATGAGGAGGGCAAAGGAGGAAGAAGGCAGAGGGGTCAAGATGAGCATGTTCAAACAACTGTTCTGCTGTGAGGTCACTGGAGAATTGATCTCATGCCTCTGAGTTCCATTTGCCCCCTTGACCAAAAGTATTTACAAGACTTGTCTGGACTAGCCTCGAGCGGTCTTCTACCTCCAACATGCTTGATGATGGATACTGACCATTGTCAGTGCCACTGATCTGCACGACACTTTGTCTTTACAACAAGAACAGATCACATTTTTCAAACATCAGTTCTACCAAACACAGGGATTTACCATGCATTGTTTCATCTCATCCTTAAGATAATTGACAGAGCATTCCTTTTGTCACTGAGTTGACAGGCAGGTAATTGGAGCTCAGGATTAAATAATTTGACAATGGTTATAGACGTTCTACAAAGCCAAAATGTAAATCTAGTGGCCACTCAGAGCCACCATTCCTGACCCAATTCCACATGATGTTCCTTATTCTGGACCACCGAACGGATCTGAGAACTCCTAAGTTGCTTTGAAGCTACAGCAATCTAACAGCATCACAAGTGATAGGCATGGCAAGTCCTAGTTTAGATTCGGTTTCCTCCCTAATAAGTACCACAGAGCATAGGGCATGTAAAGGAGTAGTTTGTATCCATCACACTAAAGTGTGACCAATCTTTGATTAGCACTGCTCTTCGGCTACTGTTGGCTCTGGTTGATAATTCAGTGACCGTTGGAACACTTCCACCACTGCCTCTCACTCTGGGCAGCAGCTAAGGCTGGCCCTTCTGCCTAGGTGCGGCCTTCCAAAGTCGAACAGTCACTGATCAAAAGTTCTGTATGTAACCAGGGCTCATTGTACAGGCCTGTAGTCTCATCTACTTGGCAGGCTAAGTTAAAAAGATGCTAAGTCCAAGGCCTACCTGGGCTGCAGTGTGAGTTCAAGGCCAGCGTTAGGAGCTCAATGAAGCTCTGTCTCAAAAGTTAAAGCATGAAAGAAAAATGTTGGGTTTTTTTTTAATGTAAAAAGGGGGCTGGAGGATAGAGATTAGTGATGAGCACTTGCCGACAATACACAAAACAAAGTGAGTCATCGCTCCTTATTTGTGCCTCATGAACAAATATTTTTGACTGTCACACATAAGTTCAGTCATCCAACAAGGTCTCAAGCTTTGCTGAATAGAATGAGTCAAGATCAAGACAGGACTTCAGCTGTGTACTTGTTTGTCATTTCATCTGATGAAAAGACACACCATACTTAAAGAAATGCTCAACCTCCTTAGTCATCAGGGAAATGCACATCAAAACAACTCTGAGATTCCATCTTACACCTATCAGAATGGCTAAGATCAAAAACTCAAGTGACACCACATGCTGGCAAGGATGTGGGGAGAGAGGAACACTCCTTCATTGCTGGTGGGAATGCAAACTAGTACAGCCACTTTGGAAATCTATCTGGTGCTATCTCAGAAAAATGAGAATAGGGCTTCCTCAAGACCCAGCTATTCCACTCCTTGGAATATATCCAGAAGATGCTCCAGCACACAACAAGGACATATGCTCAACCATATTCATAGCAGCCTTATTCATAATAGCCAGAACATGGAAACAGCCTAAGTGTCCCTCAGTAGAAGAATGGATAAAGAAACTGTGGTGCATATACACTATGGAATACTACTCAGCTATTAAAAACAAGGAATTCCCGAAATTTGTGGATAAATGGATTGAGCTAGAAATGATCATAATGAGTGAGTTAATCCAGAAGCAGAAAGAATCAAATAGTATATACTCACTTATATCTGCATACTAGCCCAAGGGGCATGTCCCAAGAAAGCCTTCACTTACCAGGAAACTGGGACAGAGGGGAGGACATCCTATTGGGACTCTAGATGAGAGAAGCATGGGAGAATAGCAAAGTAGAAGGCTCCAGAGGGTCCTAGAAACCTACAAGCAGAACATTATGATAGGCAGATTTGGACCCAGGGGTCCCGCTCAAACTAAGGCACCAGCCAAGGACAATACAGGTGGTAAACTTTAAACCCCTACCCAGATCTAGCCAATGGTCAGAACATTCTCCACAGTTGAGTGGAGAGTGGGATATGACTTTCTCACGTACTCTGGTGCCTCACATTTGACCATGTCCCCTGGAGGGGGAGACCTGATGGCACTCAGAGGAAGGACAGCAGGTTACCAAGAAGAGACTTGATACCCTATGAGCATATACAGGGGGAGGTAATCCCCCTCAGGAACAGTCATAGGGGAGGGGAATAAGGGGAAAAGGGGAGGGAGGGAAGAATGGGAGGATACAAGGAATGGGGTAACCATTGAGATGTAACAAGAATAATTAATAATAAAAAATTTATTTAAAAAAAGGAAGAAAAAAAAGAAAAGACAAGACACACCTTAAACGCTCATGGCTGCCATGATCCTATAACCAGGCTGAACAGCAGAACCTTCTAGTAGAATCAAGAAGATAGACAGGTGTCCCCCACTACTTTACTGACTCTGAGTGTCAGAGATGAAGTCCTCATGCCTTCATGCTGGTGCTCAGTCTGTCTTTGTTGAGTGAATCTATAGAAATGTTGTTTCTCAATGTGATATTTATGATGTCATTCTGACCTACGGACATGCTTTCTAATCTTTCCATACCTTAGTCAACCTCTCAGTAAAATGCATTGAGTAATAATAAAAATATCTGTTCACCATTTGAGAACAAATATCTTGATATATAACCCATATATTATATAAGTCACACATTTAAGCTATATAGTCCAAATACTTTTAGTGTATGCAGGGTGTGTTGCACATTGTGCATCTGTAGAGGAATGCTGAGTGGATGTAACATCTATCAATAAAGCCCTGTTTAGTCAATCAGCTGCACAGAAGGATAGGAAGTGAAAGGCAGAGCTTCCTGGGGAGGAAGAGGCTTGTCAGTTGGGGTGAGAGACCACTGACAGACGAGGTAGACAAAGGGGAATTAATGGCCTGTTGATCATTATAGTGATAAGTGCTTGGGGTATAAGTATTATATATCAGTTTAGAGTAGTTTGTTTACCATAATTTAGGAATAGATTTGTATTAGTATAGTTTCTGCCCAGAGCATTATGCTAGCAACTTCAAAGTACGCTTCAGACTCTATATATTTATTTAGCACCATAGGCCAAACCGATACATTTTTTACTGTAACATGCATCTATCACCATAATCAATTGTAGAATAGTTTCATTACTTCTCTGTCCTAGTTTCATTTCTATTGCCATGATAAAATATTCTGACAAAAAGAAAATTTATGAGGGAAAGCACTCTATTCCAAATCCAGTTTACTGTCCATCACAATGGGGAAGTCAAGGCAAGAACTTTAAACAGAAAGTCCCACTGTATTCACAGTCAAGAGAAGAATGAAGAGGATGGATACATGGCCACTTGCTCGTTTACTCACTTGTACTCAGCTTGATTTCTTACGCAGTTCAGGAATCCCTCCTAGGGAATGGTACCTCCCACAGTAGGCTTGGTTTTCCTACATCAATTAATGTATTAAGACAACCCCCCCACACACACACATGCATGTACACAGATATCCCTACAAGGCCAGCCCAATAAAGACTATCTTCCATAGTGAGTCTAAGTTGTGTCATCTTGACAATTAAGGCCAACTATCACAACCCCAAACCTATACAATGTTAACAATCACTTCCTCAACCACTCCTCCACTCTTCCCAGCCCAGAGAACCATTAATCCATATCCTGTCTCTATATATTTGCTTAATCTGAATATAACCTAGCATATAACATATGGGCTTTTGTAAACAGTTTCTTTTGCTATGCATTGTGTTTTCAAATCTCACCCATGTTATGCCATATGACTTTTGTGTATCTGTGTGGATGGTGTGTGTGTGTGTGTGTGTGTTAGTGTGTGTTCTTGTGTGTGAATATAGGAACATGTTTGCCACTTGTTTGGTCATTGTGTATAATTTTTGTACATTACTGAATTTGGTTCTTTATAATTTTGTTAAGGGCTTTTGCACTACATAGTGAAATGTTAGTCTGTTCTTTTCTGGCAATATCTTTGTCTGGATTGGGTATAAAATAACGCTGAGTCAGATAGGTGGCTCATACCTGTAATCTCAGCACTCAGAAAGGCAGACACAGGCAGACCACTGTGAATTTGAGGACAGCCTCGTCTATAAAACGAGACCAGCACAGCCAGGGCTACACAGAGAAACTCTCTCTTGAAACAAACAAACAAAAAAGAAGCAATATTGACCTTTCAGGGTGAATGAGAAATTATACTACTTTGAATTCATGGAAGAGGTACAAATAATTGCTGTTCATTGTTTAAATATCTAATCGCATTCATCCACAAAGCCCTCAGATCATGGGCAGTTCTATACAGGAATTTTTTATTAATAATTCAACTGTCTCATTTGTTAAAGTTTTTATGATCCTTTGTGTTTCCTTGAGTCAGTTTAAGTAGTTTGGATATTTGTAGTTTTCTATTTCTTCTATACTTTCTGTACTGTTGACCTGCAGTTATTAATAGTATAACTGTATACATTATTTATTACATTTCTCATTTTAGTAAATTTAATCTAATAGATAGTTGTCAAAATTATAGATCCTTTGGATGAGATAACACTTTGTTGAGTTGATTTATTTCCCTACATTTTTTTTTATTCTCTACTTTTTTATCAACTTCCAAATCTTAGAGGTCCCTTCCTTCTGCCGGCTTTTATGGTTTCCCAACTACAAAATTTTCACTTGCTTTGTTAAATTTCTTCTTTGGCTTTATTTGTTTTCATAGTATTTTAAATGTACTGCATTGTTTAAGTCCAATGTTTCATAGGAGTAAGGAGAGTGGTCATCTCTCCTCTGTGTGTGTGCATGTGTGTGTGTGTGTGTGTGTGTGTGTGTGTGTGTGTGTGTGTGTGTGTGTGTACATGAACACAGGTGCCTTTGGAGGCAAGAAGAGAGCATGAGATCCCTTGGATCTGGAGTTAAAGGCAATTGTGAACCA